>NC_081553.1:228032981-228345481 GCF_963082655.1 Stomoxys calcitrans | reverse complement strand
TGAACATTCCACTAAGGAACAGGGGCAAACTTTTCACATATCTATGAGTGCAGTCCGATTCAAGTTTAAGCCCAATGATGAGGGACCTCCTTTTTATAGCCGAGTCCGAACGGCGTACCGCAGTGCGACACCTCTTTGGAGAGAAGTTTTACAGGGCATAGTACGCCACACAAATGTTGCCAGCATTGCTGAAAATTTTTTCTAATGGTCTCGCCAGGATTCGAACCCAGGCGTTCAGCGTAATAGGTGGACCTCTGCGCTACGGTGGGAATTAGGACCATAGGATTTTTTATATATCTTTACTTAGACAATTTGATGCTCATTGTGCTAAAGACTCTATGGGAAACAAACCAGACAAGGCTAGGAGGGAACGCAGGCCAGAGGTTTCTCAGTCTACACTGGGAATGTCCCCTCCTCCTTCTCAGTGGTCTCTGCTTGCTATGATAATATTCAAGGATACACTTATCTGCCTCATTCGTCCTCAGCTTTATGCCTTTCCTAACTCACTGACCCGTGGCTGTTTTTTTTAGTCATAAAAAAGCTAAAAATTCTATACAAAGAAAGATATAAAATACTGAAAATAAATTACGTACATCGCCATTGTTCAGGGCTTAAAAATCTACTATGTACGCGTTAAACATAAGCACACACACGAAGTTGGGCAGGCAGGCAAACATGCATGCCTGCTGCCAGAAGACAGTCAGACTAAGAGCCATAAAACCATTTCCAAATCCCTAATAAAAACTAAAATAAACATAAGACAGGCATATAAACATACCGACAGACAGACGGATGGGCCAATATAGGGTCTGCCATACTCACTCACTCACTCACTTGTACGTGCCACATTCTGTGAGGCAAACAACATTTGTAAAAAGGACATTGTTTTGCTCCTTGGATTTGGTCTTTTATGTGTGTTTCTAATGTGATGCAAAGAAGACCATCCATAATGATGTATGTTCATGGTGCCGATGTTATTGCCGCTGTTATAGCGAATTGTTGTACATAGCATATGGCTCCATGACTGGCAATGACAGCTTGCCCAGAAAACATGCCAGTGGGGTCTAAGTAGTAAAGAAAACAAAGTGCTAAAATTAAAAGAAAATAAATTTTTGTATTTGTGCAAGTTATTTTTATTGTCTTTGAAGGAGAACGGCAGACACGGCGGCAGGACATTGAGAAAATAAATTTTTGTAATTAGCAGTTGTTAGTTTTAACTTCTGGCTAGTTGGAGAATAAGACAGCAAGGACAAACAATGAGTGAAGTTTGTTGTTAACTTTGGATATATAACTTCGGTTCATGAAATAGTTCTACGCTGCATCACTACTGTGGCATACACAGAAAAAAACGAGATAGACCCATTGATATAGTATAGGGATGGACATTTAATCACTTTCTGGTTCGATTTAGGTATGTCCGTCTGTCTGATTGTCTGTCTGTTAATGATACGATATATAATTACCCCTATTTCATCAAAATCCAGTAAGAATTCACCATGTATGAGCCCATAGCAGTTGGATGAAAATATGGTCCGATCTGAATCATACTTAGTATGAACGTCGAAAGACTTTAAGTCGGGAGATGGCTATATAGCCCGATATAGACCAAACTTGGTAAGTATGTCAAACTCGCTGTAACAAATTTCAGGGAAATCGTATGATAAATGCGACCAAACTCGGTATGTATAGTGGTAACAGATAGACAGAAGTATACTCTAATATTTCCAACTTAAAACCAGTAAGGCTTCTGTAGCCTAAAAAGGCCAAATCGGATGGAAGATATATTGGGTTGCCCAAAAAGTAATTGCGGATTTTTTTAAAAGAAAGTAAATGCATTTTTAATAAAACTTAGAATGAACTTTAATCAAATATACTTTTTTTACACTTGTTTTCTAAAGCAAGCTAAAAAAAGAATGCAATTACAGAGTCACAAGCTGTGAAAAAATTTGTCAACGCCGACTATATGAAAAATCCGCAATTACTTTTTGGGCAACCCAATATATGGGAACTATATCTAAATCTGAATCGATTTTTATGAAACTTTGCACACACATTCCAACGTCAAATAAAACATCTCATTGAAAATTTTGTAAGGATCGGACCAAAATTGTGGCTTCTATAGCCTTCAATGGCCACATCGGATGGAAGATATACATGGGAGCTATATCTAAATCTGAACCGATTTTAATGAAATTTTGAACACCTATTGGGACATCAAATAAAACATCTCATTGAAAATTTTGTAAGGATCGGACCAAAATTGTGGCTTCTATAGCCTTCAAAGGCCACATCAGATGGAAGATATATATGAGAGCTTTATTTAAATCTGAACCGATTTCGTTCAAAATCCATAGCGTTCATCCTTGGACCTTACTTGTGCAAACTTTTGCAACAGTCGGCCAACAAATGCGACCTATACCTTGATTACAAAAATACATGGACAGATTGTAAATGGGTCGAATCTTTCCATGTTTTGATATAACTGCCATATAAACCGATCTTGGGTCTTGAGCCTTTAGATGGCGCAATTCTAATCCAATTTGGCTGAAATTTTGCATGAGGTGTTGAATTATGACTTCCAACAACTGTGTTAAGTATGGCGTAAATCGGTACAGAACCTGATATAGCTGCCATATTAACCGATCTGGGATCTTGACTTCCTGAGTCACTAGATGGCGCAGTTTTTTTCCAGGTTGGCTGAAATTTTGTACAACGGTTTCTTCCATGACCTTCAATATACATGTGCAATATGGTCTGAATCGATCTATGGCTTGGTACAGCTCCCATATAAACTGATCTTCCGATTTTGCTTCCGATAAGAATTGCGCCTTGTGAGCCCCTACAAATATCCGAATGGATTGAAATATTACCCAACAACTTCTACAATGTTTAGCGTTCAATTAATTTATGTTCCGAATCGGACTATAACTTGATGTAGCTCCAATAGCATAACAGCTCTTATTCATTATTCTTTGTTTTCCTAAAAAGAGATACAGCGCAAAAAAAAACAACAAATGGTATCAATGGTGGAGGGTATATAAGATTCGGCCCGGCCGAACTTAGCACGCTCTTACTTGATAAATATATATTAACGCCCAAGGGTTTTTTAAGGGCGATTTTGTGGTACATATTTCAGCCAAACGGCTGAATGGGTTTTAATGAAATTGGCATCAATCGAAATTTCCAATTTCCAGAGAAGTGCAGAATATAAATGAAAAGTAATTTTTTGAAAAGAAGAACCATGAAAATGAGGATTTAATTTTCAATAAAAAAAGAAGAAGCATAAACACAGCTATTGTTGTTGGTTTTTCATGTCCAGATATAATACATTCTAGATCATACCTGATATGTATATCGAGGGGCCTAACACAAATCACTGTGCTTAATATCAGCATAATCGGGAAATAAGTGATCAATTTATGGACTCAAGAACATAAATCGGGAGAACGGTATATATGACAGATATATCCCGATATAGTCTGATCTAGAACGTACTTGGTACGCTTGTCCAGGGGTCTTACAAAATTCGCTGTGACAATTTTCGGGGAAATCGGGCAATAAATGCAGTTGTATGGGCCGCTAAATTGGTCTATAGATATACACCAACTGGGAACTTAACCAGCCCATGAATAAAAAAGATTTTACGCCAAGTTTCAGTTCAATATCATTGTTGAAGATTTTAGCGTGATTTCAACGGATAGGTAATCGGGCACTAAATGCAGTTGTTTGGGCCGGGAAATTGATCTATAAAGAATACAGCCCGATATAAATCAACTGGGAACTTGACCAGCCCATGAATAAAAAAAGATTCTAAGCCAAGTTTCAGTTCAATATCATTGTTGAAGATTTTAGCGTGATTTCAACGGAAAGGTAATCGGGCACTAAATGCAGTTGTATGGACCGGGAGATTGGTCTATAAAGAATACAGCCCGATATACACCAACTGGGAACTTGAAAAAGAGATTCTATGCCCATTTTCAGTTCAATAACAATGTTAAAGACTTTAGCGTGATTTCAACGGACAGCTGGACAGACGGACGGACATTGCATCTGACCTCTATAGGGTCTGAAATGGATAATTTGATGTATTGTGGTGAGTATAAAAATTGCAAATATATCATGTGACAGACACCTCTTTACCACTTTGACCCTCCAGCTATACCAATGATCTCATAAAAACTTTATTTCAAAACTCTATTCCCTTAGGACATACTACATGCCAATCAATTTTATACCGCTGGAATGATGAAGTTTGTCCACATGACATAGAGACAATTTACAGATCTCATGCATAATTCCAATCATGACATACTGCCTCTTAGTTCTAGTTATGTTAAGCATTCAGCAAAGCAAGCAGTTGCCATCCATCCATCCATTTAGCCATACATCCATCTAGGCTAGACGCTTTGAAGAGTAAACCCAGTCAAAGTCTAACCAACTAAGGCACATCATCACCATAGCCACATGGATTGCCGCGTTAGCTTGGCATGTTCCGTGTTTCTCTCAATTACCTGGAAATAACTCCATTTATGTGTTAACTTGTAGTGAGTGTAGCTAAGCTATTTTGCCATCTCGATGGCAAAGAGGGGGACACACACAGGGAGCTTAGATTTGTAAATGCCTTTTGATTTAAAAAAAGCAAAACAAACATTTTAACACCGTTTTTAACATACTTTCCGTGGATGTTGCATTGCATTACTGTTGGTGTTGCCGTTGTGGCTGTTGCTTTGGTGTGGTTTGCAAGCCATAACCACCAGTTTTCGTTCTTGTTGCACAATTCCAATGTCAAGAAAACTCGCCGACAGACTTTGTTTCGTTGGCGTGGCGTGAATTTTCAGATCCGGTGGAAAATAAAAGTAATTCCAACAGTGCAACAATGAAAACAACTAGAATTTAGATCTTAACATAGCGTATGGGACACGCAATCTTGTTTTTCAATTTGGGTTTTAGTTTTCTTTCCCGTTTTTGCTTTTGTTTAGTTTCTGTGGAAAACGACAACATCCATACTGGCATACTTTGCAACATGATATAGTGGATGCTCCGGTTTCGACGAGACAGTGTTTTTCGGGGGCATATATTGGGTTGCCCAAAAAGTAATTGCGGATTTTTCATATAGTCGGCGTTGACAAATTTTTTCACAGCTTGTGACTCTGTAATTGCATTCTTTCTTCTGTCAGTTATCAGCTGTTACTTTTAGCTTGCTTTAGAAAAAAAGTGTAAAAAAAGTATATTTGATTAAAGTTCATTCTAAGTTTTATTAAAAATGCATTTACTTTCTTTTAAAAAATCCGCAATTACTTTTTGGGCAACCCAATATTTCAATTGTGGTGAATGATGAATGATACTTGAGAGGTGAATGATGGAAGTCACATCAGAAATCCATCTGCAGTTCGGGTAATACATATATCCTATAGTGCTTAAAAAGTCAATTTGGAGATTCTGGAAATACGAGTAACATATTGGCCCTTTTGTATATCTTTCATATGAATAACTTCACGAGGTCGAACAACTTTAGAGGCGAACTCATTTTAAACGCCATCATCATGTCGTAATTGTATATAGAAGTTCTCTTTGAGTAGCTGGATAACACATCCCTGTTGACCATACCAAGGTTAAACTTTCTAAATATAAACTGTCTGGATCTTAATTTTCGAATGGACGACGTAACAAAGTCATACTTCCCTATAGATGGCGTCCTACGTATACATGATGTCTTCCCTATAGAGGATGTCCTCCCCATAGATCACCTTAGATGGCCTTCTTCCATTTTCCTGACTTCATTGCATTATTATTCGGAATAGATTATCTAACAGACCTTATAGGCGGGATGACCTCTATGGGGATCCTTTCAGTACAGGCGACCCCACTGTGTCTCCATTTTGTATATAACCCCAACTGGAGAGTACATTCCTATGGTTGATCTTTAGGGTTATGCTTCATTAATGCAACTTTAGTGGATTGTACTTTCCTGATAACCTTACTGTGTCATATTTTTATAAAGTCGATCATAAGCGATTTTAATTCACCCTCTTTCCTGATGGATGTCTTCAGTGAGTTTTCCTTCCCATAAACCTCTCATTCCCTTGAGACAATTTCTCTGGGCTGTATTTTTACCATAAAAGACTTGACCTGGTCGACTGACCACGGTAGGTCGTCCTTATCTACAGCAAATATATTTGAAACTTTCTATGGTTTTTACCATTTACTGGGTCTTTACTGGTATATTGTATTGTAGCCGTTGAGTGAAGCGGCTCCTCAAAGGAAAAAAATAAATATATATTCGTATCTCGGAATAGGTACTATCTTTTACGAAAAAATTTTAAAGCCTTTTGGAGTAGGCTAGAAATGGACTGCAAAGACGCAACTTCTGCGTGGTGGCGTCAGATCGCAGCATGTTGTCCTCCTCTCCTATAGGTGTGGGTGCCTTGGCACCTGTAGTCGAGAGTAATGCTTCAAGCGCACAACTAGTCGTCAGACTAACAAATGAGGAAGAGATGGATAAACCATAGGGATGCACAGTTCGTCCCCAGCCTTTAAGTAAAGGTGGAGTTTCTGACTCGGATTCATATAGCGACTGTGCCAATGAAACAATCATCGCAGCCGAATCGAGAGATGAGGGCATCGGGATGACAGCAGAAGTGAGCGAGTGAGTGCTAAGCTCACAAGCAGACCGAGAAATCGATCCGGTGTAGGATGAAGGAGACAGAGGAGTATGTACCGACAGCATAATCGGGCGAAAGTGCAGGATGCTGGAAGGGATAGAACTGACATTCCAAGGATCAGATCTCCCGTAGAGCATAACACTGCTAAAATACTGAAGAAGAAAAACAACTCCCCGCTTTCAAGTACTCTGGGAAAACCAAGCCAGCCATCCCGCAATGAAGACTCCAGACAGTATCCTGCGGAGGTAGACAAAGTTGGAACAGGCCCCCGAGTATTCATGGAAGACTGTGACTTCCAAAATAAGGCCACAGCCATCACGGAAGGGGAAGATGGTCGCTGTGAAAGGTAAGGAGCCGCCTTCTTACGCCAGAGTGGCAAGGAAGCACAACAGAGATAAGATGACTTATGCAGTCATCGATGTCGGATCCAGATCGTGGGTCCCAAGTGAAGCATTCGGTAAACGAACGGGTTATCGTTTAACTCTGAAAGAAAGAAAGTAAGAAGGAGGTCAGTATAGCTATTGATATCATAACGGGACACAAAGGACTACGACCTCACTTATGTAAAATTGGTGTGGCAAGTGGCAAGCGATGAAGATGAGACGTTGGAGCATTTCCTTTAACATTGCCCGGCTTTCGCGTCTAACAGCTGCCGGCACTTAGGTGGAGACACAATACCAGACATGATCCAACTTAGGGGAGTGGTATTGAAAACAATTAAGGATTTTGTAAGTAGCACGGAATTTCTGACTTAGATTTTCTCTTTAAACCCTTCACTATAGAATGGGAGTGTACTAACTTCGATATTCCGTTTGTAACACCTCGAAATATTGATCTGACACCCCATAAAGTATACTTGTTCTTGATCATCTTGACAAGTCGATCTAGCCATGTCCGTCCGTCTGTCTGTCTGTGGAAAGTACGCTAACTTTCGAAGGAGTAAGGCCAGGAGCTTGAAATTTTTCACAAATACTTTCTATTAGTGAAGTTCGGTTAGGTCGATTATGATTGTAAATAGGCCATAGCAGTCCATGTTTTGATATGGCTGCCATATAGGTTGCCCAAAAAGTAATTGCAGATTTTTTAAAAGAAAGTAAATGCATTTTTAATAAAACTTAGAATGAACTTTAATCAAATATACATTTCTTACGCTTTTTTTCTAAAGCAAGCTAAAAGTAACAGCTGATAACTGACAGAAGAAAGAATGCAATTACAGAGTCACAAGTTGTGAAAAAATTTGTCAACGCCGACTATATGAAAAATCCGCAATTACTTTTTGGGCAACCCAATAAATTAATCTTGGATCTTGACTTCTTTAATCTCTAGACAACGCAATTCTTATCCGATTGGGCTAAAATTTTTACCAGGTGTTTTGTTATGAGTTTCAACAACAGCGCTGAGTATAGTCTAAATCGGTTCATAATCTGATGTAGCTCCCATATAAACTCATCTCCTGATTTTACTTCTTGAGCCCATATAGGATGCAATTCTTATCATTATCCTCTGTTTGCCTATGAAGAGATGACGAACAAAGAACTTGTTTTACCTACAATGAGATGCCAGGCAACAAACTTGACAAATGCGATTCATGGTGGAGGGAATATAAGATTCGAGTCGGCCGAACTTGGCACGCTTTTACTTGTTCTAGGTTAATTTTCAGTGTTTAGAGCGCACAACAAGCCGATTACTGGCTTGGGTGTATGTCCATAGTGGCATGGGGCCGTACTCTCTTTTCAACCTAACTTAAGCGACAGTTGTCTGTCAGTTGCCGTCCCTACTTTTCAGACGACTTCAGAACGTTGCATTTGAAACTCTTAGTAGATTTTATATACTTTCGATTTTAATGTCCCCATTATTCTCTAAAAACACTGTCTTCTGTCCTAACAAGAACCTAACTTTAGTGTTTTACTTTAAGAACGCGTTAATTCTGGTTATGGGGTACATATCTGCGTACCCCATAACCAGATATGTTTGATTTCTTTCAAGGATAATAAGGGGGTTCACACAATTTACAACTTTTTAAATTCATAAGTGACTTATTTTGATACTAAGTTCACCTTGCAGGAAGGTTTACTGGACGATATGGTACATTAAGAAATCTGGTAGGGTATTAGAAGCATTTTTGGCCTAAGATAGTGAATTTAAGCCTATTTTACCATCCTATGTATTGCTTGTGTCATCATATTTTTCCATTTTCCTAAAGCCTCCTTAATGTAACAGCATGTACTCTTGTACATGTCTCCATACACATTTCTATCAACTTGTTATGGAGAATTCAAAAAAAAAAAAAACATATCTCCTCTGATGTTGGCTAAAAGTAAATGTTGGTTGATGTCTTCTATTCATGTTCACCATTTATATTCAAATATCTGTGTTATGTTGTTAAAGTTGTTTGTCCGTCTTTCTATCCATTTGTCTGTCTGTTGGTCCATTTGGATCTATTTGTGCGTCCGTCGGTCTGCCACAACTCGATTGCCGGCAATGAATGCGAATGGCCCAAGGCAATCAGGAGCAGGCCAAAGAAAATACACACAGAGAAAATAGGTATCGCTTACATGTTCGAAATGTTCCAAAAATATGAAAGGGAAAATATCTAGCAAGGATAAAAGTTCCAACATTTTTTACTCTCAGTACATCGATACATTTTTTTTCTATGCTCTTTCCCATTTTGTTTTAGTCTTTCATAGTCCATGTTTTCTTCAGTGTATTGCTACAAACTGCTGGAATAACATTTTATGTCTTTAATAGATATTATGGAGCACTTTATGGCTGAGAGATACTAAAATTACACATTTAATGCAGACTTATCGTGTTAAATTCACATAGATATGATGACTATGGTTTGGTTACTCTTTTTTTTTCTTCTAATTTTGTTGTTCCTAGGTGCTTGGTTAGTATAGGAAAATGAAGCAACCTCGCCATGAGCCAAGCTAGAAGATGAACAACAATGGATGGTAACGTCATAACGCAAATAAATACCAAAGCACTTAAGTGCCATACTTTGAAGATGTGTACCCAACGTTTAGCAATGTAAAGATGTTAGAAAATTGAATAGGATGGTAGATGGGAGGCATTCATGGCATGGCATGGCATGGCACGCGAAGAATCATGCCATCCTCTCAAGAGTAGGTCAGTCAAGTGTACCGGCTTTAGCCCTCTCCTCGCGCTCAACACCCAGCCAGCAACAGCGAGTGTGATTGTAATGAATTTTCCATAAACAATTTGTACGTGTCGACAACGTATCGTGGCATCAAACTCGTATCCCAGAATGCGTAGGAAAATGTAGATTATTTGAAAATATTAGTGCTACATACCCAATATTGACAATGTAATCTTGGTGTTTTCCCAGAAAAGGAAAACACATCCTGGTACGGGTCGTTCGGTTGGTTTGTCATTATGACTTAGTTTTACTGAGTAGGTAGAGGCATTAATGGATAACATTCCAAGATATTATTTCTATGGTAATTTCGCGTAAAGTATGGGATTATTGATGAGTACTTAGGCTTAGGAGAAAACTGAGAGGAAATTTTAATAACTCAAATGAAGAAAGAAGCATAGATAAAGCAAGTGATGACTTAAACGTTATTTAAATTTATGCTGACTTTACTTTACCTTAATTGGCTACGACAGAACATTTCTTCCACTAGCCGAATGAGCGCCTCGATCTTCTGCGCTCATTCTAAAATCTCTGACACCAAGTTTAGAGGTGTCTGCCACCGCTTGATCTTTCCATCGGGCTTTTGATCTTGATCTTGGTTTGCGGGTACCACCGTGTTTGCCTTCAAAAGGCTTCTTTGCTGGAGCTTCTTTATCCATTCTGACAACATGACCTAGCCAACGCAGCCGTTGTATTGGGTTGCCCTAAAAGTAATTGCGGATTTTTCATATAGTCGGCGTTGACAAATTTTTTCACAGCTTGTGACTCTGTAATTGCATTCTTTCTTCTGTCAGTTGTCAGCTGTTACTTTTAGCTTGCTTTAGAAAAAAAGTGTGAAAAAAGTATATTTAATTAAAGTTCATTCTAAGTTTTATTAAAAATGCATTTACTTTCTTTTAAAAAATCCGCAATTACTTTTTGGGCAACCCAATATTTTGATGCGTGCAACTATGCTATCGTCTTCAGACAGCTCGTCGCCTGTATTCTCCATTAACGCAAACTGGTCCATTCATTTTACGAAGAATCTTTCTCTCAAATACTTCAAGCAATGCCTTATCTGCTTTCACAAGTACCCATGCCTCAGAAACATATAACGACACGGGTAGTATCAGTGTCTGGTACACGGGTAGTGTAATCTTTGTCTGTCGAGAGGTGGCCTTGTTCCAAAACTGCTTACTTAGTCCAAAGTAACATCTGTTTGCCAGTATTATTCTTCGCTTTATCTCAAAACTGGTATCACTCGTTTCGGTTACGGCGTTGCCGAGGTAGATAAAGTTACTGACTGTCTCAAAGTTGTGGTTCCCAACTTTCTCCATTTTCTCTATCTGCTCGGTTGTGCAAGGCGTTTTGGGAGTTGAAACCATCCATTTCGTCTTATCTCCATTTACTGCCAGACCCATTTTCACTGACTCTCTTACGATTCTTTCAAAGGCAGCAGTTACTATTGGGTTGCCCAAAAAGTAATTGCGGATTTTTTAAAAGAAAGTAAATGCATTTTTAATAAAACTTAGAATGAACTTTAATCAAATATACTTTTTTTACACTTTTTTTCTAAAGCAAGCTAAAAGTCACAGCTGATAACTGACAGAAGAAAGAATGCAATTACAGAGTCACAAGCTGTGAAAAAATTTGTCAACGCCGACTATATGAAAAATCCGCAATTACTTTTTGGGCAACCCAATACTTCCGGTGACCGACCTGTGATGTCGATGTCGTTGGCATAGGCGAGTAGTGTGCCATATCTATTCACATCTGCATCTCGTATAATCTTCTCTAGCAGGATATTAAAAAGATCACACAATAGGATGCCTCCTTGTCTGAAATCTCGTTTGGTATTAAATGGCTCGAAGAGATTTTTTACCATTCGTACTGAGGAACGCGTATCAGCAAGTGTCATCCTGCAGGGTCTTATTAATTTTGCAGGGAAGAAACTCAGAAATGGCTTCAAATACCTTTAAACGTATCGAGGTATAGAAAGCGACTTTGTAATCAACCAAGAGATGGTAGGTGTTGATTTATGCTTCTCAGGTCTTTTCCAGGATTTGGCATAGTGTGAATATCTGTTCCTGGGTGGATTTACCAGGTCTAAAGCCGCATTGATAGGGCCCAATTATCTCATTGACTTTAGGTTGTAATCTTTCACACAGTACGCTCGAGAGTATCTTGAATGCGATGGGGAGAAGACTTATTCCTCTATAGTTGGCACATTCCGTCTTGTCTCCTTTCTTGTGTACGGGACATAGTATGCTGAGGGTCCAATCATCGGGTATGCGTTCTTCGAGCTAGATTGCACAGATAAGCTGATGCATACGCCTCATCAGACAAGCTGATGCATACGCCTTATCGTCTCCAGTCTTAAATAGTTCACCGGGTAACCCGTCGGCTCGTGCTGCCTTGTTGTTCTTTAGTCGGGTCACTGCTACTTGGACCTCATTCTGACTAGGAGGTAAACATTCTATACCATCATTAGGGATTGGTTCTGCGGTATCCTCTTCGCCGCTTACGTCGGACACTAGCAGTTGGGTAAAATATTCCTTCCATATCCTCAGTATGCTATCTACGTCAGTTACCAGATTTCCTTCTTTGTCTCTGCAGATGTAAGTGCCTGCACCAAAGCCATCGGTTTGATGTTTAATTCTTTGGTAGAATTTGCAGACTTCATTCTGACACCTGTACATCTCAATTCGCTCACACTTGCGTCTTTCCATTTCCTTTTTCTTTTTGAGGAATAGGTGTTTCTCCTCTCTCCTTTTCTCCCGATACCTCTCCTTCATCTGAAGCGTTGCTACTGATCGCAGGGTTGCTCTATATGACGCATTCTTGGCTTTAGTAGCATCCCAACACTTTCGGTCGTACCATGGGTTTCTTGGAGGAGGCTTCCGGTACCCAAGTACCGATTTCGCGGCATTTTCCAGGGAGAGGGCAATAGTTTGCCACTGCTCCATTTTATCATCGGAACAAGGAGTGCCTGCATCAAGCAGTTGGGTCAGTTGAGTGGAGTATGCCGCTGCCATTTGTTGTGTTTGCAGCTTTTCAATGTCCAGCTTCCGTGCAATGTCAGATCGTACATCCCTCGCCATGTTCAAACGCGTGCGAACCTTTGCTGCAACAATGTAATGATCCGAATCTATATTCGCTCCACTGATCGATCTTACATCTAACACGCTGTATGAATTCCTTCCATCTATCACAACATGATCAATTTGGTTTCTCGTGTTTTGATCTGGTGACAGCCATGTGGCTTTGTGAATATTTTTATGTTGAAATCTGGTGCTACCAATTACCATTTTTTTTGCAGCGGCGAAATCTATGTGCCCCAACCCGATACTAGACGTTATCTCGTGAAGGCTAAACTTTCCGACTGTTGGACCAAAAATATCTCCCTTCCCTGTCTTCGCATTAAAATCTCCCACAACGATTTTAATATCACGGGCGGGGCAGCGGACTTATTCTCTATTCTTCTCTAGGCGCTCCTAGAAAATAACCTTGGTCTGCTTGCCTTTGTCTTCCATCGTGTCATGGGCACAAATACGGCTGATGTTGAAGAATTTGGCTTTTATGCGGATTGTGGCTAGCCTCTCATCCACCGGAGTAAAGCTGCAGACAAGGTGTTTCAGTCTCCGACTAACCACAAATCCACAGTCAAATTCATGCCTCGTGCTATGGCAGCTGTAGTATAGTTCGTCACCGTTTGGTATTGTAGTGATGCCATTCCTAGTCCATCGCACTTCCTGTAAGGCAGTAATTTCTGCGTTGTACTTCTCTAATACATCCGCCAGCGCGTATACTGCACCTTCTCTATTCTTGATCGTCATGACATTTTATGTCGATCTAGCCATGTCTGTCCGACTGTCCGTCCGTCCGCTAGTCTGTCGAAAACACGCTAACTTTCGAAGGAGTAAAGCTAGCCGCTTGAAATTTTGCACAAATACTTCTTATTAGTGTAGGACGGTTGGGATTTTAAATGGGTCATATCGGTCCATGTTTTGATATGGCTGCCATATAAACCGATCGTGGGTCTTGACTTCTTGAGCCTCTAGATTACGCAATTCTTATCCGATTGGAATGAAGTTTTGCACGACGTGTTTTGTTTTGATATCCAACAACTGAGTTCAGTATGGTTCAAATCGGTCCATGTTTTGATAAAGCTGCCATATAAACCGATCTTGAGTCTTGACTTCTTGAGCCTCTAGAGGGCGCAATTCTTATCCGATTGGATTGAAATTTTGCACGACGTGTTTTGTTTTGATATCCACCAATTGTGCTAAGTATGGTTCAAATCGGTCAATAACCCGATATAGTCGTCATATAAACCGATATGGGGACTTGACTTCTTGAGCTTCTAGAGAGCGCAATTCCTATCCGATTTGGCTGAAATTTTCCAAGACGTGTTTCGCTATGACTTCTAACAACTGTGCTAAGTATGGTTCAAATCAGTCCATAACCTGATATAGTTGTCATATAAACCGATATGGGGACTTGACTTCTTGAGTTTCTAGAGGGTGCAATTCCCATCCGATTTGGCTGAAATTTTGCACGACGTCTTTTAGTATGATTTTCAACAACTATGCCAAATATGGTTCAAATCGGTTCAGAACCTGATATAGCTGCTATATGGCAGCGATCACCGATCTTAAATCTTGGCTTCTTGTGCCACTAGAGGGCGCAAATCTTATCCGATTTGAATGAAATTTTTCACGAAGTATTTTGTTATAATATTTAAGAATTGTGTTAAGTATGGTTTAAATCGGTCCATAATCTGATATAGTTGTCATATAAACTGATATGGGTACTTGACTTCTTGAGCTTCTAGAGGGCGCAATTCCTATCCGATTTGGCTGACATTTTGCATGATGTCTTTTATTATGATTTTAAACAACTATGCCGAATATGGTTCAAATCGGTTCAGAACCTGATATAACTGCCATATAAACCGATCTTAAATCTTGGCTTATTGAGCCACTAGAGGTCGCAACTATTATCCGATATGCCTGAAATTTTGTACGATGGATACTCTCATGACCATCAGCATTCGTGTTTATTATGGTCTGAATCGGTCTATAGCCTGATACATCTCCCATATAAATCGATCTCTCTATTTTACATCTTGAGCCGCCAAAGGGCGCAATTCTTATTCGAATTGGCTGACATTTTACACAGGTCTCCAATATATAATTTAATTGTGGTCCGAACCGGACCATATCTTGATAACGCTGTAATTGCAGAGCAAATCTTTTCTTTTATACTTTTTTTGCCTAAGAAGAGATGCCGGGAAAAGTACTCGACAAATGCGATCCATGGTGGAGGGTATATAAGATTCGGCCCGGCCGAACTTAGCACGCTTTTACTTGTTTCTTTGAAATTCTTATTATTTTCTATAATCTTTCTAAAAATTCCCCCCTTTAAGGATTTAAAACAAAAATTCATTACCATTTTCACATTTGTTATACCATTAAAACCATTAACTTTTCAATTTCAAGCATTTTGCCTTTTTTATGGCTCAAAGTTTGCCTTTAGAATTACACCCCTTTTGGGGGGTTTTCCTTGGGCAACACATGGCCAGCACATCAAACAGCTTAATAATGCCACAAATAATAAAACGAACAAATGGCAAGTATAAGCCACCAATAACGCCAAAGGCAGAGTAATAAATATTTCTTAATAAATTTTTATGATTTTGTTTGTTTCGTATCTAAAATGTGTAATAAAAATAAAAAAAAAAAAAAACAATGCACAAAGTAACATAAAATAAGTACAAAGACTGATTTTTATTTCCAAACGTGCTATTCGAGATAGATTTCCAGTTACAAAATGTCCATGGAGAGATATGTGTTACCAAGTGACTTTCATGGAACGGAGACAGACAGACAGACGGACAGACTAGCAGAAATGCCAGCATCATTCATGCAAACGAGACACTTGAACACAATGCCGGGTATTCATTTGAATTTGTGGTTATCATGGGAATGAAATAAAAATAACCAACATGTTTTTCCATTAAAAAGAGTTTTTCTCGGAGGAGTCCCACCAACAAATGGCAACAACAAAAAAGAAAACAAAAACACAAAGTCACCAAATGCATAAAAAACAATGTGTAACGACAATAAACTTAGATACGGGTTAAAACCACCAGGCATGCCAAGAACTGTGTTTGCTATGAAAGCACATACATGCATGTGAATCCGATATTTGCCATAAAAGTACAAATGTTCCACATACGTTTGCATTTATTTTATTGCAATCAAAAATAATGATCATACCACACATGTAATGGAAGGACATTAGGGTGACTCTCAACTACTGTGTCATCTATATATTGGGATGCCCAAAAAGTAATTGCGGATTTTTCATACAGTCGGCGTTGACAAATTTTTTCAACGGCTTGTGACTCTGTAATTGCTTTCTTTCTTCTGTCAGTTATCAGCTGTTACTTTTAGCTTGCTTTAGAAAAAAGTGTAAAAAAAGTATATTTGATTAAAGTTCATTCTAAGTTTTATTAAAAATGCATTTACCTTCTTTTAAAAAATCCGCAATTACTTTTTGGGCAACCCAATATTGTGAACAAGTAAAAGCGTGCTATGTTCGGCCGGGCCGAATCTTATATACCCTCCATACCCTCTTCTTAGGCAGAGAAGGATATAAGAAAAGATTTGCTCTGCTATTAGAGTGATATCAAGATATCGTCCGGTTTGGACCACAATTAAATTATATGTTGGAGACGTGTGTAAAATGTCAGCCAATTCGAATATGAATTGCGCCCTTGGGGGGCTCAAGAAGTAAAATAGAGAGATCGATTTATATGGGAGCTGTATCAGGCTATAGACCGATTCAGACCATAATAAACACGTATGTTGATGGTCATGAGAGGACCGTCGTACAAAATTTCAGGCAAATCGGTTAATAATTGCGACCTCTAGAGGCTCAAGAAGTCAAGATCCCAGATCGGTTTATATGACAGCTATATCAGGTTATGAACCGATTTGAACCTTATTTGACACAGTTGTTGAAAATAAGAATAAAATACATCATGCAAAATTTCAGCCAAATCGGATAGGAATTGCGCCCTCTAGAAGCTCAAGAAGTCAAGTCCCCAGATCTGTTTATATGACAGCTATACCAGGCTATGAACCGATTTGAACCATACTTCGCACAAATATCGGAAGTGATACCAAAACAGCACGTGCAAAATTACAGTCAAATGGAGATTAGAATTGCGCCATCTAAAAGCTCAAGAAGTCTAGACCCCAGATCGGTTTATATGGCAGCTATATCAGGTTATGAACCCATTTGAACTATACTTATCACAGTTGTTGGAAGTGATATCAAAACACCACGTGCAAAATTTCAGTCTAATCGGACGAGAATTGCGCCCTCTAAAGGCTTAAGAAGTCATGACCCAAGATCGGTTTATATGGCAGCTATATCAAAACATGGACCGATTTAGCCCATTTACAATACCTCACATTTACAATACCTCACAAGCTCAAGAAGTGTAGACCCCAGATCGGTTTATATGGCAGCTATATCAAAACATGGACCGATTTAGCCCATTTACAATACCTCACAAATGTTGCCCCAAGACGAGTAGGGGAATATCACCGCTGAAAATTTTTTTCTGATGGTCTCGCCCGGATTCGAACCCAGGCGTTCAGCGTCCTAGGCGCACATGCTAACCTCTGATCTACGGTGGCCTTATATGGGAACTTTATCTTATTCTTGACCGATTTGGACCGTTGTTAAGAGTCATACCAGAACACTATGTCCAAAATTTCACCCAAATCGGACAAAAATTGCGTCTTCCAGGGGCTCAAGAAGTCTAATCGGGAGATCGGTTTATATGGGAGCCATATCACGTTATAGACCGATTTACACAGTTGTTGGAAGGCATAACAGAACACTTCATAAAAAATTTCAGCTAAATTGAATGAAAATTCCAGGGGCTCAAGAAGTCTAATCGGGAGATTGGTTTATATGGGTGCTATATCAGTTTATAGACCGATTTGGACCTTACTAGGCACAGTTGTTGGAAGTCATAACAGAACACCAGGTGCAAAGCCATATCGGACAAAAATTACGTCTTCCAGGAGATCAAGAAGTCAAATCGGAATATCGGTTTATAAGGGAGCTACCTATATCCAAATCTGAACCGATATGTCCCATTTGCAATTCCCAACTACCTACTCAATATTAAATATCTGTGCAAATTTTCAAGCGCCTAGCTGGGTATAAAAATTGCTATGCTATTGGAGCTATATCAGGTTATGGGTTGATTCGGGCAGGTAGATTGAAGTTCGTAGTAGAGCTCGTTGTGCAAAATTTGATTCAAATTAGAAAAGAACTACGCCCTCAAGGAGCTCACAAAATGCAATCGGGAGATCGGCTTCTGTGGGAGCTATATCAGGTTTTCAACCGATTCAGGCAATACTTGGTTAGTTTATTGAAGGTAGTAGAAGCAGTCATTGTGCAAAATGTCAGTCAATCCGAATAAAAATTGCGCCCTCTAGCTACTGGAGGAGTCAAATCGGAAGATCGGTTTATATGGGAGCTATATTAGGTTTTGGACCGGTTCGAACCACACTTATCACATCTGTGAAATGTCATTGAAAGCGTTATAGTTCAAAACTTCAGAAAAATGGGATAAGAATTGTGCCTTCTAGAGGCTAATAAAGTGTTAGGGAGATATATCAGGGAGTTATATCACATTTTGAACCGATTCAGACCATACTTGTCACATATGTTGAAGATCAAAGAAAAATTCATTGTGCAAAACATAAGCCCAATCGGACTGTCCATGTTAATTTGTGTACAAAGTACAGCACGCAATTTTCATCCGATTTCCGATCGTCTTCAAATTAGCCTCTTACATATGACATTTGGCTTAGAGATGAAGTTTATGGAAGTTTATTTGGATATAGCTCCCTTTGAGTAATATTTCAATAATGGGGTCATTTGTCAATCGATTGTCTTGAAAATGGCATGTGATTTAGTGTTTCCCAAACTAACTTCTCACATTATCAATTGAGTGCTGCCCGATTAAAATTTAGGCTCATTGAAAAGGGGACCTCCTGTTTATGCCGAGTCCGAATGGCGTGACACAGAAAAGTGACACCTCTTGGCTGAGAAGTTGTACATGGCTGAAATACTCACAAATGTTGCCAGTATTTGATGAGGGGATAATCATCGCTGAAAAATATTTAAGATGTTCTAGCCGATAGAATTTGAACCCGGGCGTCTGGGCACGATAGGCGGGCATGCTTACCTATGCACCACGGTGGCTCACACGGCTCTGAAAATGGGAAATACAATACATTAATCTCTTATGGCAATATACATTTATAAAAATCGGTTCAGATTTGAATATAGCTTCCACATACATATATACCGCCCTATTTGCATATATAGAACCGTAGTTATTAAAATTTCGAACACATTAGCTCCAAATTTGTTGCGGATTGATATACAACCCTTCTGAAAACCTCCACCGAAGTCCACTAAATTCGGTTCAAAATAAGATATAGCTCCCAAGTTCACAGGACGGGTGTATGGTATTATATAGTCGGCTTCGCCTGACATAAGCTTTTCGTTACTGGTTGATAACATGGCTGTAAGTAAATTTAAAAAAAAAAACTTCCTCTAAAATTAAGAAAATTCCCATAATAATAATTTTCCATAAAAACTATAAATTCATAATTTTTGCTATGCTTTTGCTTTATCAACTATGCCGCATGTGTCACAGCTTAACAACTAAAATAAATGAAAAACCAAGCTCTGTCTCTCTATCTGTGAGCACTGTTGAAATTCGTATGTATTCCCTCCATAACATTCAGGTCAAATATTTGCCCAACACATTTGTTCAATAAATTATCAATAATGTACTAAAACTTATTGACATGACTACGAAATGTTTAAATATTGTTACAGTCTGTTCTGTAGGCATGTTTTTTGTTGTTGTTGTTGTTTTGTTTTCATTATTGATTTTGTGTTTTGTATATTCGCTTGAGCTGCAATGCGCTCAGCCTTCAATAGAATGCATTGAAGAGCTGTATGGGGAAGTTGTACATGGGGAAGTTAGAACCCACAGTACGCAGCACAGGGGGTTCTAAGAGTACACATAGTCAACCCGCCAGCCTATATGCCACTTACCTTAGGCGCTAAGCAAATAGTCACAGAAAAAACGCTGTTTAACTTTATGGACTAGTTGTCATTTGGTCTCGTTCAAATATTGGCCAATATGAAAAGTACAATCAAATGGATGGCAACTCGATATCGATGGTGCTGAGTTGGTTCAATAGCAAACAAAGTTAAGCGAAGTTATTAAACTGTCTCTAAAGTTTTCTGGGAAATTAGCTTAAAACTAATTGAAATGTGTTTTTCATGGAAAGTTTTCTCGAATGGCTTGTTTGAAGAAAATTTTTTTAAAATTTTATTATGATAGCAAACTTGAACGAATTTTGAGTTCACACAAAAATGTCAACTATAACTGACTTTCATAAACTTTCGAAAGTTGATTTTCATAGCAATTCAAGACATTAAATGAACGCAATATTAGATTTGCAAAAAAAATACAAAAATATTTTTATGAAAAAAAATGTAAAACGTAATTTCGGGGCGAAATTTGATTTTTTAATATATTGGGTTGCCCAAAAAGTAATTGCGGATTTTTCATATTGTCGGCGTTGACAAATTTTTTCACAGCTTGTGACTCTGTAATTGCATTCTTTCTTCTGTCAGTTATCAGCTGTTACTTTTAGCTTGCTTTAGAAAAAAAAGTAAAAAAAGTATATTTGATTAAAGTTCATTCTAAGTTTTATTAAAAAGGCATTAACTTCCTTTTAAAAAATCCGCAATTACTTTTTGGGCAACCCAAAATAATAAACTAACTGACCCGGACCCGTTCCGCTGCGCCTTCTTTTACTTTATATGGGACAAAATTAAAGAATTTTAAGTGAAATACCATGCTACGACAATAATATATCGCTTAACTTACAGTTTAACAATATAAGTGCCTTTATCTAAATCCCATATGATCTTTATTGGTATACGAATTTAAGTTTGGTTGTAAGGTTTACTCCATTCTTAAAAGACTTTATTTCTGCCCGATATTCTCATGATGTCTGATTTAGGGGTGTTTTCGGGGGTGAGGTGCTCCCCCAGACACTTGGCTCTGAAAAATATCACCATCGTGCTCTTCTCTCAAATGCCATTTTTTTAAACCCCATAATGTTATTGGTTTAAGGGGAGTTTGCAGAATGAGCCGCCCCTCAAACACATGGCCCTAAAAATGGTTATCAAATTCGTTTTCTAATCTCAAATACCTTTCATTTGAGCCACATATTGGCATGGGGGTGTTTTGGGGAATACCAAATACCTTTATTTGAGTCCCATGTTGCGATTGTCAGTAAAAAATTGTTGTTTGTGGGGTAGACTCCTTTTTCCATAGAAACTTGGTCTCGAAAGTGGGTATAAATTCTTGCTCTACCCCCCAATACCTTGCAATTAAGCCCCACATTGTCATGGTCGGTAAATATGCCCGATTTAGGGGTGTTTTGGGAAGTGGGGTGGTCCCCCAAACACTAAGCCCAGAAAATATATTAGCAACGTGCTCTATTCTCATATATCCATATAGCATTTATTTGAACCCCATATCGCCATTGGCCTCAAAATTGGCTATCAAATTCGTTTTCTAATCTCAAATACCATTCATTTAAACCCCTTATTGCAATAGCCAGTAAATATATCCGGTTTGGGGTATGGGCCCTAAAAACTATGAATATCTAGCTTCACTGTCTTGAGTGTCCCACTACCATAAAAACCCCCAAATAAGACAGTGTATTTGGGGGTTGTTATGGTGGTGGGACGTCACCAAGACAGTTGGTCCCGAATATTGATATCAGATTTGTGCTTAACATCCAAAGACCTTTCATTTGAGCTCCAAATTGCTGTGGTCGTAAATTTGTCGGTAAAATTTTAAATTTGGGATGTTCTCGGGGATTGGTGGTCCTCTAAAGACTTGGTCCCACATTTCAATATCAGATTTGTTTTCTACACTCAAATACCTTTTATTTAAGCCCCATATTGCCATGGTCAGTAAATAAGTCCTGTTTGGGGGGTGTTTTAGGGAAGGGGTGAACCCCCAGAAACTTAGTCACACATTTGGATACAACATTCGTATTCTACTAGCAAATACCTTTCATTTGAGTCCCATATTGCCGTTGTCGGTAAAAATGTCCGATTTAGGGGTTATTTTGGGGGTTGGGGTGGTCCCCCTAACACTTGGTCCGACAATTGGATATCAGATACGTTTTCTAATCCTAAATACCTTTCATTTGAATCCCATATTGTGGTGATTGGTGTATATATGTATTTGGTAGGTTTTGGGGGTGGGCGCCCCCCTCCCCCCAGGTACCCTATCCGAAATTTGAATACCAAACTTTTGTTTGTAGGTTACTCTAAGAGAGCACACAAAATTTCGCTTAAATCGCACCACCCATCTCGGAGATCTGGCATTTCTGAAAATTAGGGCAAGGGGGAGGGTCCGCCCCCCCCCCCTTCAGATATCAAAAAACGTAGTACCCTATTTTCATCGCGGGAACATTATGCACCATCTGTGAAAATTTCAAAATCGGTTCTGCCGTTTCTGAGTCTATAAGGAACCCACAAACAAACAAACTTAGAAACAAACACAAATTGATTTTTATACCCTCCACCATAGGATGGGGGTATACTAATTTCGTCATTCTGTTTGTAACATCACGAAATATGCGTCTGAGACCCCATAAAGTATATATATTTTTTAACGTCATATGACATTCTAAGTCGATCTAGCCATGTCCGTCCGTCTGCCCATCCGTCTGTCCGTTCGTCTGTCCGTCCTTCTGTCCGTCCTTCTGTCCTTCCTTCTGTCCGTCCTAATGTCCGTCCGTCTGTCCGTCCGTCTGTCCGTCCGTCTGTCCGTCCGTCTGTCCGTCCGTCTGTCTGTCCGTCCGTCTGTCCGTCCGTCTGTCCGTCTGTCTGTCCGTCTGTCCGTCTGTGCGTCCGTCTGTCCGTCCGTCTGTCCGTACGTCTGTCTGTCCGTCTGTCCGTCCGTCTGTCCGTCCGTCTGTCCGTCTGTCTGTCCGTCCGTCTGTCCGTCCGTCTGTCCGTCCGTCTGTCCGTCCGTCTGTCCGTCCGTCTGTCCGTCCGTCTGTCCGTCCGTCTGTCCGTCCGTCTGTCCGTCCGTCTGTCCGTCCGTCTGTCCGTCCGTCTGTCCGTCCGTCCATCCGTCCGTCAGTCCGTCTGTCTGTCGAAAGCACACTGACTTTCGAAGAAGAAAAGCTTGCGGCTTGAAATTTTGCACAAATCCTTTTTACTAGTTGAGGTCGGTTTGGATTGTAAATGGGCCAAATCGGTCCATGTTTTGATATAGCTGCCATATTAACTGATCTTGGGTCTAGACTTCTTAAACCTCTAGAGGGCGCAATTCTCGTCCGATTTGGCTGAAATTTTGCACATAGTGTTTTGGTATCACTTCCAACAACTGTGATTAGTATGATTCAAATCGGTACATAATCTGGATGAGAGTTGCGCGCTCTGTTGGCTTAAAAAGTCAAGATCCAAGATCGGTTTATATGATAGCTATAAACCGATCATGGATCTTGAATTCTTGAGCCAACAGAGCGCGCAATTCTTATCCGATTTGGCAGAGATTTTGCATGAGGTGTTTTGTTATGACTTACAATAATTGTGCGAAGTATGGCTCAAATCGGAACATAACCTGATATAGCTGCCATATTAACCGATCTGGGATCTTGACTTCTTGAGCCTCTAGAGGACGCAATTATCATCCGATTTGGCAGAAATTTTGTACAACGGCTTCTCTCATGACCTTCAACATACGTAACCGATCTGGGATCTTGACTTCTTGAGCCTCTAGAGGACGCAATTGTCATCCGATTTGGCAGAAATTTTGTACAACGGCTTCTCTCATGACCTTCAACATACGCAAGTGATACGGTCTGAATCAATCAATAGCTTGATACAGCTCCCATATAAACCGATCTCCCGATTTTGCTTCTTGAGCCCCTACAAGGCGCAATTCTTATCCAAATGAACTGAAATATTAACCAATGACTTCTACAATGTTCAGCATTCATTTATCGGACTATAACTTGATATAGCTCCAATAGCATAACAGTTCTTATTCAATATTCTTTGTTTGCCTAAGAAGAGCTACCGCGCATAGAACTGGACGAATGAGATCCATGGTGGAAGGTATATAAGATTCTTCCAGGCCGAACTTAGCACACTCTTACTTGTTTTTTATGGTCTCGCCAGGATTCGAAGCCAGGCCTTTAGCGTCATAGGCGGACATGCTAACCTCTTCGCTACGGTGGCCTCCATGACCGCAATATTAGATATGCAAAAAAAAAAAGATTTTTGCTTAGAAGAAATCTTTTCTCAAAATTGGATATATGAAATAGGGATAGTTCGCTTGAACTTTACATCTTTCTTAACTCTTTTTTAAATGTTTCCATTCACTTTTGTAATCTGTTTTTTTTAAATTTTAGTATTGACTCAGCAGTTAGTTCCCTTTGCCGTGACTGCAATTTGTGTCATTTTTATGTCACAACCATGACAGAATTTGAATACAGTTCATTTTCTACTTGCACTAATTGTTTGTACAATTGTTTAGTGCCACTTTGTGGGCCATTTGTCATTATTGTTCGTTCGTTACAATTTGTAAGGCAAATACTGCATGTGAACAGGCAGTGCAAAATGGTCGTACAAAATGACTGTAAAAGGGGCACTCATGAAAACAATAAAACTTTTTAAATATCCAGATAGAAAATTGCAAACGGCACTTACTGCCAACAAATTAAAGGTTTGATGGAAATCTACAGATATTTAAAATTCGAAATTTTGATAATAATCGATTGAAGTTTGAATTTTCAAGAAAACAAAGAAGACAAAGAAAACTTTAGGAGCTGCTGAAACGAAAACCAAAAGTAATACGTGATAACTCACAAAAATTTTAAATTTTCGGAAAAATCGGCGGAACTTGTAAATTTTAAATTAAATAAAAACATAGCAAATGGGCCGTATCTTTTATACCCTCCACCATGGAATGCATTTATAAAGTTTTTGGAATGACTTTTTATACCCATTACCATAGGATGAGGATATACTAATCTAGTCATTCCGTTTGCAACACTTATAAATATTGGTCTAAGGCCCCACGTCTCAGACGAATATTTCGAGTAGTTACAAACCGAATGACGAAATTAGTATACCCCCCCCCCCCCATCCTATGATGGAGGGTATAAAAAGTTATGGGAAATATACATTCAGTGGTGATTATAAACATCCACTGTGACACAAATTCACATATGTATTCTATTTTTATACCCTCCACCATAGGATGGGGGTATACTAATTTCGTCATTCTGTTTGTAACACCTCGAAATATGCGTCTAAGACCCCATAAAGTATATATTGGGTTGCCCAAAAAGTAATTGAGAATTTTTTAAAAGAAAGTAAATGCAGTTTTAACAAAACTTAGAATGAACTTTAATCAAATGTACTTTTTTACACTTTTTTTCTAAAGCAAGCCAAAAGTAACAGCTGATAACTGACAGAAGAAAGAATGCAATTACAGAGTCACAAGCTGTGAAAAAATTTGTCAACGCCGACTATATGAAAAATCCGCAATTACTTTTTGGGCAACCCAATATATACTTGATCGTCATGTCATGTTAAGTCGATCAGGCCATGTCCGTCCGTCTATCCGTCAGTCTGTCTGACGAAGCACGTTAACTTTCGAAGGAGTAAAGCTAGGCGCTTGAAATTTTGCACAAATACTTTTCATTAGTGTAGGTCGGTTGGAATTGTTAATGGGCCAAATCGGTTCATGTTTTGATATAGCTGCCATATAAATCGATCATGGGTCTTTACTTCTTGAACCTCTAGATGACGCAATTCTTATCCGATTTTATTGAAATTTTGCACGTAGTGTTTTGATATCACTTCCAACAACTACGCTAACTATGGCTTACATCGGTCCATGTTTTGATATAGCTACCATATAAACCGATCTAGGGTCTTGACTTCTTGAGCGCAATTCTCGTCCGATTTTACTGAAATTTTGCACGTAGTTTTTTGGTAGCACTTCCAACAACAACGCTGAGTATGGTGCTAATCGGTTCATGTTTTGATATAGCTGCCATATAAACTGATCTTTGGTCTTGACTTCTTGAGCGCCTAGAGGGCTCAATTCTCGTCCGATTTAACTGAAATTTTGCACGTAGTGTTTTGGTATCACTTCCAACATCTGTGTTAAGTATGATTCAAATCGGTTCATAATCTGGTATAGCTGTCATATATACCGATCTGGGATCGTGACTTCTCGAACCTCTAGGGCGCAATTATCATCCGAACGGCTTCTCTCATGATCTTCAACATACGTGTATAATATAGTCTGATTCGATCAATAGCTTGATACAGCTCCCTTACATAGCTATTTGCCGATTTCGCTTCTTGAGCCCTTACAAGGCGCAATTCTTATCCGAAAGAACTGAAATATTACACAATGACTTCTACAATGTTCAGCATTCATTCATGGTCTGAATTGGACAATAACTTGACACAGCTCCAATAGCATAACAGTTCTTATTCAATATTCCATGTTTGTCTAAAAAGAAATACCGCGCATAGAACTCGACAAATGCGATCAATGGCGGAGGGTATATAAGATTCGGCCCGGCCAAACTTAGCACGCTTTTACTTGTCTATGTCTTAAATTTTTAAAGGATTTTGCTCTATACTACACCGCCTCCGCCTTGCTTTTACAGTTGAGGAGTATAAGAATATGTGGATTTCGCGGCTTATTTTGGCTTACAAGTTAGATGAGGGAGAAATCAAGTTTGGCCTTGACTTTATCAAGTTAAAGTTGAAATCAGAACACCCACGTTATTCGCTTATACATCACACATCACCGTTGGGCAGATGTTAGCACTTCCGCCTTTAGACGCCGAACGATTGAGTTCACTTCCCGGGGTAAACATCAACATAGTTTTCCGCCTTATCCCCTTACTACGAGGGTTGCCTTTTATATTTCGGGATTGGACAACCCTTGTGTTTAAATTTGCTAACTGACAGCTCTATTGTAAATATTGACATTTTTGAGGTTAAAGTAATCACAACGTTTTGATATACGAGCGCTATTTGTGTTGTTTACAGTAACTTAAAATATTCATCTCGCCCAAAAAATGGAATTAAATCGTGAACATTTTCGTGCAATTAGTGTTTACAACTTTCGACGTGGATTAACTCAACAACAGTGCATCGATGAGCTTTATTCAATTTTTGGCGATGAAGCTCCATCAAGTACCAGTGGTTATCGATGGTATGGTGAATTCAACCGAGAGCGTAGTTCACCCTTCAAGAGGCAACCTTAGATAAGCTTCAACAGACAACCAGCATACATTCAATATTGCATGAACATTTGACCGCCAAAAAAAGTTTTTTCGCGTTGGATACCACACAATTTGTCAATGGCTCAAAATAAAAGGCTCGTGTCGATTGGTCGAAAGAAATGCTTCAAAAATATTGGGTTGCCCAAAAAGTAATTGCGGATTTTTCATATAGTCGGCGTTGACAAATTTTTTCACAGCTTGTGACTCTGTAATTGCATTCTTTCTTCTGTCAGTTATCAGCTGTTACTTTTAGCTTGCTTTAGAAAAAAAGTGTAAAAAAAATATATTTGATTAAAGTTCTTTCTAAGTTTTAATAAAAATGCATTTTCTTTCTTTTAAAAAATCCGCAGTTACTTTTTGGCCAACCCAATACAAAACAACTGCATTTAAGAGCACTCAAAACATCGATTTGATGAGTCATCCGCTGTATAGTCCTGACTGGGCACCAAATGACTTCTTTTTATTTCCGTATATAAAAAATAAAATGGGAGGTCTACGTTCTTCGACACCTGAAGAAACGGTTCATGCGTTCTGAATGCATTTTTTGGAGATTCCTCAATCAGAGTGGCAAAAGTGCTTCGGCAGTGCGGTTCAAACGCATGCAAAAGTGTATGGATCTTTATGGGGAATATTTTGACAGATTGAGAACCACTAAACAACTTGGCGGCCTATAACAAAGGGCTTCCCCCCACCCGGCCATGTATGTGAAGGGCATGGTTGTTGATTGTTTCGATTGGTTTGAGTTGTTCGATGGTTTGGTTTTTGATTTCATTCATTTGAGTAGTGTTTGGCTGTGTGTTGTTTGCTCTTATCATTCATTGAATTGTTTATAGGCCGCCTCAGACAAGCCGAATCGATACAAAGTGGGGAGAGCCGCAATGATACAAAATGATTAGGCCCAGAGACGGGTATGGCCGGTATGGCAAAATGGAAAAATAAATGAAAACCAATGACGAAAAATGAGAGAAGGAAAAAAAATCGAATATAAATTAAAGAAACCTATCAATAAAATGTAATTAATATTGATTCAAATGTTGTGCGGCAGACTGGTCCGTCGGTCTGTCTGTCTGTCTGTCTGTATGTTTGTTAGCAACAACAAAGCCTTCTCAAAGATATCAGGCAACAGTGGCGTGCCAGCCATCATCAGTACCAGCAACACTATCCACCCATTCATCGAGGCATGCACACACACACACAGCCGTATGTTCAAGTATGTGGATACAAATGCCACATAAACAACACAAACAAACCAAACAATTGATGAACAAAGTTATCAGCCAGCCAGCCAGCCAGGCAGCTTGCAAACAAGCCGCATTGGGAATGGGACGACATGGGTCACAATGAATACGGCTATGGTTCAACTTGATATTATTTTTCATTTGTATTCATTGATAGCCATTAAATGATTGTCATGGATTCAGCAGGGACTGCAGCACCACAACGAATGCAAAAATCGAAATCGTTACAGAAATCTTCAATGAGATGTTGTCCACAGATACCCTGCATAGCATTGACTCCTGAACAAGACACAGCTGGAGGTTATTTTATGTGGGGTTTATATCTAAAAAGGACTAAAATGGATTACATTTCGTTATCAGTATTTTAAGATTTAAATAAACACAATTGTAAATAATAGCAAAGGGCATACCGTGATACCATTAGTGGAAAGGAGAAGGCTTCATTATACCCTACAGCACTACAGTGGTACAGGCTATTATAGCCTAGTGAATTTGTTTGTAACACCTAGAAGAAAGAGAGATAAACCCATTGATAAGCATACCGATCGACTCAGAATCACTTTCTGATTCAATATAGCTATGTCCCGTCTGTCTGTCCGTCCGTCTGCCCATACTATTGGGTTGCCCAAAAAGTAATTGCGGATTTTTTAAAAGAAAGTAAATGCAATTTTAATAAAACTTTGAATGAACTTTAATCAAATATATTTTTTTTTACAATTTTTTTCTAAAGCAAGCTAAAAGTTACAGCTGATAATTGACAGAAGAAAAAATGCAAATACAGAGTCATAAGCTGTGAAAAAAATATGTCAATGCCGACTATATGAAAAATTCGCACTTACTTTTTGGGCAACCCAATATTTTTGGGTAATTGCGGATTTTTCATATAGTCGGCGTTGACAAATTTTTTCACAGCTTGTGACTCTGTAATTGCATTCTTTCTTCTGTCAGTTATCAGCTGTTACTTTTAGCTTGCTTTAGAAAAAAAGTGTAAAACAAGTATATTTGATTAAAGTTCATTCTAAGTTTTATTAAAAATGCATTTACTTTCTTTTAAAAATCCGCAATTACTTTTTGGGCAACCCAATAATTTGTGTACAAACTACAGGTTGCAATTTTCATCCAAACGTGTTTAAATTTGTAAACAGCATGTTTTCGGCCTAGAGACCAAGCCTATTGAAATCGGAAAAAAATCAGTTCAGGTTTGGATATAGCTCCCATATACATGTTCATCCGATTTGCGGTAATAATGCAGTACAAGTAAAAGCGTGCTAAGTTCGGCCAGGCCGAATCTTATATACCCTCCACCATTGATCACATTTCTAAAGTTTTTTTTCCCGGTATCTCTTTTTAGACAAACAAAGGATTAAAGAAAACATTTGCTATTCTAATTGAAATGAGTGTTGGACACCACATTATAAGTCTATGTGTAAAATTTCAGCGAAATCGAATAAGAATTTGGCCTTTTAGGGTCTCAAAAAATAAAATAGGGAGATCGGTTTATAGGGGAGCTGTATCAGGCTGAAGACCGAATCAAACCATATTTTTTCACGTATATTGAAGGTCATGGGAGATGTCGTTGTACAAAATTACAGCCACACGGATAATAATTACGCCCTCTTGAGGCCCAAGAAGTCAAGATCCAAGATCGGTTTATATGGCAGCTATATAAGGTTATAGACCGATTTGAACCATTCTTAATACAGTAGTTGGAAGTCATAACAAAACACGTCATGCAATATTTCAGCCAAATCGGATAGGAAATGCGCCCTCTAGTGGGTCAACAAGTCAAGATCCCAGATCGGTTTATATGGCAGCTATATAAGGTTATGCACCGAATTGAACCATTATTGGCACAGATGTTAGAAACTATACCAAAACATATCATGCAAAATTTATGCCAAATCGGATAAGAATTGCGCCCTATAGAGGCTCAAGAAGTGAAGACCCCAGATCGGTTTATATGGCAGCTATATCAGGTTATAGACTGATTTGAACCATTCTTAATACAGTTGTTGGAAGTCACAACAAAACACGTCATGCAATATTTCAGTCAAATCGGATAGGAATTGCTCCCTGTAGAGGCTCAAGAAGTGAAGATCCCAGATCGGTTTATATGGCAGCTATATAAGGTTATAGACCGATTTCAACCAAATGGCACAGTTGTTGAACGTCATAACGAAACGCAACATGCGAAATTTCAGCCAAATCGGATAAGAATTGCGTCCTCTAGTGGCTCAAGAAGTCAAGACCCCAGATCGGTTTATATAGCAGCTATATCAGGTTATGGACCGATTTGAACCATAATTATGACAGTTGTTAGAAACTATAAAAAAACATCTCATGCAAAATTTCAGCCAAATCGGATAAGAATTGCGTCCTCTAGTGGCACAAGAAGTCAAGATCCCAGATCGGTTTATATGGCAGCTATATCAGGTTATGAACCGATTTACACCGTACTTGGCACAGTTGCTGAAAGTCATAACAAAACACCTCATGCATAATTTCGGCCAAATCGGATAAAAATTGCGTCCTCTAGTTTCTCAAGAAGTCAAGACCCAAGATCGGTTTATATGGCAGCTATATCAGGTTATGGACCGATTTGAACCATTCTTAATACAGTTGTTGAAAGTCTAACAAAAAACTTCATGCTATTTTTGAGTCAAATCGGATAGGAATTGCTCCTCGTAGAGGCTCCAGAAGTCAAGACCCCTGATCGGTTTATAAGAACCATTTATAATCCCAACCGACCTACACTTATAAGAAGTATTTGTGCAAAATTTCAAGCGGATGGCTTTACTCCTTCGAAAGTTAGCGTACTTTCGACAGACAGACGGACGGGCGGACATGACCAGATCGACTTAGAATATCATGACGATCAAGAATATATATACTTTATGGGGTCTTACAGGAATATTTCGAGGAGTTACAAACAGAATGACGAAATTAGTATACCCCATCCTTGGAGGAGGGTATAAAAATGGCTATTTGTTAACCGATTCTCTCGAAATTTGGTAGGAAGAATTTTCTCTTGACGCTCATCTGGTGAATTCCTAGAATTCGATTCAGATTTAAAAATAATTCTCATATATATGTCGGCCGATTTTCACTTCAAGAGCCACTGCAAGCGCATTTAGTGACCAATCTTCCCAAAATGTTGTACAACACTTTCGTCGACGACTTTCACAATATCTAAGAAGTATACTTGAAATCGGTTCAGATTAAGATATAGCTCCAATATATATGTTCTTCAGATCTTGGAAATATTGCAATAAAAAGCTCATTTGTTAACCGATTCTCTCGAAATTTGGCAGAAAGAAATTTCTTATGACTTTTAATAATACTGGTGAATTTCAAAAAAATCGGTTTAGATTTAGATATAGCTGCCCGATTTTCACTTCTAGAGCAACTACAAGCGCATTTATTGACTAATTTTGTGCACGATGTTTTCCACGATGCCTTCCACAATATCCAAGAAGTTTGGTCAAAATCGGTTCAGATTTATATGTAGCTCCCATATATAGGGTAATTCGTAAGACTTTGGGTAATTTGCAATCGTTAGGTTAGGTTGAAAAGAGGTTGCAGATATTAATCCGCCCATGCCACTATGGACATACACTTAAACCAGTAATCGGCTTGTTGTGCGCTCTAAAAACTTTAAAGTTACCTCTAAAACGAAAATTTTAAGTATAGGAATTCCGTGCTACTTGCAAAATCCTTCATTGTTTTCAATACCACTCCCCTAAGTTGTTTCATGTCTGGTATTGTGTCTCCACCTTAGTGCCGGCATCGGTTAGACGCGAAAGTCGGGCATTGACAAAGGAAATGCTCCAACGTCTCATCATCTTCCCCGCATGCCCTACACATGCTATCACTTGCCGCACCGATTTTACATAAGTGAGCTCGAAGTCCTATGTGTCCCGTTATAATACCAATAGCTATACTGACCTCCTTCTTACTTACTTTCAGTAATAGCCTCGTCTTCTAACGATCTGGATGCCCCCGTAGGATTTTCTCCGTCCTATCGACCATTTCGCTGTTCCACAATGTTACATGCGCTTTCGTCGCCCACTCCCTAATCTTAATCGAGTTATTTGACGGCAGTCCTCTGGCCTTCACCGCCAAATCGTCTGCCCTTTCATTTCTCCTTACTCCGTTATGGCCCGGCAACCAAACGATGCGGATTTTGACATCCTCTGAGAAGACGTTAATCCGTCCAATCGACCGTTTCGCTGTTCAACAATGTTGCATGCGCATTCGTCGTCCACTCCCTTAACTTGGACTGCGTCCACCCAAAAGGCTTCAGGGTAACCAAGTTTATTGACGGCAGTCCTCTGGTCTTCACCGCCAAATCGTCTGCCCTTTCATTTCCCCGGCAACCAAACGATGCGGATTTTGCCATCCTCAGAGAAGACTTTAATCTCCTTCTTACACTGTCAGACTGTTCGGGAGCTTACCTTCCTGTTTGTTATTGCCCTTATGGCAATTTTTTTGTCGGTAAGGATGCTCACACTCGACGTCCTCGCTTTAGCACCACACCACTTCACGCATTCCGCGATCGCCCGGATCGTCGCCTGCAGGACCGTATTATGGTCTGGCAGTCTAAAACAGATCTCAGTCCCTGGGTTCTCAATGTAGACCCCCAGGCCCTCTAGCTTTGATCCATCCGTGTAACCTGATCTTTCAGATGACAATACTAGGGTTCCGTCAATCCAAGACTATGCCGATGGCAGCAGTGCCTCGCCCTCGACTTCAAGGTTCATCTCAGGTATCCGATCGGAAAGCTTTTCACTTCTTTCCAGGTTTCCTATCGTCGCCTCGAATGTATTATGAGCTGCTTCCATCCTCAATCTATTCTCCCATCGCCTTAAGTCTCTTAGCCGCAGTGGCTGCCTTACACTTAATCTGTATGTCAATGGATCGGATATCTAGAATAGTCTACCAATGGCCTAGTGGGAGTGGTCCTCATCGTTCCGCCTATGACAAGACAACATGTTCTCTGAACCTGTTGTATGGTCCTTAGGTTGCACTTTTTCTCCATAGCAGTCCACCAAACTACTGAGGTGTTAATAAGTATTTATCTAATCACGCTTATCTAATCACGCTGTAGAGCCAGTGGACTTTCCTCGGATTCAGGCCCCAAACTACTGAGCCGTAAGTAAGTATTGATCTAATCACGCTCCTGTAGAGCGAGTGGACTTTCCTCCTATTCAGGCCCCATTTCGAGCCTACAGCCCGTCTACATAGTGCCCAACATCTGCGAGCCTTCTCAGTACGCTCCTGAAATGTTACACTTCCGATTCAGTTTCATGTCCAAGATCACACCCAAGCACAATATTTGACCTTGTCAGAAATCGAAATCGTCATATTGAGAAAACGTGCTGCGTTAAATTGGCCCACCTTCGTTTCATTTCATTTCATTTCAGTCTTCTCTGGGTTAACATTAATACCTCTGGGTCTAGCCCAGTCATATGCCATATCAAGACCTTTTCGGCCCTTCTGCATAGCTCGTTCGGATACTTACCCCTTCGAAGTATTATAATAACGTCTGTGTAACCAACGGGTTCAAATCCCTCCTCAGTCAGCAACCGTAATAGGTCATATATGGTGGTCACCCCTTGGAGTGGCGAAAATATGCCCCCTGAGGCGTGCCATGTACCTCTTTCTCCCTTATATTTATGCCATGGGACACACAATTTATCCACCTGATCCTTTGCAATAATGATGTCATTTTGTTGTCGTTGTTGTTGTCGTAGCCACATTTGCTTGTGGAGGTGGCGATCCTCTACAAGCTCTAATTGTCAAACAAGCTCGTTCCGGTCTATACGACCGATCGCTGAGGGAACATGATGGCCATTGGTTATTAAAAGGCGCCAATACCTCGCCTTGTCATATCGAGCATCATAGGCACTCAGTATTCATGCAAGAGTCGGTGTCACCCGGCTTCTCACTGAGATTATCCGCTCGATACCGCTGATTATCCTCGTCTTAAGGTGCAGTTACTCCGTATGAAGCATTCCTATATCCGCAACCAGTGGACGCGCCCGGTAGCTCCCAGCTAAGCTTCTCATGTTAATGAAGAACACCGCACAGATTGGAGCTCAAAGTTCCAGCCTGTGTGAAGCTAATAGCTGTTGTCATTTGTCAACATTAGTTGTTACAGTTTGAGAATATTTGCTCGATATTTGACACAGACTGTTTAAGGAGGCCACCGTAGCGCAGAGGTTAGCATGTCCGCCTATGACGCTGAACGCCTGGGTTCGAATTCTGGCGAGACTATTAGAAAAAAATGTTCAGCTGTGGTTTTCCCTTCCTAATGTTGCCAACATTTGTGAGGTACTATGCCATGTAAAACTTCTCTCCAAAGAGCTGATGCACTGCGGCACGCCGTTTGGACTTGGTTAATAAAAGGAAGCCTCTTATCATTGAGCTTAAACTTGAATCGGACTGCACTCATTGATATGTGAGAAGTTTGCCGTTGTGCCTTAGTGGAATGTTCAGGGCCAAAATTTGCAATTTTTTGTTTAATAACCCATCTGAAAACATACGCCGAGGTTCATCAAAATTGGTTCAGAATTTGTTATACCTCTCACTTTGTATTTATAGGGTAGGTGTAGGGTATTATAGAGTCAGCACCACCCGACTTTCCTTACTGGTTTTTTGATTGGGATACGCCTAATCAATCGGATTCACAAGGTTTTTAATAGAAGAGTGGGGATTCAGTTACCAGATATACAACAATCGTATTTTGTGTTTGAGATTAAATTTAAATTTTTATGAAGGTTAAAGAAGTGTCTTGGTTACATTGTTCTTAAGAAATGAAGAATAAAACTGAAATCAGCCATCCAGCATATGGTGACTATTCCGCAGCATTAAATAAAACATAAAATTTGGTTTTTTTTTTTAATTTCATATATAAAAATCTAAATAAAGCAACAAAAAAATATTCGATATAATATTTTTCCGGTTTTGGTCGATTAAAGGGAGACCATTCGTTTTGTTGCCATTACCATCGTACGTTGTCTGCATGGCAGCCACCTTAGGTAATTGGCACACTTCACAACGGAAATCCCTGAAAAAAAAATATGATAGCAACATATTCAGCAAACGGCTTCGACATTGCCATCGCCATCGTCATCGACAACAGCAACAAAACACAGCAAATGCAAACAATTTTACAAAATTTCGTTATAAGAAGCCAAATTGAAAATGCTTTCATACCAAGGCATACGCCAGCATGCCACAGTCATTATATTGTATTATACCCCATGCCCCCAGGCTAGCAGAGACGAAGCTAGGTAGCAACATCAAAGGTGGCAAGAGCCAACCAGAAATAGCGCCAACGCTTGGCAATAAACGTTGACTGCACAACCACAACCATTTGCAACAACGAAAATTGCAAATTTAACAGAGCAGAACATAATTCACAACCTTAAGCCAATACTTGGGCAATATTTTTTTGGTTTGCCCCAAAGTTGTGAGAAAGCGATGAGGATATTTAAATAGCAAACCAATTTAAATTACAACAAATATTGATATGGCAAAAAATTATTTTATGATAAATACTTTTTTGACACCAACTCCAAAATTCGTATTCCCAAAATGGTGACAAAAATCCCTTAAATAAGGAATAATATATGAACAAGTGGGATTTTTTAACCACCGTAGCTCAGAAGTTAGAAAGCCCGCCTTTGAAGCTGAACGTCTGGGCTCAAAATCCCGGCAAGAGCAATTTTCAACGTTGGTTATCTTCTCCTAGTACTGGCAACACTTGTGGAGACTTTACCAACCGTTCGGATAGTTGCTACCGTTGAACCATTCATATCGCTTTACACCACCCCTTTTACCGAAATTCACCGCACAAGTGAATTTACGGCATCTCGTTGAGATATCTGCGACAGTCGAGAGCGGTTTTTGAATTCAGAAATACCTTATCCAACGATTTAATGGCTGCCTGGCTATTTATGCCAATCGTAGTTATGACACTACATCTAAGCCATTCCTCCACTTCTGTAATTGCAAAGATCTCTGCTGCAATTTTCAAGTAACCTTCTCGATATGACCAGTTTAAGTTCTTCATAGTACACCCCACATCGACACTGCCTGGGATATCGGGCATTGTATCAAGGATAAAACAGTGTCCGTAAGCGCCGCATGACCAAAGGGAAGGCTCGCTAGCCACACATCTGTAATCGCAGCAATTAGTCTAACCATGGACATCATGTATCATTAAATTCAGTGCACCAGATGGTGTCGTCCTCAGTGCGGCTTTTATGCACAAACAGGCCATCCTTTAGATCCGGCTGAGTATTGAACAGTAGTCGAACTTTTGAAGCCCCGTCCACCAGACAACAACACCATATAGTGTGGTGCTGTCCCGTCCCGGAACAGCTGTGAACACCACACAGGCTGGAACATTGAGGTCAGTCAAATCGGGAGTTCAGTTTATATGGGACCATACTAAGAACAATTGTTGAAGTCCTAACCGATTGCTGGAAGTCGTAACAGAACTCTAGATGCAAAATTTCAGTCAAATCGGACAAAAATTGCGGCTTCTAAGGGCTTAAGAAGTCATATCGGGAGATCGCTTTATATGGGAGTTATATCAGGTTAATAACCGATTTGAGCTGTACTTAGCACAATTGTTGAAAATCATAACGAAACTCTACATGCAAAATTTTAGTCGAATTGGACAAAAATTGCGGCTTCCAGCGGCTCAAGAAGTTAAATCGCGAGATCGGTTTATATGGGAACTATATCAAAATCTTAACCGATATGGCCCATTTGCAATCCCCAATGACCTACGTCAATTTTAAGTATATGGTAAAAATTTCAAACGGCTAGATTTACGCGTTCGACCGTTATCGTGATTTCGACAGATGGACGGACATGGCTAGATCGACTCAGAATGAGGAGAGTTTCCAGAATATATATACTTTATGGGGTCGCAGATCAATATTTCCAGGTGTTAAAAACGGAATGACTAGATTAGTATACCTCCAACCTATGGTGGTGGGTATAAAAACGTGCGGTCCCGTCCTACACCGCCCACTGTGTCAAATTTCAGTGAGATCGAGTAATAAACGTGCTTTAATGGTCCCTAGAGCTTAAATCGCGAGATAGGTATATAAGACAGGTATATCCAAATATAGCCCGATCTTGACCATACTCGGTACGAAGTGTTTAACAGAACTCATTTAGCTAAATTTCAGCGAAATCGGTTAGTAAACTCTCATCTTATTGAGATAAAACCTTAATTCAAGAGATCTGAATACATGGCTGCTACATCTAAATCAGGACCGTTCTGGGCCGTATTGGACGGGGATGTCAACGAACCTAACACAACTCGCTATTTTAAATCCAGAGATCGGTCCATATGGCAGCTATATCGAAATTTGGACCGATCTAACCCAAGTATGTCGTGGGACCTTACATAACTCTCTGATCCAAATTCCTGCGAAATCTAGAGTACATGCGGTTCAAATGGGCCTAAGACCTTCAATCGGCAGATCGGTCTATATGGGAGCTATTTCAACATATAGTCCGATAGAGCCCATCTTGGAACTTAACTTGCCTATGCACCAAAAAAGAATCTATGCAAAATTTCTGCTCAATTTCTGCTATTTTTATACCCACAACTGCACGATGGGGGTATACTAATCCAGTCTTTCCGCTTGTAACACCTCGAAATATTGATCAAGATCCCATTAAGTATATATATTCTTGATCGTCTCGCATTCGAACAGTAACGTCTGTCGAAATCACGATAGAGGTCGAACGCGTAAAGCTAGCCGCTTGAAATTTTGCATAGCTCCCATATAAACCGATCTCCTCGATTTGACTTCTTGAGCCCCCAGAAGCCGCAATTTTCTCCCATTTGGACGACTTGAGTTATGACTTTATAAGCACGAATCGTATCGATCTATAAACAGATATATCCCCCATATAAATCGATCCGCGGATTTAGCTTCTTGAGCCCTTAGAAGCCTCAATTTTCATCCCATTTGGCTGAAATTTGGAAAAAGAGACTTGAGTTGTGACTTCCAACTTGCGTGCCAAGTATGATCCACATCGGTCTATAAACAGACATAGCTCCCATATAAACCGATCTCCTCGATTTGACTTCTTGAGCCCCCAGAAGCCGCAATTTTCACCCATTTTGACGACTTGAGTTATGACTTCATAAGTATGAACCGTATCGATCTATAAACAGATATAGTCCCCATATAAACAGATCTGCGGATTTGGCTTCTTGAGCCCTTAGAAGCCTCAATTTTCATCCCATTTGGCTGAAATTTGGAAAAAAGACTTGAGTTATGACTTCCCACACTTCTGCTCTCTCCTTTTTTCTCGATCCGGTGTGTTGCTATTGATAGCTAGTTTTGGATTCTAGAGGGAGGCTTCTGGTCCCTAGTATGGATTTTGCGGCAGTTTCCATGGATTGGACAATGGTTTGCCATGAGTACTGTCATTAAGCAATTGGATCAGTCGAGTTGAGTATGCTTCTTGTCACACTTAGACAAGTGAGAATCACTGCTGAACAAAGATCTTTGCTGAAAAGAATCTATGCTTGCTGCTCGGATCGCTTGTTCATCTAGCACGCTGGATTCTCATTGGACTCTCACTTCTTCATCATTTTCATTTTGTCTTTTTCTACCCAACACAGGAAGATTCAACGAATTATTTGGCAACATTTTTTTTTAATATTTTTCCATTATTAAACAGATATAAATCGTCAACAATCTTTTTGATTGTCGGTCTTGGTTGATGTCATTTTCAATCGAGTCAATTCTGCTGTTCCATGTCGTCACAGTTGCTATGTTTATAATGTTGCCCCACAAAGCGGCAGCTGTTTGTGGCGGCTTCCTGTAAAAGCAGAAACAGAAACTGAAAAACAGCATCCATCCATTCATGGGCCATACATCACCGGTACAAACTGTTCGTGGGCTGTCCGTCCGACCGTCAAGCAAACTTTAACGGCAAAAGATAAAATGAAATAAGAAATTATACTGAGACTCTCATTTGCAATTGACTTCGATTTTCTTGCGCTTGCACATTAAAAGAGAAAGAGGTAGGGCGAGAAGGAGGTAAGGAGAGCAGGATTTTAATGTTGTTTTTAAGTAGCTGGGATCACCATGGCCATCACTGACGGTCTACCATTTGCCATTTGAGAGCCATGGTGCGCTAGAGGAAAGTTCGTTCCGGTATGCAAATGACTTCAATTGAAATTGCAATTGAATTGCTAAGGCATTTATCGATTGTGGCATTTTTCGTTTCTTGTAATTTAGATTGTGGTTTATCGCATTAGTAATTAGATGAATAAGTCTTGTTTCTTTCTTACTTACTGTTGAAATTGCTTTAATCAGCGTGGTGGTGAAACGGTGGATACAGATGGATAACCCCAAGATTGTAATATTGGAAGTCATAACAGAACGCTGGATGCATAACTGCAGTCAAATCGTTAAAACTTGCTCACCCCAGAAACTCAAAAAGTCAAAACGGGGAAAGGGTTTATATGGAGGCTTTATCATGTTAAGGATCGAGAGGGACTAATTTGCCTCAAACTTTGGAAATTATAAAGGAACTCAACTACTGCGGTTGTAAATTTCGCCCTTTAGTCGATCAAGATAGGTTTATATGACAGCTACATCAAAACATGGACCGACTTGGCCCATTTAAAGGGTGATTTTTTTGAGGTTAGGATTTTCATGCATTAGTATTTGACAGATCACGTGGGATTTCAGACATGGTGTCAAAGAGAAAGATGCTCAGTATGCTTTGACATTTCATCATGAATAGACTTACTAACGAGCAACGCTTGCAAATCATTGAATTTTATTACCAAAATCAGTGTTCGGTTCGAAATGTGTTCATTCACCGTAACGTTGCGTCCAACAGCATCTTTGAAAAAATACGGTCCAATGATTCCACCAGCGTACAAACCACACCAAACAGTGCATTTTTCGGGATGCATGGGCAGTTCTTGAACGGCTTCTGGTTGCTCTTCACTCCAAATGCGGCAATTTTGCTTATTTACGTAACCATTCAACCAGAAATGAGCCTCATCGCTGAACAAAATTTGTCAAAATTTTAACACATTTCGAACCGAACACTGATTTTGGTAATAAAATTCAATGATTTGCAAGCGTTGCTCGTTAGTAAGTCTATTCATGATGAAATGTCAAAGCATACTGAGCATCTTTCTCTTTGACACCATGTCTGAAATCCCACGTGATCTGTCAAATACTAATGCATGAAAATCCTAACCTCAAAAAAATCACCCTTTACAATCCCAAACGATCTTCACTATAAAGATGTACAGACGGAACGTCATTGCTAACGGATAGATGGACATGCCAAACGAATGGAAGGGCCGACATTACTAAATCGACTTTAGGGAACGGGTGCCAGATCAATTTTTCGATAACTTACAAACTAAGAAACGAACAGGTTAAGAACGCGCTAAGTTCGGCCGGGCAGAATCTTGGGAACCAACTACCATAGATTCTTACATGGGAGCTATATCAGGTTATAGACTGATTTGGACCATATTTGGCACAGTTGTGGGAAGTCGTAACAGAATACCGCATACAAACTTTCAGCCAAATCGGACAAAAATAGCGGCATGTAAGGACTCCAGAAGTCAAATCGGAAGATCGGTTTATACCCCAGGGCTCTGTTTTTACTCCTTCACTTTTTCTAATTTTCATCAACAATCTGTTGGGTCAGACAACGAATCCGATCTACTCATTTGCGGATGACAGTAATCTCTGTCATTTGTACTCATTCGACCACAGGCCGAGTGTTCGAGAGATTGAGGACAAGAGGCGGGTTATGGACGATACACTCTGCCAGGATTTGCTGCCCATTTCCGAGTGGGGTCGAATGACTCGATTAGATTTTAATGCACAGAAGACTCAGTGCTGCTTGTTGTCACACAAACGATTCGCTGACCCATTACGATCATCTTTTTCTATCAACGGTGTAGATGTTGAGCAATCAGAAACTCTTGATGTTCTGGGCATGAAAACACAAAGTGATGTCCGTTGGGCTAAACATGTATTTGAAGTGTCGAAAGAAGCATTCAAGTGTTTTAGCTTCCTTAAACGGTGTAAGAAATACTTCACTCCGTCTGATCTTCTCAACAACTACACCACTTTCATAAGGCCGAAAATGGAGTACAACTCACATGTATGGGCTAAAGATTCAAAATCATCCCTGGAGCTACTGGATCGTGTACAGAGAAGAGCGATGGCGTTGATTGGAGACAGTGGGGTATCCAACTCTATTGCCTCCCTTCATCATCGTCGCAATGTGGGTTGTTTGGCGCTGTTCTATCGGAACTTTCATGGTGTATGTACGTCTGACATAAGTCTTCTTATTCCTGATGTAAGGATGTATGTCAGGGATACTAGACATTCCAGGAACTCACACCCGTTTGTAATTGATTGGCCAGCGGACCGCACAATGCACTTTAGAGAAAATTCTTATTTCGCCTGATCCCTTCGTATGTGGAATTGACTTCCGACTAATGTTTTTTCCACCCACTTTGACATCCAAAGATTTAAGGCAAATGTCAATAAGCACTATATCTTGTTCCCCCCTCCAATTCCTAATTTCCTCTCGCCAACGCAATGCACTGCATTCATAGGGGACATCCCCTGCGTGTCAGCTGAAGGAAAAAAAAAATTGAGAGTTCGGTTTATATGGGAGGTGACTTCCAATAACTGTGCTAAGTATGGCGTAAATCGGTATAGAACCTGATATAGCTGCCATATAAACCGATCTGAGATCTTGACTTCTTGAACCTCTAGAGGGCGCAATACTCATTCGATTTGGCTGAAATTTTGTACAACGGCTTCTCTCATGACTTTCAACATACGTGTCTAATATGGTCGGAATCGATCAATTGCTTGATACAGCTCCCATATAAACCTATCTCCCGATTTTGCTTCTTGAGCCGCTACAAGGCGCAATTCTTATCCGAATGAACCGAAATATTACACAATGACTTCTACAATGTTCAGCATTCATTTATGGTCCGAATCGGACTATAACTTGATATGGCTCCAATAGCATAACAGTTATTATTCAATATTCTATGTTTTGTCTAAAAAGAGATACCGCGCATAGAACACGACAAATGCGATCAATGGTGGAGGGTATATAAGATTCGGCCAGGCCGAATTTAGCACGCTCTTACTTGTTCGAATATATTTTAGCTCGAGATCATATTCAATGCTTTATATTCAAACAAAAGCAAAAGAACTTATAAAAGTTTGACAAGTGTGTGTTGTTTTCAAAACACTTTGACTGGCATGATGGATCGTGATTTCTGATACGTTGTGTATCTGCATCAATACCTTTGTCAAATTGATTAAGGTGCTCTACAAACCCAACGACTATTGAGTACGGTGTAGAGCCTGCTTTTATTTTGAAACAGGGATCTCTAAGCCCTTTAACTCTTCTTAGTAGAGAAAGAGAGAAGAAAGCCTTACTTTCCACTATTCCAATACAAACTAATCATTAATGCTTAAACATGGGTGATGGGTAAATACGCAAAAAGTATTTACCCGGTAAATTGGGTAAATACCCGGGTATTTACCCATTTATACACAAAAGCTTGGTGTTTCCTAAATTTGCAGATGTCTTGGGTATAAAAACATTTTCCAAGCACATTTTGATGATTTCGTATTCTTTGTATATAAATCTGACCTTCACATCTCATAAAATCGGATTTTAGTTACACATATAGGGCCGCTATATAGATCGATCTCCAGACTTAAAGTCTTGAGGCAATAAATAGGTAATTTTTTTTTATCAGATTTCGATGAAATTTGGCACAGTGTGTTTTGGTAGACCCCTACCCATTTCAGTGAAGTGTGGTTCAGATCGGACTATAGTTGGATATAGCTGCCTTATAGACCGACCGCCCGATCTCCCGATATAGGGTATTGAGGCCATAAAAGATCCATTTATTACCCGAATTCGATGTAATTTGGCACAGTGAGTTATGGTACCACCTAAACCTTTTTGGTTGAATATCGTCCGGATCGGACCATTTTTGAATATAGCTGTCATATAGGCCGATCTCCCGATATAGAGTATTGAGTTCATAAAAGCAGCATTTTTAATTCGATTTTGATGAAATTTGAATTAGTGCGTTTCGATGGACCTCTACTCCTTTGTGTGGAACTTCGTCCAGATTGAACCATATTTGGATATAGCTGCCATATAGACCGATCTCCCGATAAAGAGTATTGGGCTCATAAAAGGAGCATTTTTCATTCGATTTTGATGAAGTTTGAAATTTGAGCTCATAAAAGGAGCATTTTTCATCCGATTTGGATGAAATTTTAAACAGTGCATTTTGGTTCCACTTTAAACCTTTTTGTCGAACTTCGTCCAGATCGGACCATATTTGGATATAGGTGCCATATAGACCGATCGCCCGATATAGATATTGAGCTCATAAAGGCTGCTTTTTAATCTGTTTTTGATGAAATTTGAAATAGTGCGCTTTGATGGACCTCTACACCTTTATGTCGAACTTCGTCCAGATCGGACCATATTTGGATATAGCTGCCATATAGACCGATCTTCCGCTATAGAGTATTGAGCTCATAAAAGGAGCATTTTTCATCCTATTTGGATGAAATTTGAAACAGTGCGTTTTGGTACCACTTTAAACCTTTTTGTTGAATATCGTCTAGAACGGACCATATAGACCGATCTCCCGATATTGAATATTGAGCTCATAAAAGGAGCATTTTTCATCCTATTTTGATGAAATTTAAAACAGTGCGTTTGGATATACCTCTACACCTTTGTGTCGAACTTCATCCAGATCGGACCATATTTGGATATAGCTGTCATATTGACCGATCTCCCAATACAGGGTATTGAGCTCATAAAAGGAGCATTTTTCATTCGATTTTGACGAAATTTGAAAAATTGCGTTTTGGTACCCTCTAAACCTTTTTGAAACTTGTAAAAAAACGTTATAAACCAAAACTGTTTCTATGAATTCATAATTTTTCCATGTGTTGCACATTTGTCACAACAAAATTCTGCAAAATCGAGATATCCACATATTTTACAATGATTTACGATAGGAAGCCTGGGTTTTTTCCCCCAACATTTCTACATCACGAATTATTGGATTTTTTATTGAAAAAGATTTGAATTTGCTTTTGCTAGGGAATTTATTTATGATCATAAGGGCTTTGAGGGGATTTTATATGGGCAATTGCTTTAACTTTATCAAATATGAATGTTAGACTGGAATGCAGGCATGCCAAGTATCAAAGCAAAGCTACAATATAAATCAATAACATATCCACAATCTATAAAACTATACAAACTAATCAATTTTTATTTGTTTTTCTTTTTTTTTTTTTTTTTGAATTGTCGTTCGAACTCAAAATCGGATTCAATTGATTGTTTGCTTTGAAAATAATTTTACGTCATGCATTTGAACATCACCATCATCCTCATGGGTGATGCTTAACATCCGCTGCAATTGGCATGATGTATGAGGCAAAAACTACTTGGAGCCAATAGTTAACGAACAAATAGTAGTGCCAGCCATCAAAGCCCCACAAGCTGATGGCCATGTAGCATTAGAATTTTGCTGCATCTACTCCCACCAGTAAAATATTTGCTTCATTTTAAGGAATTTTCCATAATAAACGAACAGAGATTGCCACACACCCACAAATCTGCTGCTTCATGATGACATTCTTTGTGTGAAATGTATGGCTACATTGAATCTCAAAGGAATCATGATGAGGTTTTTTTTTGTTATTTTTCTTTTCCAACATCCTCTTTTGATTCTATCTGAAACATACTCTTGTGAATTATTCAAAACGTGACCCTTTTCCAGTTCAGCCAAAAGCAAAGAATAGCAGCTTAAATTGAGAAAAACAAAATCCCAAGAAAAAAAGCAAAACTTTTGCATATAAATCAAAACAAAAATTTATTTAGCGCTCATTCAAGTTAATGGGGGTCTATTGTGTATGGCGACGTTATACGTTTTAAAAATTATAATGAATTTTTATTTATTTGCTACAGTTTTTATATAGTTATTATTTTTATTTGTAATGATATAAAAAAAGAAACAACTGTAGGGAATGTTGGTCATAAATATTGGGTCGGTGACATTTAGAAGGTTGGTTGGTTCGTTGCTTGGCTTTTATTAAAAATCCACAAACAAGTAAAAAAATGATTATGTTTTATGGGATCTAATTTGCATTTTGTACGTGATTAGGGTTCAGGCATGTGACATGGTAATTTAACTCAATTGGGAAACAATTAGATAAAGGAGTTGCATTTAAGGTAATAAATCTAAAAAAAAAAAAATTATCTAACTTATAAATTTGATTTTAAAAGAAATAGTTATAGTTCTTTAAAAACTTTAATTATTGCAAATTTCCTATAAATTTTGTTTAAAAAAAAAATCGTTGAGATTTAAAAAATTGTTATTCCATATTAATTTCATTACGTGGCACAGTGGGATTGAATAGAGAAAATCTAGTAAAAAAATATGTCACATGAGAATGGATAGAGATAACTCTTTGGGATTTAAAATGGTTGCAGCTGAGGTATTATCGAGATTATGTGCAAAATTTCAAGGTTGTATGCGCGCCTCTTGGGAGGACCGCGCCGATTTGGAACAAATAATAATAAACAAGTAAGAGTGTGCTCCGGGCCGAATCTTATATACCCTCCACCATTGATCGCATTTGTCGAGTTCTATGCGCGGTATATCTTTTTAGACATGCATAGAATATTGAATAAGAACTGTTATGCTATTGGAGCTATATCAAGTTATAGTCCGATTCGGACCATAAATGAATGCTGAACATTGAAAAAGTCATTGTGTAATATTTCAGTTTATTCGGATAAGAATTGCTAATTGTAGGGGCTCAAGAAGCTAAATCGGGAGATAAGTTTATATGTGAGCTATATCAAGCTATTGATCAATTCAGAATATATTAGATGCGTATGTTGGAGGTCATGAGAGAAGCCGTTGTACAAAATTTCAGCCAAATCGGAATAGAATTGCGCCTTCTAGAGGCTCAAGAAGTCAAGACCCAAGATCGGTTTATATGGCAGCTATGTCAAAACATGAACCGATTAAAACCATACTTACTGTAGTAGTTGGAAGTGCTACAAAAACACTACATGCAAAATTTCAGTTAAATCGGAAGTGAATTGCGCCCTCTAGAGGTTCAAGAAGTCAAGACCCAAGATCGGTTTATATGGCAGCTATATCAAAACATACACCGATTTAAACCATACTTATCATAGCTGATGGAAGTGCTACAAAAACACTACGTGCAAAATTTCAAAAAAATCGGATAAGAATTGCGCCTTCTAGAGGCTCAAGAAGTCAAGACCCAAGATCGGTTTATATGGCAGCTATATCAAAATATGGACCGATTTGGCCCATTTTCAATTACCTACCGACCTACACTAATAAAAAATATTTGTGCAAAATTTCAAGCGGCTAGCTTTACTCCTTCGAAAGTTAGCGTGCTTTCGACAGACAGTCGGACGGATGGACGGACGGACGGACGGATATGGCTAGATCGACTTAAAATGACATGACGATCAATAATACATATACTTTATGGGGTCTTAGACGCATCGGATTGTTACAAACAGAATGATGAAATTAATATATCCCCATCCTATGTGTGGAGGGTATAATAAGTCATTGTTCAATTGTGTATAAAAATATATTGGTCTTTTTAGTAGCTATATCTAAACATAAACCGATTTGAACCATACACGACACAGAAGTCGAAAAGCCTAACATTAGTCAATGTGTCAAATTTCAGTGAAATCGGATTATTAATGCGCCTTTAATGTGGCCAAGACTTTAAATCGAGATATCGGCCTACATGGCAGCTATATCCAAATCTGGACCAATTAGGGCAAAGTCGCAGAAAAATTTCGAAAAGTCTAACACAACCCACTGTCCCAAATTTTAACGAAATCACATAATAAATACGCCATTTATGAGCCCAAAACCTTAAATCGAGAGATCGGTCTATATGGCAGCTATATTCAAATCTGGACTGATCTGGGGCAAATTGAAAAAGGATGTCGAAGGGCCTAACATAACTTACTGTCCCAAATTTCAGCAAAATCGGACAATAAATGCGCTTTTTATTGGTCCAAAACCATAAATCAAGACCTCGGTCTATATGGCAGCTTTATCCAATTCTGGACCGATCTGTGCTTTATTATAGAAGTATATTAAGCGGCTTAACCTAACTCACAGTCCCAAATTTCGGCGACACCGGACAATAAATGCGCCTTTTATGGGCCCAAGACCTTAAATCTAGAGATCGTTCTATATGGCAGCTATATCCAAATCTGGACCTATCTGAGCCAAATTGAAGAAGAATATCGAAGGGCCTAACTTTACTCACTGTTCCAACTCTGGACCGATCTGGGCCAAAGAAGGATATCGAAGGGCTTAACACAACTCACTGTCCCAAATTTTGGCAAAATCGGACAATAAATGCGCCTTTATGTCCCCAAAACCTTAAATCGAAAGATCGGTCTATATGGCAGCTATATTCAAATCTGGACCAATCTGGCCCGCACTGAAGAGGAATGTCGTGGGGTTAAATTAACTCACTGTCCGAAATTTCGGCGACATCGGACAATAAATGCGCCTTTTATGGGCCCATGACCTTAAATCGAGAGATCGGTCTATATGACAGCTATATCCAAATCTGGACTTATATGGGCCCAAGAACCTAAATGGGCGGATTGGTCTATATGGGGGCTATATCAAGATAGAGTCCGATATAGCCCATCTTCGAATTTAACCTGCTTATGGACCAAAAAAAAAAAAAAAGAATCTGTGCAAAGTTTCAGCTCAATATATCTATTTTTAAAAACTGTAGCGTGATTTCAACAGACAGACGGACGGACATGGCTAGATCGTTTTAGATTTTTACGCTGATCAAAAATATATCCACTGAATCGGAAATGGTTATTTAGATGTGCTGCAAACGGAATGGAAAAATGAATATACCCCATCCTTCGGTGGTGGGTATAAATATGGGCCAGCAGAGGAACACCTCAAGAAGGTGTACTGTTTTTCCTCTAGTTTGGAATATTGCCATTGACAATCTGTCATTGTCTCTGGAAGAAAAATGTGTAAAAGTGGTCGCGTATGCTGATGACGTGGCAATTGCGGTTTGGGGAAAGTTTCCCAGTATTCTAAGAGATATACTTCAAGAAGATCTACGTGCAACAGCAAAGTGGGTCTAGTTATACTGAAAGTGGTCTTGGTATAAATCCTTGCAAGACAGAAATAGTTCTTTTCAGCAGTAGATACAAGTTGCCTACAAAGTAACCTGTCTAAGGAGACAGGATAGAATGTTCCATTTACAGAAAGCGCAAAATACCTGGATGTATTGCTGGACAGGAAATTGAACTTCAAATCCAACATTTTGGAAAGGGCAAGAAAGGCTACTCTTTTCCCTATATACCTGCAAGAGAGCCATTGGCCAAAGTTGGGGTTTAGACCGCGTATCATGCATTGGGTATATACTGCAGTTGTCAGAACTATAATGCTATATGGTGTTGTGGTCTGGTGGACGGCGCTTCAAAAGCCCACCTACTGCTCAATACTTAACCGGATCCAAAGGATGGTTTGTTTGTGCATCACAGCCGTACTGAAGACGACACCATCTGATGTACTGAATTGATTGCTTCACCTTATGCCTCTGGACATTGTGGCTACCCACGACCACTGCCGTGAAGTTAAGGGAGCTTTCTCTTTGGTTATGTGGCGGCTACTTATGCAGTGTTATCCTTCGTACAATATAAGATATGTTCAAGTCTGTGTGGAGTACATCCTACCTGAGCCGCTTTGTGATAAAAAGTATTGTACCACTATTACTTATAGAACCGATTGGAACTACGATATCCCTGGTAATAGAAGTTACTTCTATACGGATGGTTTCAAACTAAACGACCAGGTAGGCTTTGGGGTGTACACTAAAGATCTAGAACTAGTCATATGGAAAAGGTTACCCGACTACTGCAGTGTGTATCAAGCGGAGTTCTTTGCAATTAAGGTGGCGGAATGGCTGGTATATAATGTCATTACAACAATTGACATAAATATCTTCTCAGACAGCCAATCAGCCATTAAGTCCTTGGAGAATGTAGTTCAGAACACAAAAACCGTCCTCGACTGTAGCAGATCTCTCAGCGACAAGGCTGAACCATTCAAAATTCACCTGTTCTGGGTGCCGGACCACAGAGATATCCCAGGGAATTCTAAAGCAGACGAGCTTGCGAGACTAGGAACTACCTTACACACTCCAGGGATACTGGAATCTTTGGATATGCCTCTGGCGACAGTTTTCAAAGTTGCAATAATGTTGTCATTTGGCAACCGTTGTTATTACAGTTTGAACATATTTGCTCGAAATTTGACAAGGACTGTTCAATAATCCATCTGAAAACCTCCGCCGAGATCCAACGAAATTTTTTTCAGAATTTGATATAGCTTCCACATTGTACTTGTAGGGTAGGTGTAGGGTATTATACAGGCGGCACTGTTCGACTTTTGCCCTTTCTTACTGGTTTTGTATTAGTTTTAGTGAAATCTCTTTAATTTGTTGGTATTCGGTCTCTACTTATTGATGTTTAATTCACTGATGTTCGTTCACAAAGTTGGTCACGTATTAAAGAAAACTTTCCGTGTGTTTCTTTTGAATCAACATAGACAAGCTGTAACTTCAGTAATTATCGGCTTGTTCTTCTTCCTCCTTCTGCATCTCTTCACAATATTGCCAAATGAAATTACAATTTGCCTACATACATTATTAAAGAACATCGGAATTTGGGTGAGAACTAGAAAAAGTTTTTTAAGTGCCACAAAGGACACAACAGCATTCAATCTCATATAGAAAATACCGGCAATAATATCACGTCTGGAATGTTTGAGCAAAAAATAAAAGAAAAAATAGACACATGAAAATACTTTGCCTCATTTCCCTCTACTTAAATATTGACAGCAAGGACATTCAGTTCATGCAGCGCAGAACAATAAAAACGTGCCTCAGACAGGAATAAGAAAAGACTAAAACTGGAATACACAACGTAGAGAAAACATTTTCAAATGATGACAATAAAAGGACACGAACAATGTCCTTACAGAGAGACCAAAGACAATGGCAGCCTCCAAGAAATGGTGCGAACACTCGCATGCCAACACACAACAAGAACTTAAAGACACATATCGACCTATAACACGGCCAGAAAATAGAAATAAAACCAAATGATATGAAAAGCCATTAGGACTCTTGCCCTTACCTACACACACACACACACACATCACAAGATGAACTAATAGAATATGAGGGACAAAGCAGTACATTCATATAAGTAAGAAGGAATGAATTGGGGGAAGGGAAAGAAGAATGCCTCTGGGCAAACCGGAAGGAAGTTCAACATTATAAGTACACAACATGTTTAACAAGATTATCGAAGAATAAAATCAAACGACAAGCGAACCAAATGAAAGAAATGAGACATGGAAGTTCTCTAACACTAGTGCCTGAGTTCTTCTATTTGACTCACGCACTTTGTAGATATTGTAGACAATGTTTGATGCGCCAAAGGGAACTCATTTTACAAGGGCGTAGTTCAAGAGGGAGGTAGTAAAATATATTGGGTTGCCCAAAAAGTAATTGCGGATTTTTTAAAAGAAAGTAAATGCATTTTTAATAAATCTTAGAATGAACTTTAATCAAATATGCTTTTTTTACACTTTTTTTTCGAAAGCAAGCTAAAAGTAACAGCTGATAACTGACAGAAGAAAGAATGCAATTACAGAGTCACAAGCTGTGAAAAAATTTGTCAACGCCGACAATATGAAAAATCCGCAATTACTTTTTGGGCAACCCAATAGATGTTCGTGCAAGGTGAAAAAGGTGACGAATTTTAATTTGCCGTAATCAACCACAAAATTTGTGTAGGTTGGACTAGAAGTAAACATAGGCTATACAATTTTTGATATGGGCAGGGGGGGCGGACCCTCCCCCTTACCCCAAAAGTACTACCCAAAAATAAAAGTGGACCGATTGGGACAATATGGGATTCAAATGAAAGGTATTCAAGAGTAGAGTAAGAATTTCATATAAAAATTGGGTCCAAGTAACTGGGGGGCCGCCCCAACCCCAAAACCCCCTAAAATAAGTTTTTTTTGACGATCATGACAATATGCGACTCAAATGAAAGGTATTCGGGAGTCGATTACAAATATGGGCGGGAAGTAGAAATAGGCTCTATAATTTATTGATAACGGAAGGGGGCGGACCCTCCACCGTTACCCCAAAAACACCACCCAAAGTGAAAAGAGGACCGATCGATAAGGACAGTATGGCTATCAAATGAAAAGTATGCGGGAGTAGATAACGAATCTGGCATACAAATTCATGTCGAAGCATAGGAGGTCACCCCACCCCCAAAAAAAAACGCCCAAAATGGGCACATTAGCCAATCAAGGATATATGGGACTCGGTTTGTTTGTTCCGTATAGACTGAAAAACGGCAGAACCGATTTTCTCAAAATGTTCGCATATTTTATAGGTTGGTCTGGAAGAAACATAGGCTATATAATTTTTCGGTATCAAAAGGGGGACGGACCCTCACCCTTATGTCAAAACCAAAATCAAAAATGGGCCGGGACAGTATAGGTATCAAATGAAAGGTATTGGAGAGTAGAATATAAGTATGGTATTAAAATTTGAGTTTAAGTACCCATAGGGCCGCTCCATCCACAAAACTGCCCAAACAGACATATTGGACGTTCATTTCAATATGGGGCTCAAATGAAAGATAGTCGGAAGTAAAATCAGATCGAAGTATAGGGAGTCAGGCCACGCCTCAAAAACGCTATTAGACCCGTTATGACTATATGACATTTGACTGATCCGATTTTATTAAAATTTTCATAGATTTTGTACGTTTGTCTAAAAGGAAACAAGGGCTATATAATTTTTAGATATCGGGTGGAGGCAGACCCTCCCACTTACCCCAAAAACACCATCCAAATCCGAAAGTGGTCCTAAGGGCACAATAAGGGTATCAAATGATATGTATCGGAGACCAGAAAACGAATATGGTATTAACATATGGGTCCAAGTAACCAGCGCCCCCCCCCCCAAACCCCAGAACCCCTCTAAACAGATATATTCGAAGTTCATGTCAATATGGGACAGTAGATTAAGAATATGGCATAAAACATTGGGTTCAAGTAGTGGGAGGTCGCCCACCCCCAAATGGGCATATTAGCCGACCATGGCTATATGTGATTCAAATGAAAGGAATTCGGGAGTAGATTACGAATATTATATATAAAATTGGGTTGAAGTCTAGGGTGCGCTTTTCCTCCTTAAGATATGTCAAATGGGTTATTTGACCCATTATGACAATATGGGACTCAAATGAAAGGTATTTGAAAGTAGAAAACGATATTGATATCCAATTTTGGAGCCAAGTGTTTTGGGGTACGCCCTAAAGCACCCCTAAACAGAATTTGATTTCCGTAGGGAATAAAGAACGAATTTGATATCTATTTTCAGTTCAAAGTGCCGGTGGCCGCCCCAGCCCCAAAACACCCACCAAACGGTTCATATTTACCGGCCATGGCAATATGGGGCTCCAATTTAAGGGATTTGGAAGTGCAGCACCAATTTGGTATTCATATTTAAGTCGAAATGTCTGAGTTGCTATTAATGAGAACATTACCTTAAGGAAGAATATTACCACCATGAACTGAGAAGGGGCGAATTCTCACACATCAATGAGTGCTTTCCGATTCAAGTTTAAACTCAATGATAAAGGACCTTTTTTCAAAGCCGAGTCCGACCGGCGTCCCACAGAGTGACATCTCTTTGGGGAAAATGTTTTAACTGACCATGCATGGCATTGTACCTCGCAAATTTCGCCAACATTCGTTCTCGCCAGGATTCGAATGAGTTCAGCGTCATAGGCAACAATGGCGCGAATTCGATATCCGCATTCAGGGCGAAGTGTCCCCATCCTAAAAAGATATTAGAGAGTTAAAGAAGGCGCAGCGGAGCGGGCCCGGTTCTTCTAGTAAATGATATATAGATACCTGAGAATAAAGCACAATGCTGATATATTTTCAGGGCTTAGTGTTTGGGGGACCACCCCACTCCCTAAAACACCCCTAAATCGGGCTTATTTACCGACCACGTTAATGTGGGGCTTATATGAAAGGTATTGGGGAATACAGCACGAAATTGATACACAGTTTCAGGACCAATTTTCTGGGGGTCTACCTCATTCCCAAAATAGACCACAAACAGCAATTATTGACAGACCATCGCAATATGGGGCTCAAATAAAGGTATTCGGGAGTAGAATACGAATATCCAAATGTGGGACCATGTTTTTGGGGCACCGCTCTTTCCCCAAAAACCCCTCAAAGGTAAAAATTTGCAGACCATTCCAATATGAGGCTCACATGAAAGGTATTTGAGATTAAAAAACTAATTTGATAACCAATTTTGTAGCCAAGTGTTTGGGGGACGCCTCATTCTATAAACTCTACTTAAACCAATGACAATATGGGGTTTAAATACATTTTATGTGAGACAAGAGCACGATGCTGATATTTTTTTCAGGCCCAAGTGTCTAGGGGACCACCTCACACCCGAAAACACTTCTAAATCGGACATCAAGAGAATGTCGAGCGGAAATAAAGTCTTTTTGGAATGGCACTAAACCCTCCGGGCGAATTCGTTGTCCAATAAAATAAAAGAAGGCGCAGCGGAGCGGGCCCTGTTCAGCTAGTGTTTCCATATAAATTAGATCTGAAAAGTTTTCAGTGAAAGTTTTCTTAAGGTTATATTGTAAAAGTTATTTTATTACTTTTTTTAAAAGTATTGTATTGGGTTGCCCAAAAAGTAATTGCGGATTTTTTAAAAGAAAGTAAATGCGTTTTTAATAAAACTTAGAATGAACTTTAATCAAATATACTTTTTTACACTTTTTTTCTAAAGCAAGCTAAAAGTAACAGCTGATAACTGACGGAAGAAACAATGCAATTACAGAGTCACAAGCTGTGAGAAATGTTTGTCAACGCCGACTATATGAAAAATACGCAATTACTTTTTGGGCAACCCAATAGTTGGGAACAATAAGAATTTATCTACCCTATAACAGAAAATTGCAACAATTTGGGTATTTACAAATATTTAATTTAAGGCATTCCCTTTCCAACTCTTATTCTGGCCAAGTCCCTGTAATCTCACTAGCCAAACAACTTTTCAACCAATCGACCAGAAACCGGAAATGAAAGGAAACGTTTGACTTTCAGGTTGTTAATTTTGCTAGCATAGCCGTCCATTTTGGTATCTTCTTGCTCAAACTAACAAAACAAGAAAAAACACCAGGCACCAATCATCAACAAAAACAAAAAAACAAAAAAATCCCAAAAATACTTAAGGCTAAGAAATTATTGCGTGTACAACGACCATTTGGGGAATAATAATGGCAGTAAAACGACGACTGCAAAAGATTAAATGTTAACTTCTAAAAACTTCTCAATGAAATGCGAACAGATATGCCATGCAATGGTTGGCGTAAAAAACCAAATGAAAAATAAAAACAACTTCGAAATAATCCAATAGCCAACATTTTCCGTTGGCAGTTAGGTTTTGGTTTTTTTGGAAACGCTAACATAAAATACGGATAATTTTTATTGCAAATCAAATAAATTTTAACAGCACACAACAACAGCCATAAAGAGAACATAAAAAAGTTGCTAATGAAACGGCCACTTCCATGAAAGAAGGAATCTTATGATATTGGAAAGACAGTGGTTATTTTGTGAACAATACCCTACTGGCTGGTATTAATATTCGTGTAATGTTTTCGGTAGGAACAAATTTAATGGCTAATAAAAGCTAATATGCAAATGACTTGTTGTTCAAAGAGTTGGAGGGAATGAGTCTTCACGTAATGATACAAGGCAAGAAAAGAAAAACAATTTAATTTAATATTTTATGTAAGAATAATGATGATTTACTTTGCAGAGTAAAGCCATTCCAACTCCGCTATAAAAAAAGAGATGCCTCTTCATGGAGTTAAAATTTCCATAGAACTACGCCCAGAAGTTTTTCAGAGTTTTAACCGATTTGGCTCAAAATTTGTCATATGAGTTAGGTTTATGCTCTCCCACATCCATATACGTACTGTCATACGTACATAGCCCGATTTACACTTCTAGAGCCACTGCAAGGGCATTTTTTGACCAATCTTGCCAAAATTATGCACAACGCTTTTCTCGTTGTAGGTAATTTGCAATAAAGTTGTCATTTGTGAACCGTAGTTATTACAGTTTAATAACCCATCTGAAAACATCCGGCGAGGTCCAACAAAATTAGTTCAGAATTAGACCTAGCTCCCACTTTGTACCTATACGGAAGGTGTAGACTTTTGCCTTTTTTTACTGGTTTATTATAGCTCCACTACATATCCATCCATAGTTATATCTAAATATTGTCTGATCTGTATCATATTCTGGTCGTATGACGGGAGTCTTAATAGAAGTCACTGTGTCAAATTCCAGCGAAACCGGATAATAGATGCATATTTTAACAGATTTACACACTTCGTCAGCAAATCGGTCTATATGGCAGCTATATCTAAATAAAGTCCGATCTGAATCATATTTGTGTCGGATGTCTGAAATCTTAATACAAATTTCAGGGATTACGGGTAATAAATACAGCTTTTATGGATTTTAAACCTTAAACCGGCTGATCGGTCTATATGGCAGCTATATCTTAAAATAGCCCAATCTGAATCATATTTGAATCGGATGTCGGGAGGCTTAAAACTACTCACTATTTCAAAGCTTATGGACCAGGGATGGACAAAAATACTCACACTTTTCCACATTACTGTGTACGTGCACAAGAAAATAATCCCAAGCAAGTATAAGGGCTTGCAAATAATTGCAGTTGTGTGCTCGTCACTGGTATAGAAACATTGTCATATATATCAAAATAAATTTAGTTGAAGAGCATAATCTTATTCTACATACCGAACTTCTGTCAAACTAGCCAAAATTAAAGCTCTAATAACCGAACAAGGATGATCGAGAGAACGGCTTATATGGGAGCTTTATCAGGTTCTTGACCTATTTGGACCGTACTTGGCACAATTGTTGAAAGTTGTTACAGAACAACGCATGCTAAATTTCAGCCAAATCGTATTATATGGGAGCTATATCAGGTTACGGACAGATTTAAACCGAACTTGGCACAGTTGTCATAACAGAACACTTTGAGCAAATTTTCAGCCAAATCGAATGAAAACTGAGGCTTCCAGGGACTCAAGAAGTCAAGTCGGGAGACCGGTTAATATGGAAACTATATCAAGTTCTTGACCGATCTATATCAAAATCTCAACCGATATGGCCCATTTGCAATCCTACAACGACCTCAACGATCGCTATCGTGATTTCGGCAGACGGACGGACGGACATGGCTAGATCGACTCAGAATGTCGAGATGTTCAGGAATATATAAACATTATGGGGTCCTAGATCAAAATTTCGAGGTGTTACAAACGGAATGACGAAATTAGTATACCCCCATCACATGATGAAGGGTATAGAAATCTTGTGTGTCCAATGTCAAAACGGAGAAACGTCCAATCCGCAGAAAAAAAGGAAATATAAAGACGCTAGTGTGAGCAAAATGAGATGTACAGGAGTCAGAATGAAGGCCAGAAACTCTACCAAAGAATTAAACATCAATACTATGGCTTTGGTGCAGGCACATCCTACTGCAGAGACAAAAAAGTAATCTGGTTACTAACACAGTTTGCGTGCTGAGGACCTGGAAAAAACAATTTACCCAACTTCTGGTGTCCGACGATGGCGGCGAAGTGGATACCGCGGAACCAATCCCTGGTGATGGTATAGAACGTTTACCTCCTAGACAGAATGAGGCCCAAGTAGCTGTGACCCGACTGAAGGCAACAAGGCAGCAGGAGCCGATGGGTTACCCGCTGAACTATTTATGACCGGAGGCGCCGCGCTGATAAGACATTTGCATCATCTTGTCTACGCGGTCTGACTCGAAGAACGCATACCCGATGATTGGGACCTCAGCATTCTATTTCCCATTGACAAGAAAGGAGACAAGACGGGATATACCAACTACTCAAGCGAATTATGTGAACGATTAAAATCTAAAGTCAATGAGATAATTGGGCCTCATCAATGAGGCATTAGACCTGGTAAATACACCCTAGAACAGATATTCACATTGCGCAAAATCCTGGAAAAGACCCGAGAAGAACAAATCAACACCTACCATCTCTTTGTTGACTACAAAACCGCTTTCAATAGCCCTAGCACGTGGTGTTTTGGTATGACTTCCAACAATTGTGCTAAGTCTTGTTAAAATTGGTTTATAACCTGATATAACCATCATATAAACCTATCTTCTGATTAGACTTTATAGCCTTCTAGAGGGCGCAATTCTTATCCAATTTGGTTGAATATTTGCATATGTCGTTTTGGTGTGACTTCCTTTAACTATTGCAAGTATGGGCCAAATCGGTTGATAACCTGATATAACTGTCGTATAAATCGATCACCTGATTGGAATTCTTGAGCCTATAGAGGGCGCATTTGTTATCCGATTTGGCTAAAATTTTGCATGAATTGTTTTGTTTTAACTTCCTACAACTGTGCTAAGGTGGTCTAAATCGATTCCTTACCTGATATAGCTCCCATATAATTTGATCTCCAATCTCGAGAATCCTTGAACCGCTAGAGGGCGATATTTCTATCCGATTTGGCTGAAATTTCGCACGAAGTGATTTGTTTTAATTTTCTGCAACTGTGCCAAGTAATGTCCAAAACGGTTCATAACCCGATATAGCTCCCATATAATTTCGGCTTTTTGAGCCGCTAGAGGGCGCAATTCTTATCCGATTTGGCTGAAATTTTGCACAACAACTTCTTTGACTTTCAGCATATGGTCCAGATCGGTCCATAACCTAAAATAGCTTCCATTTAAACATATCTCCCGATTTTATTTCTTGAGCCACTTTAGAGCGCAGTTTTTATCCGATTTGGATGAAATTTTGCACATTGGCTTGCACTTAGGTCTCCAACTACCAAACCAAAAATTACCCCAATCGGTACTTAAAATGGAATAGCTCCAATAGCATAACAATTCCTATCCATTATCCTTTGTTTTCCTATAAAGAGATATCGGGTTAAGAACTAGACAACTGCGATCCTTGGTGGAGGGTATAAAAGATACGGCTCGGCTGAATTAGGCACTAAAAACACTTCTTCACTTCTCGAGGTATTCGAGGCATCCGGAGTTCAATACGAATAGTACACGTCTTTAGTTTAAATAGGCCTCTGCCAAATTTTTCATCTACTTATTGTAGGAACTATGAACATGTGCTCCTCAACCGGTTTGTTCTTCTCAATCATCTTATTCTTCATAAGGACTTTTCTCGACCTCGATAGACTGAGATCATAGTGTTCCTTGGTTGCAGATCCTGTAGCAACCATAGATTTGGTGTCTCTTCGGGAAATACCCTCTTTTTCCTAAGCTTCATATTGATGTAGAGACACCACTTTTCATCTCCGTTAAAAATGTGTAAACGAATCTTTGCTTATGGTTCACGAGCACTATTTTCAACTATTGGGTTGCCCAAAAAGTAATTGCGGATTTTTCATATAGACGGCGTTGACAAATTTTTTCAAAGCTTGTGACTCTGTAATTGCATTCTTTCTTCTGTCAGTTATCAGCTGTTACTTTTAGCTTGCTTTAGAAAAAAAAGTGTAAAAAAAGTATATTTGATTAAAGTTCATTCTAAGTTTTATTGAAAATGCATTTACTTTCTTTTAAAAAATCTGCAATTACTTTTTGGGCAACCATACAATCAGCATAAGGTTTTCTTTGTCATGTTCGTAAGGCAGCCAATTTTTAACATTTGAAAAAAAAACCATGGACGTCTGTTGGTAAGATGTGGCCTTATGACTCATATGTTTGACTAGCTCCATTTTTTCGCTTCCATGCTTCTTAAAAAAAGAAAAGCAATCCTCCGGTAGGAGGATTGCAGGGGGTCCTTGAGCCCAAAATGTGATTTTTTTCACTTGGAAACCTGAAACCAACTTAAAAAATTTCATATACCAATTACCTTTCTTCCATAAAGACCCACTGTAAGGTGCTCATCCAACTCTATCTTCTCAACTGCCCTAAAACAGGAAGAAAACAAAATTTATTATCAAACTTGAGGTAACTTTTTTTCCTCTGCACACACAAAAAAAAAGGCTTTAAGGTATTGGACATAACAATTTTCTCATTCGCTTGGGTATTTATAGCTATTGTATGTTGTTTGAGAACATCAAAGAAGCTCCCCACAAAGGAAACGAAGGGAACATAAAACAAGAAATGAAACAAATTTTTCTCAAATAAAATGTTGTTGTTGTTCATGTATCGAAGTAAAGTAATTTTTTTTTTTGAGTATAAAAAACCAAACTGTGCTCTGAAAATCATTTCATGGAGCAGCAATAAAATTCAGTGATTTCAAAGGAGTTATTGTACCGAAAAACAAAAAAAAAAAAAAAACAAGAAAACACGAAAACACGAAAAACTCGATGTAGCAGAAAAACAAAATATTTCTAAAATGTTTGTGCGAAGTAATCATCAGTTTGGAATCTTTTGTAGTTCACAAGAGTATGCGAAGTATTCATGGCGTTTTTCGTTTAATTTTTCTTTTTTTTCGTTTTCGGTGTATGGATGTTATGGAACGAACAAACAGAAGCAAAGTGGTAGATTCCTTTTTTCTGGCCCAGTGGTTACGAAGAATTGGTGTTTTTGATGAGATATTCGTGATAATTACTATGGAATGAATTCTTTTGAAATTGGTAGTTTGCAAAGGGTCTCAGTATTTTTCAAATGTCCAGATTCAGAGGAAAACCTTGCTAATTAGAGCTTTAAGTTGTTAAAGTAAATTTCATATTGATTATGGGGGGATATTTTGGTAATGCACAGAAAATTAAACACACTTTTTTATATGAAAACAAGTAAAAAGGCATTAGGTTCGGCCGGGCCGAACTTTGGATACCCACCACCTCGGGTATATATGAAAACGCCCCTTTCGCCACAATCCGGTGAAAATTGGATAACTTATGCACCCAAATTCGACAGGGATATTGAGTCGGCTAATTGAATTTTGTATTTCAAATTTCAACAAAATCGGGTAATAAATAAAGCTTTTATGAGCTTCAGACCCTTTATCGGCAGATCGGTCTATATGACAGCTTTACCTAAATATAGTCCGATCTGAACTATATTTACGTCGAATGTCGGGAGGCTAAAAATAAATCACTTTTTCAAATTTCAGCGAAATCTGCCAAAAAATAAAGCTTTTATGGCCTTCAGACCCTTTATCGGCAGACCGGTCTATATAGCAGCTATACCTAAATATAGTTCGATTTGATCCATATTAAGGTCAGATATCAGCAGGTTTAAGATAACCCTCTGTTTCAAATTTCAGCGAAATAGGATAATAAATAAAGCTTTTATGGACTTCAGACCCTTAATCGGGAGATGGGTTTATATGGCGCTATATCTAAATATAGTCCGATCTGAACCATATTTGGGTCCAATGTTAGGAGTCTTAAAACTACTCACTGTTTCAAATTTCGGCGAAATAGGATAATAAGTAAAGCTTTTATGGACTTCAGACCCTTGAACGGCAGATCGGTCATATAACAGCTATATCTAAACCCTTTATCGGCAGGTCGGTCTATATAACAGCTGAATCTAAATATATTCCGATCTGAACCATATTTGGGTCAGATATCAGTAGGCTTAAGATAACCCTCTGTTTCAAATTTCAGCGAAATAGGATAATAAAGAAAGCTTTTATGGACTTCAGACCCTTTATCGGCAGATCGGTCTATATAACAGCTATATCTAAATATAGTCCGATCTGAAACATATTTGGGTCCTATGTTAGGAGGCATAAAACTACCCACCGTTTCAAATTTCAGCGAAATCGGTGGAAAAATAAAGCTTTTATGGGCTTCAGACCCTTTATCGGCAGATCGGTCTATATAACAGCTATATCTAAATATATTCCGATCTGAACCATATTTGGGTCCAATGTTAGGAGGCCTAAAATAACTCACTGCTTAAAATTTCGGCGAAATCGGTTAAAAAATAAAGCTATTATGGGCTTTAGACCCTTAATCGGGAGATCGGTTAATAGGGCAGCTATATCCAAATATAGTCCGATCTAAACCATATTTTATTCAGATGTCGGGAGGCTTAAAATAACCCACTGTTTCAATTTTCAGCGAAATCGGGTAATAAATAAAGCTATTATGGGCTTTAGACCCTTTATCGACAGATCGGTCTATAGGGCAGCTATATCTAAATATAGTCCGATCTGAATCATATTTGGGTCGGATTTCGAAAAGCTTTAAACTACTCACTGTTTCAAATTTCAGCTAAATCGGATAAAAAATAAATCATTTATGGGTAATAGACCCTTCATTGGCAGATCGGTCTATATAGCTGCTATATCCAAATATGGTCCGATTTAGCCCGTTCAAGAGCTTAACCAACGGGCATCAAAAAGACGTATTTGTCCAAAATTTCAGCTCAATATCTCAATGTTTGAAGGCTTAAAGTGATTACAACAGACGGACGGACAGGCGGATAAGAATTGCGCCCACTAGAGACTCAAGAAGTCAAGACCCATGATCAGTTTATATGACAGCTATATCAGGTTATTGATCGATTTTAACCTAATTTAACACAGTTGTTGGATGTCATAACAAAACACGTCGTGCAAAATTTCATTCCAATCGGATAAAAATTGGCGCAATTCTTATCCGATTGGAATGAAATCTACAGGCTTAAGAAGTCAAGATTCAAGACCGGTTTATATGGCAGCTATATCAGGTTATGGACCGACTTGAATGTTATTTGGCACACTTGTTGGATATCATAACAAAACACGTTGTGCAAAATTTCATTCCAATCGGATAAGAATTGCGCCCTCTAGAGGCTCGAGAAGTCAAGACCCATGATCGGTTTATATGGCAGCTATATCAAAACATGGACCGATTTAGGCCATACTTGGCACAGTATTTAGATATCATAACAAAAAACGTCGTGCAAAATTTCATTCCAATCGAGTAAGAATTGCGCCCTCAAGAGGCTCAAGAAGTCAAGACCCAAGATCGGTTTATATGGCAGCTGTATCAAATCATGGTCCGATACGGCCCATTTACAATCCCAACCGACCTACACTAATAAGAAGTATTTGTGCAAAATTTCTAGCGACTAGCTTTACTCCTTCGATAGTTAGCGTGCTTTCGACAGACAGACGGTCGGACGGAAGGACGGACGAATGGACGGACATGGCTAGATCGACATCCATCCTATGGTGGAGGGTATAATTAACTGATTTTGAAATATGGTCTATAATTTAAAAATGAATCGTCTTACAAACGAACATCGCTTGCAAATTATTGAATTTTTTTTTTATCAAAATGGGTGTTCTGTTCCATTGAGCTAGGAAACTTATTTTTGGCTCAATGGGTACGTAAATATCTAGAATTGTCGATTTTGAAGTGAAGATCAGCCAGAAGCATTGCAAGAGCTACCAATGCATCCCGAAAAAGTCACAGTTTGGTGCGGTTTATGGCCTGGTGGCATCATTGGACTGTACTTCTTCAAATATGATGCTAATCGTAACGTAACTGTGAATGGTGAGATCTACCGTGAGATGATATCCAACTTTTTTTGCCCAAAATACAAGAGCTTGACTTGCATTACATGTGGTTTCAACAAGACGGTGCCACACAGCACGCATAACAATGGACTTATTGAGAGGCGAGTTTGGTGAACATTATATTTCACGTTTGGGACCGGTCAATTGGCCATCTAGATCGTGCTCAATTTTGGCTCAATTGGGTACGTAAATAGACAGAATTGTCAATTTTGGAGTGAAGACCGGCTAGAAGCTTTACCAAAGCTGCCAATGCATCCAGAAAAAGTCACAGTTTGGTGCGGTTTATGGGCTGATGGCATCATTGGACCGTACTTCTTCAAAGATGAAGCGAATCGTAAGGTAACTACGAATTGTGAGTCATGAGAGATATCCAACTTTTTTTTGCTCAAAATGCAAGAGCTCGACTTGTGTTTTCAACAAGACGGTGACACATGGACTTATGGAGAGGCGAGTTCGGTGAGTTTCACGTTCGGGACCGGTCAATTGGCTGCGTTGACCGTTCGATTTAACGCCTTTATACTATTTTTTTTGGAGCTTTGTTAAGTCTCATGTCTATACAGACAGGCCCGCTTCAATTGAGGCATTGGAAGACAAGACATTGAATCATTTATTCGTGAGATACCGCCTGAAATGTTAGAAAGAGCATGCCAAAATTGGACAAACCGGATGGACCATTTAAGTTAAGTTAAGCAGTCGCGGTTCACATTTGTATGAAATAATCTTCAAGCATTAAATTGTATGGACTGTACTATCGATTAAAATAAAGATTTCATGCATTTTTCAGAATTTTATATTTCCTATGACATTATATAGCATTTTTTCTGGAATAATAAAAATTTGCTAAATTTGGCAAGAAACTTTTAAGCATTTCTAGTAAAGTTTAACCCTGAAAACTTTTCTTTTTATTTCAAACATTGCTGATGTCAGAGCAGCAAAATGTTCAGAGTTCATATCATGTTAACCTTTAAACAATCAGTCATCAGATGCCCTAGTCGCCAACCCTCTGCATGTCTCAGCATGATTCATATCAATTTATCATCCTTTGTGAGGAAATACTTTAGAAATTTCAAAATTCCTCGAAGCAAAAATGATAAACAAACAAAAAAATTGTGTTTTAACAATCCTAAGAAATCAATTCGACAAATTGAAGTAGCCTTGCTGTAGCTTCTGTTGTTGACACTAAAAATAAAACCAAATCGACAAAAAACGAGGCAATTTATAAAATTTAATTCCCTACAAAGAAAAAGGGCTATTAAATGTTGGCATTGTATGGTGTTTGGTTTTATTGTTGGCAGTTTTTATATTTTCTCTCTCTCTCTCTCTCACTCGCTCTCTTTCAAGCAAACAATCCCACAGATTTTGCAATGTGGTTGTAGGGTTCCAAAGATAACATCGTTAGAATGTTGCCTCATGGGTACCGCAAACTTTGGCTAAACCTTAGACGGCCAATACAAAGCAAATAACCCTGAAAGTTGTTGACTATTCTTTTTTAAGCCAAGGTAAACAATGATGGGTGTGTTTGGAATTTATGGCAAGAGAACAAACGGATGGATGGATGTATGGATAAAATTGCAAAGAGTTAGACACATAGAAGCATGTCCTTTTTTCTTAAAATATTGGTTAATATACAGGCTTGTGTCAACATTTATGACCGTTTTGAGTGTCTTGAAAAAGATTTTTTTTTAATTTTTTTCTATTTCGAGAACTCCCTTAGGTGTCATCAGGTAGAATTTTTTATGGATTTGTTATCCGATTTTTTTTACCCTCCACCCATAGTAAGGGGGTATACTAATTTCGTCATTCTGTTTGTAACCCCTCGAAATATTCGTCTAAGACCACATAAAGTATATATATTCTTGATTGTCATGTCATTTTAAGTTGATCTAGCAATGTCCGACCGTCTGTCCGTCCGTCCGTCTGTCCGTCCGTCTGTCTGTCTGTCGAAAGCACGCTAACTTTCGAAAGAGTAAAGCTAGGCGCTTGAAATTTTGCACAAATACTTCTTATTAGTGTAGGTCGGTTGGTATTGTAAATGGCCCATATCGGTCCATGTTTTGATGTAGCTGCCATATAAACTGATTTTGGGTCTTGACTTCTTGAGCCTCTAGAGGGCGCAATTCTTATCCGATTGGAATGAAATTTTGCACGACGTGTTTTGTTATGATATCCAACAACTGTACCAAGTATGGTTCAAATCGGACCATAACCTGATATAGCTGCGATATAAACCAATCTTAGGTCTTGACTTCTTTAGCCTCTAGAGGGCGCAATTCTTGTCCGATTTGACTGAAATTTTGCACGTGGTGTTTGTGTATCACTTTCAACAACTGCGCTAAGTATGGTTCAAATCGGTCCATGTTTTGATATAGCTGCCATATAAACCGATCTTGGGTCTTGACTTCTTGAGGTTCTAGAGGGCGCAATTTTTGTCCGATTTGGCTGAAATTTTGCATACGGCGTTTTGTTACAACTTCCAATAACTGTCCTAAGTATGGCGCACATCGGTAAATAACCTGATACGGCTATCATATAAACCGATCTTGGGCCTTGACTTCTTTAGCCTCTAGAGGGCGCAATTCTTGTCCGATTTGAGTGAAATTTCGCACGTGGTGTTTTGGTATCACTTCCAACAACTGCGCTGAGTATGGTCCAAATCGGTCGATGTTTTGATATAGCTGCCATATAAACCAATCCTGGGTCTTGACTTCTTTAGCCTCTAGAGGGCGCAATTCTTGTCCGATTTTACTGAAATTTTCAACGTGGTGTTTTGGTATCTTTTCCAATTTGGAAAAAATTTTGTACAGCGGTTGTTTAAGATAGTTACCTCAACTGAAAGCACAAGGATTTCAGTGTCTACTCTCTATATACCCTCTTTAAAATACATCTTCCTCTTGCCTGCACGGAACATTTGTACAAAGTAATAAAAAATTTCAAACTTTATATTCCACATAGTGCGATATAGTTGTAATCTAGTCCATTTTGTTTTAATGGAAAATGGACCGGTTCAGTTCATTGGCAAATTGTTACCTAGTTAAATATTTTATGTGCCATGTCGCAACATTCCTATGGCTGGGTGAGTTGATGGCTGTTCCACTTTATGACTATGCTAAACGCAAAACAATAACTTGAGCTCTATTCTCAGGGATTATGGCAAACTGATAAGGATCACCTTTGTCCGATGGCGATAAACGAAAATAAAGGACCTCACACAAAAGAAGGAGGGTTGACTAACAAAGGCCATCATCATTGCGAGTGAGTAAATCTACTTCATAGGCTCATTATTACAACAGCAGTTCTGAGATTAGAATGATGATGATGGTTGGTGGGTCGGTCGGTCGTTTGGTTGGTTGGTTGGTAGGTTCTTTGTAATTTTTCATGTTTTTGGGGCGCAAATTCAACGAAAAGGTCCTTTTGTACACAGTAGAACAATGTCAAATATGCAAATTCATTTTGGAACAACATATCCTGGGCGGAATGAATGAACGAATGAACAAACGGGCGATGGTAAGAATTTCAAACTAAAACTCTGACATGATGCCTAATATGGCCCAACACTCCTGCATGGGTCTGCTCCTTGATGTGACATTAACATAAACATGGAACATTTGCTATTCAGCAAACAACGTCATCAGCGTTTGTCATACTCCATCAAAAGTTGCCAACGACTGCTGAGGCAGCCAGTCACAGTTACAGCAACAACACGAACACAAAAGTCCCAATGGCACTGTGGCATCCTGGCTTCAACATGCGCCACACAAAAAGGACAATGCTGGCAAAAGTGTACATTGCCGCTATGAGCATTGAATTTTTTACGTGCGTCAGCTGTGTCTTGAGAACGACGTTTCATGTTTTTTTTCCATTTTTTTCTTAACGCCTTGTGTAGATGGAATCTTTTTTGCTTGCAACTAACCTTACAACAATTTTTCTTACTTTTCTTTGGCTGTCCTGTGCAAAGAAACAAAGACTTTTTTGTAAGAATCAGTGGTGGAAGGAAACCCAACTGAATTTCAAAGAGCAAAAAAACAAAAAGAAGTTAAAAAACAAAAGAAACTTTGACAAAAAAAAAAAATAACTACGTTATTTAAGCATTTCGGGGCATATTCAGGAGCAATTGAAAAGAGGCCAACCGACCGACAGACAAACAGTCTCTGAGAGCATGACAACTCATACTTTGCGATAATAAAACGGAAACAGGCCTGACAGACATAAATTAAGTCATTCTGGCGCTCAAACTCAAACCAACAGCAATTATGATGGTGCAACTCTCAAACAGGCACAAACGCACGCACTCACTCACTCACTCACTGAGTTACTAACAAATTTCCCCGGATATTGAAAGTTTAAGGATTAATGAGTTTGTAGTTACGTGAGTTTTTGTGTTTTCTACCTTCTGATACGAAAGCAAAGTGAGTTTCAAGTAAACTCCTTGAACGGAGAAAAGTAATTAAAGCAAATAATTGTGACTGATATCAAGGACTTTTCAAAGTATTTTCTTGAAGAGAAGAAATGTCTTGCAAAGTCTTAGATAGTATTGTAAAATTACTTAAGAGCATTTCATTGGGGATAGCAGTAAGACTTTACTCATATCAATGCAAGTGCGAAAGATGTGCTAATGACGGACGGAAAGTGGAATGGGGAACAACATTTGAGGAAATAAGTCTGGAAAATAATGACATAAGTATATCATCACGAAATTTTATATGGTTATAGCCACTTGATGTGCAAAATCTCAGGCCCTAGAAAGTCCAGGGACCCTTTGAACCATAGCAACTACCAATTATTCAATGCTAATACTGGTACTTGGCCGAGGACCTGCATTATCTTATATATAACAAAGTTAACGCAGGAGGGTATACAAAGTTCGGCCGTGCCGAATCTTATATACGCTCCTTCGTGGATCGCATTTGTCGAGCTTTTGCCTCGGTATCTCTTTCTAGTCAAACAAAGGATAAAAGAAAATAATTGCAATGTTATTGGAACAATATCAAGTTATGGTTCATTTCGGACCATAATTGAACTGAATATTAGAGATCATAGTAGAAGACATTGTGTAAAATTTCAGCCAAATCTAGTAAGAATTGCGACCTTAATGGGCTGAAGAAGTAAAATAAGGAGATTGGTTTATAGCGGAGCTGTATTAGGCTATAAACCGACCGACACATGCCAAAGGTTGTACAAAATTTCAGCTAAATCGGATAATAATTGCGCCCTCTAGTGGCTCAAGAAGTCAAGATCCCATGTCAGTTTATATGGCAGCTATATCAGGTTATGGACCGATTTGAAATTTTCTTAGCACAGTTGTTGAAAATTATAACAAAACACCTCATGCAAAATTTCAGCCAAATCGGACAATAATTGCGCCCTCTAGTGGCTCAAGAAGTCAAGACCCCAGATCGGTTTATATGGCAGCTATATCAGGTTATGGACCGATTTCAACCAAATTTGGCACAGATGTTGGAAGTCATAACAAAACACGTGGTGCAAAATTTCAGCCAAATCGGATAGGAATTGCGCCCTCTAGTGGCTCAAGAAGTCAAGACCCCAGATCGGTTTATATGGCAGCTATATCAGGTTATGGACCGATTTCAACCAAATTTGGCACAGATGTTGGAAATCATAACAAAACACGTGGTGCAAAACTTTCAGCCAAATCGGATAATAATTGCGCCCTCTATTGGCTCAAGAAGTCAAGATCCCATGTCGGTTTATATGGCAGCTATATCAGGTAATGGACCGATTTCAACCATACTCAGCACAGTTGTTGGAAGTCATAACAAAACACCTCATGCAAAATTTCAGCCAAATCGGATAATAATTGCGCCCTCTATTGGCTCAAGAAGTCAAGACCCCAAATCGGTTTGTATGGCAGCTATATCAAGTTATAGACCGATTTGAACTATTCTTAACACAGTGGTTGGAAGTCATAATAAAACAACTCATGCAAAATTTCAACCAAATCGGATAAGAATTTTGCCCTCTAGCAGCTCATGAAGTCTAGACCCCAGATGGGTTTATATGACAGCTATATCAGGTTATGGACTGATTTCAACCAGCACAGTTGTTGAAAGTCATAATAAAACAACTCATGCAAAATTTCAGCCAAACTGGATAATAATTGCGCCCTCTAGTGGCTCAAGAAGTCAAGACCCCAGATCGGTTTATATGGCAGCTATATCAGATTATGAACCGATTTCAACCATTCTTAGCACAGTTGTTGGAAGTCATAACAAAACAACTCATGCACAATTTCAGCCAAATCGGATAATAATTGCATCCTCTAGTGGCTCAAGAAGTCAAGACCCCAGATAGGTTTTTATGACAGCTATATCAGGTTATGGACCGATTTCAACCGTACTGAGCAAAGTTGTTGGAAGTCATAATAAACTACCTCATGCAAAATTTCAGCCAAATCGGATAAGAATTGTGCCCTCTAGCAGCTCAAGAAGTCAAAATCCCTGATCGGTTTATATGGCAGCTATATCAAAACGTTGACCGATATAGCCCATTTACAATCCCAACCGACCTACACTAATAAGAAGTATTTGTGCAAAATTTCAAGCGGATAGCTTTACTCCTTCGAATGTTAGTGCTTTCGACAGGCAGACGGACGGACATGACTAGTTCGACTTAAAATGTTATGACGATCAAGAATATATATACTTTATGTGGTCTCAGAGGAATATTTCGAGGAGTTACAAACAGAATGACGAAATTAGTATATCCCCATCCTATGGTGGAGGGTATAAAAATCAATTCTTTGTGTGTTCCTTATAGACTCAGAAACGGCTGAACCGAGTTTCTTGAAATTTTCACAGATCGTGCATAATGATCCCGTGGTGAAAATAGGGTACTACATTTTTTTATATCTGAAGGGGGGACGGACCCTCCCCCTTACCCTAATTTTCAGAAAGGCCAGATCTCGGAGATGGGTGGTGCGATTTAAGCGAAATTTTGTGTGCTCTCTAATAGTAACCTACAAACAAAAATTCGATATCCAAATTTCGGATGGTGTACTTAGGGGGGCACCCCCTCCCCCAAAACCTACCAAATACATATATACACCAATCACGTCAATATGGGACTCAAATGAAAGGTATTTTAAATTAGAAAACGTATCTGATATCCAATTGTCGGACCAAGTGTTTGGGGGACCACCCCAAACCCCAAAACACCCCTAAATCGGACATATTTACCGACCATGGCAATATGGGACTCAAATGAAAGGTATTCGCGAGTAAAATACGAATCTGATATCCAAATGTGGCACAAAGTTTCTGGGGGTCATCCCCTTCCCCAAAACACCCCCCAAACAGAACTTATTTACTGACCATCGCAATATGGGTCTTAAATAAAAGGTATTTGAGTGTAGAATACGAATCTTATATCCAGATGTGGGATCAAGTGTTTGGGGGCTGCCCATCCCCGAGAAGATCGCCCAAAGGGGACAAATTTACCACCATGGCTATATGGGGCTCAAATGAAAGGTTTTTGGAAGAAAAGTGTCTATGGGGCCACCCCACCCCCATAACACCACCCAAATAGGAATATTCAAATAAGAGGTTTTTTAGAGTAGAACACGAATCTGATATATATTTTCAAAGCCAAGTCACTGAGTGGCCGCCTCTTCCCCCAAAATATTCCCAAACCGAACATGTTTGTCGACTATGGAAAAATGGGGCTCAAATGAAAGATACTTGGGAGAAGACCACGTATCTGATATCAACATTAGGGACCAACTGTCTAGGGGACGTCCCGCCACCATAACAACCCCCAAATAGGATGTATTTGCTCACTAAGACAATTTGGGTCTTAAGAGGGTGGAGCTAGTTTTTAGGGCCTATACTTTCTCTTAAATGAAAGGTATTTGAGATTAGGAAACGAATTTGATATTCAATTTTGAGACCAATGGCAATAATTTTTAATGCTAAGAGCTTCTGGGTGTCAAATGACAGGTATTGGGGAGTAGTGCGCAAAATTTATACCCACTTTCGAGACCAATTTTCTGGAGGTCTACCTATTCAAATAAAGGTATTTGGGAGTAGAATGCGAATCTGATATCCAAATGTGTGACCATGTATTTGGGGCACAGCCTTAGAAAAATCCTGGATGACAGGTGAAATTCGCAATATTGGGAAAGAGGTCCGCAGACTTTACAGAGCACGTGGTAAAAAAGCGGAAGTATATTGGGATGTGTATTACACACGCCAAAGCGGCAAAACGTGCCTCCTGGAATCTTTTCTGTGACCAGGTCGATAGCATTAATGACGCCGCAAAGATGATAAAGTTTCTCTCAAAAACCCATGACCAAACTGAAACGTTATTAGATGGCATGGGTGAGAGAGCAACGACAACGGAGGAGATGTTGAGGCTTTTGATGAAAATGCATTTTTCACAGGATACGACGGGACTCACCTCGGAGACACCGGAATCTTAGAGTAATGACGCTGATCGAAGGCTTATTAAAACAGAATTTATGGTCAAGGAAGCCTTGAGAAACTTCAAACCATTTCAATCACCCGGACCTGATGGAATATTTCCGAAGTTACTGCAAAAGAAGCCCGACTATCTGGCTCCCCATCTGGCCACCACTATTTTCACAGCGTGCCTAGGACTTGCATATACTCCGATAGCCTGGCAGGAGGCAAAGGTGGTATTTATACCCAAGCCCGGCAAGGCAAGTTATGCGACACCAAAGGCCTACAGACCTATAAGACTTGCGTCCTTTCTTTGTTCATATGCAGAGCGCAGTTTTTTAATGATTTGGGGCATTGGATGTGGAAGATTGGTTTATTCTTACCTTCTTTCTTTGTTCATCTGCAGAGCGCAGTTTTTTAATGATTTGGAGCATTGGATGTGGAAGATTGGTTTATTCTTAAAAATTGCAAAACACTACACACAATTATCTTCAATTTCTTTAGATTTTTCAAAAAAATCTGAATGTTGAGCAATAGAAAAATCCTTAAAACCCAAGTTTTAAGGTGTAAAAATACGATTGACATCAACCTTTTGGCACACCTTGAACAAAGATGATAAAGTATGGACAATTTGCCTCCCATCCCAACATTTTTCAGTTTCTTGAGAAAATCAACCACAAAATAGAAAAAAAACCCTCATCAAAAGGAGCAAAATTTTGCAAATTCAGAGAAAACGTTGGCAATTTCCGTGTATCTGCTTACCAGCGACTAAGGAGTAGATGAAGAAGTGCCGCATTACAGCTAAATACGCACGCACATTCATCTGCTATTGCCACAGATGCAAAGGTACATTTATGACTTAGGATCACTTGTATAGAGTTTCCCTACAGACATAAAGAGCTCCGGGCAAAGAAAAAAGGACTAAGTTGTTTGCCTTGCTTAGCATCCAAGGAAAAAAAAAACGAAAACAAAACAAAAAAAAAACCCGAACAAACAAAACCAGGCAACGAAAGCGAACAAAACAATATGATGATGATGTCCTTAATGTCCTTCGACCCCCCCAAAGGAATTTACTGAGGTCCTTAAAGTTGTTGTTACTAGTTATAATAACAGTCACATGCCCAGCAACAACAACACCAGATCTCAAACAATGCGAATATTTTCAAAGCATTTTTTAAACAACTTTTCCTGAGCCCAGTCCTCATTCAGCCTTTCATAGTTCTACAGTGCAAAAAAAAAAAAAGAAGAAGTAAAAAAACTTGTAACCCCCTTCCCATTCAAGCCATTTATGTTTTTTGTTGCAGCCATTGTTGCTATTTATATCCAAGTTAACCAAAATCCAAAGGAGAGGGGGAGGGAACGTCAGAGGAAGTCCTTTGGCTGCTGTTGGCAAAGGAAAGCCTTTTTGGCTGCTTTGTTCTTAACGAATACATTCATATGCGATTTGTGTCGCATATGTTTACTTATGTATGTAAGTTCGTAACACATATTTTAAGCAACTTTCGGAGAAGAGGGACGGAGTACATTTTTGAAAAGAACTGAAAGGTTTCTATAGAACAAATAATGTTTTCATAAAACACTTTCATCCCACGGTAGCTGTGTAAAGAACTACTGAGGCTGAGATTTTTATAAGCAAACGAATTAAAAAAGGCATGATGTCATTTTTTTTGGGGATTTATTCTCGAAAAAAAATTGTATACATAAAAAAATCAAAAACACTTCCCAATGGCAAAAATTATCGTAAATATTGGCTACTGTAATTTGTAGCGTCTCAAGTCTGCAATGAATACCATCGATCACAGGTGTAAAAACCTTGCTGTAACATTTTGCGGTGGATGCCATTTGCTCAAAGGTATATAATGCCCAATGAATGCTCTCATGGGTCACCAAATCCTCCATCAAGCCGTCCATACCATTGTCGTCTACAGATTCCAATACCCTTCGTCCCTGACCTTAAACAGCACAGCTATACATGAACCAACGCACAGAAGGATAGAACCTAACACATTTAAACGCGTGCTAAGTTCGGCCGGGCCGAATCTTATGTACCCTCCACCATGGATCGCATTTGTCAAACTCTTTTTCCGGTATCTCTTTTTAGGCAGACAAACGATAAACGAACATTATCAAGTTATGGTTCATTTCGAATCATAATTGAATTGAAGTCATTGTGTAAAATTTCATCAAACTCTAGTAAGAATTGCGCCCTTTAGGGGCTGCAGAAGTAAAATAGGGAGATCGGTTTATAGGGGAGATGTGTTAGGCTATAAGCCAATTCAGACCATATGTTGGTCTGTTGGTCATGAGAGAAGCTGTTGTACAAAATTTTAGCCAAATCGGATAATACTTGCGCACTTTAGAGGCTCAAGAAGTCAAGATCGGTTTATATGTCAGTTATATCAGGATATGTACTGATTTGCGCCATACTTAGCAGAGTTATTGGAAGTCAGTTGTACAAAATTTCTTCCAAACCGGTTGAGAATTGCGCCCTCTAGAGGCTGAAGAAGTCAAGATCCCAGATCGGTTTATATGGCAGTTATATCAGGTTATGTACTGATTTGCGTCATACTTAGCACAGTTATTGGAAGTCATAATAAAACACCTCATGCAAAATTTCAGCCAAATCGAATGAGAATTGCGCCCTCTATTGAGAATTGCGCCCTCTAGAGGCTCAAGAAGTCAAGATCCAAGATCGGTTTATATGACAGCTATACAAGATTACGAACCGATTTGAACTATACTGAACACAGGTGTTGGTAGTGATACCAAAACACTATGTGCAAAATTTCAGTCAAATCGTACGAGAATTGAGCCCTCTAGAGGCTCAAGAAGTCAAGACCCATGTTCGGTTTATATGGCAGCTATATGAAAACATGGACTGATATGAACCATACTAGACACAATTTTTGAATATCATAGCAAAATACTTAGTACAAAACTTCATTCAAATCGGATAAGAATTGCGTCCTCTAGAGGCTCAAGAAGTCATGACCCATGATCGGTTTATATGGCAGCTGTATCAGATTATGGGCCGATTTGACATATACTTGGCACAGTTGTCGGATATCATAATAAAACACGTCGTGCAAAATTTCATTTCAATCGGATAAGAATTGCGCACTCTAGAGGCTCAAGAAGTCAAGGTCCAAGATCGGTGTATATGGCAGCTATATCAAAACATGGACCGATTCGGCCTATTTACAATCCCAACCGATAATAATAGGAAGTATTTGTCCAAAACTTCAAGCGGCCAGCTTTACTCCTTCGAAAGTTAGCGTGCTTTCGACAGACAGACGGACGGACGGGCGGACAGACAGAGGGGCGGACAGACAGACGGGCGGACAGACGGACGGACAGACGGACGGACAGACAGACGGACGGATATGGCTTGATCGATTTAAAATGTCATGATGTGCAAGAGTATAGACTTTATGGGTTATTAGACGAGTATTTCGAGAAGTAACAAACAGAAAGAAGAAATTAGTATACCCCCATCCTATGGTGGAGGGTATAAAAATTTGTAAAAATTATGCCTTGTGAAAACGGGAAAATATATATCTTTGAAATGCGGGGTTAGAGCTGAGGTTTAAGCAAGATCGTGTTCAAAATTTCAAGGCCCCAGATTCCCCGACCTTTTTGTTGGCAGGCCTCTAAAGTTGGTTACCTCGGTATTTCGAAAATTTGTTGGGGCTGCCAAATCTTCGTTTCTGGTCGGATTTCTACAAATTTGATATAACTTAAACCGAAATACCGAGCAGACCAATTTTGGAGACTGGTGTTTTGTTTCAACTTTCAACAAGTGTGCCAATTATGGTTCAAGTCGTTCTATAGCAACAACAATTGTGTCGAGTATGGTCAAAATCGGCCTTTATCCTGATATAAACCGATATTCCGATTTGACTTCTTGAACCCCTGGAAGCCGCAATTTTTCTTCGATTTACCTGAAATTTGAAACATAGTGTTCTCTTACGACTTCCAACAACTGTGCTAAGTACGGTCCAAATCGACCTATTACCTGATATAGCTCCCATATAAACCTATCTTCCGATTTGACTTCTTGACCCCTTACAAGCCGCAATTTTTGGCCGATTTGGCGGAAATTTTGCATGCTGTGTTCTGTTACGACTTCCAATAACTGTGTCAAATATAGTCCGAATCGGCCTATAAACTGATATAGCTCCCATGTAATCCGATCTCCCGATTTGGTTTCTTAAGCCCTTACAAGCCGCACTTTTTGTCCGATTTTGGCTGAAATTTTGCACATAGTGTTTTGTTATAACTTCCAACAACTGTGCAAAATACGATCCAAATCGGTCAAGAACCTGATATAGCTCCAATATTAACCGATCTCCCGATTTGACTTCTTGAGCCCCTAGAAGTCTCAATTATCATCAGACATTTAAAAGTCAGCAAAAGTGTTTTATTGCTAGAAGCATTTGACTGGCTATCTGTATCGCGATTTCATTTTCGACCAAGAAAAATCATCAGCAGACTATGTCGAATGGATCATGGCCCTTTACATACCATCCCAACTAGAGTAGGCTGTTAAGCATACATCGCCCAAAGTTTGATGCTGCCAGTGCGTTTTTGTGTATAGGCAGTGATACCTCCATAAAAGATTTTTTTTATTTAAATTCTTCGAAAGACATCACTTCAATAAAATATTCTCTTTTAAAAAGTATTGATGAAATATTCAAGAAATATTTTTTTTTTAATTTATTGAAAATTCAGAATTTATATAAAATTTTCTCTGAAGAAAAAAAAAATAGGATTTTTTACAAATTTGTTCACCCTTTGATTTAAAATATATACTGACTCGGCATAAAAGATTTTTGTCGTCGATTTAATTCTCTGGAATATGAGCTTCAAATACATTTACATAAGCTTTAATTTCAAAAATATGTTTATCCTCTTTAGAATAACTGCTTTTATTTTAATGTCAAGAAAATTTCTATTCACAAACAAAAAACAAAAGATGAATATCATCTCTTGGAACCGTAGTTAAGGCAGCATTATCTATAAAATGAAGAGCAATACTTGGAAACAGACGAGAGAGAGAGAGAGGGGGGGGCAACAAAGCAAACAATAGGAAACCCCAGCGAACATTAATGATAAAATATTGCACATTGTTTGAATATTTATTCTGTTTTCCACAAAACCCCATTGAAAATGCTCAGAGATAAGGTTTCATGCGTTCGTTCGTCCGTCGCAAACATCCATACATTCATTTCTCGTCTGTTGGTGTGTGTGTGTGTGTGTGTGCATGTGAATTGAAAAATAGCCCTCAGGTTTCGCAATTTAAGTTTTATTTTTTTTTTCCTCTCTCCATTATTGTGTTCTTTTTTTTGCAGTAACAGCATTTACCGCCAAATGGACGGACGGACTGAGAGACAGACAGACAGACTTGCATAGGGCTACGCATTAAGGGAGATGCGGACAGACAAAAGCGTTTCCACTTTAAACACATGCTGTGTTATTTTTCCCAACTCGGCTCATTAATTATGCCTTTCAGCACGTTCAGATGTTTATCCTCGAAATGCGGCAAAAAAGGAAAAACAACAACAACTACAACGGCGGCAATGACTACGGCAGCAGCCAAGCAAATCTCCGGAAGATTGAACTCAAACGGCAAAGACCTTATGCGAATTCTTGTGCGCTGAAAGCGTACGCCAAAGGATAAGGATATGAGTATGTGAGTTAACATAAACATTATAGTGCTGCTTTATTTTACAGTAATAATATCCTTAGGGTTCGTTCTATGCATGCACGAATGTGTATGTGTGCCAGGCTAAGTATCTCTGCGACTGTCTGTCTGTTTGTTTGTCTATCTATCTGTCTCTAATTCCAACAGTAACCTAGTTATCAGAAAATCTATTTTGTTGTCCTTCTTCAAGGAATCCACAAGGTTATTTTCGCCAGGACAACAGCACCAACAAAAAAAAACCATGAATGATAACAATAAATGGAACAGTCATGACATGTTGAAGGATAAATTTGGGCTATCCACCAAAAGCAATTAATGTAACACCACATTATTTGTTGCGATCTATTGTAACAGCGGAAAAATTGTTAACCCAAAAATTCCTTAAAATAAACTTACACGAGAAAATTAAAAGAAAACAAGTAAAAGCGTGCAAAGTTTGGCCGGGCCGAATCTTATATACCCCCCACCATGGATCGCATTTGTCGAGTTCTTTTCCCTGCATCTCTTCTTAAGCAAAAAAAGGATATAAGAAAAGATTTGCTCTGCTATTAGGGCGATATCAAGATATGGTCCGGTTGGAGACCTGTTTAAAATGTCAGCCAATTCGAATAAGAATTGAGCCCTTTGGGGGCTCAAGAAGTAAAATAGAGAGATCGATTTATAAGGGAGCTGTATCAGGCTATAGAACGATTCAGACCATAATAAACACGTATGTTGATGGTCATGAGAGGATGCGTCGTACAAAATTTCAGGCAAATCGGATAATAATTGCGCCCTCTAGTGGCTCGAGTCAAGATCCCAGATCGGTTTATATGGCAGCTATATCAGGTTATGAACCGATCTCAGCTATTCTTAGCACAGTTGTTGAAAGTTATAGCAAAACACATTGGGCAAAATTTCATTCCGATCGGATAAGAATTGCGCACTCTAGAGGCTCAAGAAGTCAAGACCCAAGATCAGTTTATATGGCAGCTATATCAGGTTATGAACCGATTTGAACTATTCTTAGCACAATTGTTGAAAGTCATAACACAACACCTTACGCAAAATTTCAGCCAAATCGGATAATAATTGCGTCCTCTAGAGGCTCAAGAAGTCAAGACCCCAGATCGGTTTATATGGCAGCTATATCAGGTTATGGACCGATTTGAACCATTCTTAATACAGTCGTTGAAAGTCATAACAAAAAACCTCTTGCGAAATTTCAGCCAAATCGGATAATAACTGCGTCCTCTAGAGGCTCAAGAAGTCAAGACCCCAGATCGGTTTATATGGCAGCTATATCAGGTTAAGAACCGATTTGAACTATTCTTAGCACAATTGTTGAAAGTCATAACACAACACCTCACGCAAAATTTCAGCCAAATCGGATAATAATTGCGTCCTCTAGAGGCTCAAGAAGTCAAGACCCCAGATCGGTTTATATGGCAGCTATATCAGGTTATAGACCGATTTGAACCATTCTTAGCACAATTGTTGAAAGTCATAACAAAACATCTCACGCAAAATTTCAGCCAAATCGGATAATAATTGCGTCCTCTAGAGGCTCAAGAAGTCAAGACCCCAGATCGGTTTATATGGCAGCTATATCAGGTTACAGACCGATTAGAACCATTCTTAATACGGTTGTTGGAAGTCATAATAAAATACCTCGTGCAATATTTTAGCCAAATCGGATTGGAATTGCTCCCTGAAGAGGCTCAAGAAGTCAAGACCCCAGATCGGTTTAAACACGTCATGCGATATTTCATTCAAATCGGATAGGAATTGCTCCCTGTAGAGGCTCAAGAAGTCAAGACCCCAGATCGGTTTATATGGCAGCTATATCAGACTATGGACCGATTTGAACCATTCTTAATACAGTTGTTGGAAGTCATAAAAAAACACGTCATGCAATATTTCAGCCAAATCGGATAAGAATAGCGCCATTTAGTATCTCAAGAAGTCAAAATCCCGGATCGGTGTATATGTCAGCTATATCAAAACATGGACCGATTTGGCCCTTTTACAATCCCAACCGACCTACACTTATTAGAAGTATTTGTTCATAATTTCAAGCGACAGATATTTTAAGTCGATCTAGCCATGTCCGTGCGTCTGTCCGTCCGTCTATCCGTCCGTCTATCCGTCCGTCTTTCCGTCCGTCTATCCGTCCGTCTATCCGTCCGTCTATCCGTACGTCTATCCGTCCGTCTATCCGTCCGTCTATCTATCCGTCCGTCTATCTATCCGTCCGTCTGTCCGTCTATCCATACGTCTGTTGTAGTCACTCTAGAGCCTTCAAAAATTGGGATATTGAGCTGAAATTTAGCCCAGACACGTCTTTTTGATGCACTCTGGTTAAGTTCTTGAACGGGCCAAATCGGACCATATTTGGATACAACTGATATATAGCCCGATTTTACGATAAAGGGTCTAATGCCCATAAATCCTTTATTTTTCATTCGATTTCGCTGAAATTTAAAACAGTTAGCAGTTTCAGGCTTCCCGACAACTGACCCTAATATGGTTCAGATCGGACTATATTTAGATATAGCTGTCATATAGACCGATCTCCCGATAAAGGGTCTGAAGCCCATAAAAGCTTTATTTATTACCCGATTTCGCTGAAATTTGCAACAGTGAGACATTTTAAGCCTCTCGACATCTGACTTTTATATGGATTAGATCAGTAAATATTTAGATATGGGTGCCATATAGACCGATCTTCGAAAAAGGGGTCCGAAGCCCACAGAATCTTTATTTATTACCCGATTTCGCTGAAATTTGAAACAGTGGGTTATTGTAAGGCTTCCAATATCTGACGTAAATATGGTTCAGATCGGACTATATTTAGATATAGCTGTCATATAGACCGATCTCCCGATAAAGGGTCTGAAGCCCATAAAAACATTATTTTTCATCCGATTTTTGCTGAAATTTGAATCGGTGAGTAGTTTAGGGTTTCTCGACAACTTACCCAAATATGGTTCAGATCGGACTATATTTAGATATAGCTGTCATAGGGACCGATCTCCTGATAAAGGGTCTGAAGCCCGTAAAATCTAAACAGTGGGTTATTTAAAGCCTCCCGACATCTGACCCAAATATGGTTCAGATCGGACTATATTTAGATACATCTGCCATAAAAACCGATCTCCCGATAAAGGGTCTGAAGCCCGTAAAATCTTTATTTTTTATCCGATTTCGCTGAAATTTGAAATAGTGTGCAATTTTAAGCCTCCCAATATTCGACCCAAAAACGATAAAGATCGGACTATATTTAGAACAAGTGTCATGAAGATCGATCTGCCAATAAGGGGTCTGAAGCCTATAAAAGCTTTATAAAATTTGAAACAGTGAGTTATTTTTAACCTCCTGATACCCGGCCTAAATATAGTTCAGATCGGACTATATTTAGACACAGCTGTCATAAAGACCGATCTGCCAATAAGGGGGTCTGAAGCCAAAAAAAGCTTTATTTATTATCCGATTTATTTGAAATTTGAAACAGTGAGTGGATTAAGACCTCCCAACAATCGATCTAAATATGGCCATATAGACCGATCTGCCGATAAGAGGACTAAAGGCCATAAAAGCTTTATTTATTACAAGTTTTCGATGTATTTTGAAACAGTGAGCTTTTCTTAGCCTTACGATATCCGACTTTAATATGGCCTCAGATCGGTTTATAATTGCATATATCTGCCAAAGAGACCAATATTTTGTTCTACAAAATTAAATAGTGACATATATATTAGACCACTCAATGTCCGTGCCGAATTTGGGTGCTTAGGTTATTCAATTGTCACCGGATTGTGACGAAATGGGATTTACATATATACCCGAGTTGGTGGGTATCCAAAGTTTGGCCCGGCCAAACTTAATGCCTTTTTACTTGTTTTATTAATAAAAAAATTAAAACATTTTTTTTAAATTTTTCTTTCTTTAACATAAACAACGGGCTGCTTTCAAGCTTAATTTTTTTCGCATATCTTTGCTGTCAATTATTTTTTTTTTTAATTTATGACTTTGTTAACGAATTTTTTTTAAATTTTCCCATCACCACTCGGTCCCCTATATCTTTTAGTTTTAATCCTAAAAAAACCTACAGAGTTTTGGTATTTCTCATTTAATCTAAACAACTGGATTTTTTCATTCGTTTACTGTAGCGCCGAAACTCATGGAACACCATGAAAACTTGATCTCAGCCTTTCAATTTTTTTTGATTGAGTTAATTAAGGTTATCCATAAAAAATAAAGTTTAACGTATGAATGAAAATGAGTAACGAATTAAGTTAACGTGTTTTTGGTATAACATTACCATGATGTATACAAAACTTGGTATGTACGAGGAGTATGCAGTCGAATATGTGGCAGATTAAAGTTTATGGCTGAATGAATTAAAATGAAAATTTACAACATCTTGTTGCCATGAAATTCTGATATGGTTTTTTTTCAGCCCTCAATAATGTTAAAGAAGAATTAACAATTTTTAATTAACTGAATTAAATTATTTAAATTAGTAAACCAACCGAGGAGATAAGAGAATGTTTAATTCGCCACCATAGTATGAGGGATAGAAAAAGCTCATCTCTTGAAAGTACACATCCCTTTGGGAAAGGGTAATAAAACAACACTTGTCTTTGGAAATGGATACTAAGACAAAACTTTCCTTTAAAAAAAATTGGCAATAAAAATACCTTTTTCTTTGGAAAAATGCATTGAAACTACCCTTTCTTTTGGAAAAGGGTAATAAAATTACCCTTTCTTTTGAAAAAGGGTGATAAAACTACCCTTTACTTGAAAAAGAGATATAAAACTACCCTTTACCTGGAAAAAGGGTTATCAAAATACCCTTTAATTAGAAAAACGAAAATACCCATTAATTATAAAACTACCATTTACTATGAAAAAGAGTAATAAAACTACCCTTTATTTTGAAGAGGGGTTAAAAACCATCCTATACTTTGAAAAGGGGTAATAAAACTACCCCGTCCTTTATGTAAGGGTATAAAAATGATCCCTTACTTTGAGAAAGGGAATACAACAATCATTGCCAGTAGAAAAGGGTAATAAAACTACCCATTCGTTTTCGAAAGGGTACTAAAACTGCCCATTCCCTTACGAAAGGGTACTTAAACAACCTATTCCTTTGGGAAAAGCTAACAAAACTACCCTTTTTTGGAAAGCGGGCTATAAAACTTGACTTTACTTTGAAAAAGGGCAATAAAACTACCTTTTCCGTTAGGACAGATCAATAAAACTACCCTTTCCTTTGGGAAAGAGCATTAAAACTGCCCTGTCCGTTGGGAAAGGTCAATAAAACTACCCTCTCTTTTGGGAAAAGGCAATAAAACTACCCTTCTGTGGGGAACGGTCAATAAAACTACCTTTCCCTATGGTAAAGGGCAATAAAACTACTCTTTCCTTTGGGAAAGGGCAATATAATTACCCTTTCCTTTGGAAGAGGGTAATAAAACTACCCTTTCCTTCGAGAAAGTGACAATAAAACTACCCTCTCTTTTGGGAAAAGGCAATAAAATTACCCTTCTGTGGGGAAAGGTCAATAAAACTACCTTTCCTTAGGGAAAGGGCAATATAATTACCCCTTCCTTTGGAAGAGGGTAATAAAACTACCCTTTCTTTTGGAAGAGGGTAATAAAACTACCCTTTCCTTTGGGAAAGTGACAATAAAACTACACTTTCCTTTAGGAAAAGGCATTAAAACTTGACTTTCCTTTGGCAAAGGATACTATAACTACCCTTTTCCATGGACAGGGTTATTAAAACTATACTTTTCCTTGGACAAGGGTTCTTAAACTACACTTTGCCTTGGTCAAGGGCGCCAAAACTACCTTCTCCCTTGGGCAAGGATACTAAAACTGACCTTTCCCTTGGGCAAGGGTGCTAAAACTACTTTGGGCAAGAGTACCAAAACTCCTTTGGGAGGGATCTGGAACAACCCTTTCCTTTGTGAAAGGGCTCTTAAACTACCCTTTGGGCAAGGGTTCTAATACTACCCTTTCCCTTAGACAAGGGTTCTAATACTACCCTTTCCCTTGGGCAAGGGTTCTAATACTTCCCTTTCCCTTAGACAAGGGTTCTAATACTACCCTTTCCCTTGGGCAAGGGTACTAAACCACTCTTTATTTGGGCAAGGGAAATTTTAGTAATCTTTCTATTGGAATAGGTTAGTTTTAGTACCCTTTCCTTTCGGCAAGGGCAATTTTAGTACCCTTTCCTTTGGACAAGGATAGTTTTAGTACACTTTCCTTTGGGCAAGGGTAGTTTTAGTAGACATTCCTTTGGGCAAGGGTACTTAAACTTCCCTTTCCTTTAGGCAAGGATACTAAAACTTCCTATTCCCTGAGGCAAGGCTACTAAAATTTCCCTTTCCTTTGTGCAAGGGTACTAAAACTACCCTTTTACTTTGGGCAAAGGATCTAAAACCACCCTTTCCTTTGAACAAGTGTTCTAATAGTACCCTTTCCTTTGGGCAACGGTTCTAAAACTAGCCTTTTCTTTGGGCAGTGGTTCTAAAACTATCCTTTTTCTTGGGGATAGGTTCTAAAACTACCCTTTTTCTAGGGCATGGGCTCTAGAACTACCCTTTCGTTTGCACTAGGTTACTAAAACCAACCTTTCCTTTGGACAAGGGTATTCAAACTTTCCTTTTCTTTGGGTACTCAAACTACCCTTTCCTTTCTGCAAGGGTACTAAACTTCCCCTTCCTTTGATGAGGGGCACAAAAAACTACCCTTTCTTTTGGCAAGGATACTTAAACTATCCTTTCCTTTGGACAAGTGTTCTAATACTACCCTTTTCATTGGGCAAGTGTTCTAAAACTAGCCTTTCCTTTGGGCAATGGTTCTAACACTACCCTTTTTCTTGGGCATAGATTCTAAAACTATAATTTTTCTTGGGTAATGGTTCTAAAACTAACCTTTTTCTTGAGCATGAGTCTAAAATTATCCTTTTTTTAGGCATGGGTTATAAAACTACCCTTTCGTTTGCACAAGGGTACTAAAACTACGCTTTCCTTAGGGTAAGGGTACTAAAACTTCCCTTTTCTTTGGCAAGGGTACTCAAACTACCCTTTCCATTATGCAAGAGTACTAAAATTACCCCTTCCTGTGATCAACGGCAAAAAAACTACCCTTTCTTTTGGGAAGGGTACTTAAACTACCCTTTCCTTTGGGTAGGGGTACTAAAACTTTCCTTTACTTTTGGGCATGTGTACTAAAATTTCCCTTTCCGCTAATAAAGGGTATCAAAATTACCTTCTTTCTTGGGCAAGGGTACTAAAACTTTCCTTTCCTTCAGGCAAGAGTACTTAAACTACCCCTTTCAATAGGAAAATAAAACTACCCTTTTCTTGGCAAGGTTATTATAACTACCCTTTCCTTAGGAAACGGTACTAAAACTACCTTTTCCTTGGTAAGCGGTACTAAAACTACCCTCTTCCTTAGGGAAGGGTACTTAAACTACCATTTCCCCTAATAAAGGGTAACAAAATTATCCTTTCTCATGGGATAGGGTACTAAAACGATTTTTTTCTTGGGAAAGGGTACTATTGGGTTGCCCAAAAAGTAATTGCGGATTTTTCATATAGTCGGCGTTGACAAATTTTTTCACAGCTTGTGACTCTGTAATTGCATTCTTTCTTCTGTCAGTTATCAGCTGTTACTTTTAGCTTGCTGTAGAAAAAAAGTGAAAAAAAGTATATTTGACTGAAGTTCATTCTAAGTTTCATTAAAAATTCATTTACTTTCTTTTAAAAAATCCGCAATTAATTTTTGGGCACTTTTGGTACTAGATCTACCCTTTCCTAAGGCAAACGTTACTATATCTGACCTCTCCTATGGCTTAAGGTACTTTTTTCTTTTAATACCCACCACCGAAGGATGGGGTTATATTCATTTTGTCATTCCGTTTGCACCACATCGAAATACCCATTTCGGACCCTATATAGTATATATTCTTCATCGCCGTAAAAATCTAAGACGATCTAGCCATGTTCGTCCGTCTGTCTGTTGAAATCATATAGACCGATCCGCCGATTTAGGGCCTTAGGCCCAAAAAAGTCACATTTATTTGAGTCGAAATGTCTGAGGTGCCATCCCTTCCGTGAAGAGACAAATTCTCAAACATGAATGAGTGCTTTCCGATTCAAGTTTAAATTCAATGATAGGGGACTTTTTTTATAGCCGATTCCGAACGGCGCCCAGCAGTGCGACACCTTTTTGGGGAAAATTTTTGTAATGACCATGCATAGCAATTTTACCTCGCAAATGTCGCTAACATTAGGAGGGGATAAACACCGCTTTGTCCGATGTTCTCGCCAGGATTCGAATGAGTTCAGCGTCATAGGCTACAATTGCACGAATTCGATATCCGTATTCAGGGTGAAGTGTCCCCACCCTAAAAAGACATTAGAAATTTGGTCTACTTGATTTCATTACCTAATTCATACCCTGGACTAAATTAACATTGAATCACGAAGTAAACTCCTTATTTATGACTTGAGGATATATAAAATATTTACTACTGAGAGGTTGCAATCAAATCGCTTAAACCAGGCGCTATTGAATTTTATGATACATTTATTAACTGAAGGGTACAATCTGCGTTTATGATTTGAATCCATATGGGCATAAAGAAAAGGCATGCCATCTGTTAAATCCCCCATTTAACTTTTGGACTTGTAATTAAAAATTCATTTCCGATAAACAATAAAAAAAAATTGTGATCGGAAAATATGATGGTAATGGAGGCGAAATACAGAGAGTGGAGGGAGGGACTGAAAGACAGTCATACATGTGCACACCACTTGCCAAGGGACATTAAATACAGACGTGCTCAAAAAACTCTTTTTTTGATTATATGTGTCGTCGTCATCGTCAATAGTTACTTGTCCCCGAATAGGCTTTGTAAAGGCCTATGAAATTATCTCACAGCAGCAATTATTTCCCATTTCCACATGACTGTCAAGTTAATGCGTTTGTCGTTAATAACATTTTTGTCCAACTACAAAAGCCATGCCTTGTATTATGACACTCGAGGGATTTTAGAAAACACAGAGAGAAAATGGAAACCACCTAAGCACGTCCTTTGCCGCTGCTGTCCTCCACAATGTTCACAATTACCCCCTACCCTAGGCAATGAAATGAAATGGAAAAACTTGAATTGAATTGCCACTAACCAAAATGAAAAAAAAAGCGTTAAGGCCAACAAGGAGGAGGCAATCATTACAATAACAACCATGGCTAATGGTATTAGACCTATTTCTAAAAAACAAAATTACAAAAACAATAACAATAGGACCTATAGTGCTATATGAACTTCACACAAAAAGAACGGAACGAAAGCAAGGCAACAGGGACAAGACAATAAAAAATTAACAATATTTAATATTGGAAATGGGTGGCTATATCAGTGGAAGAGGGTGTTGTGAGTAGGGGTGATGCAAAGCATGTGAAAGTCAAAATGCTGTATGTTCTTCGGCATAGACCCAGATAAAGATTTCCTTGAAATTTAGTCGTAACAAAACACCTCATGCAAAATTTCAGCCAAATCGGATAATAATTGCATCCTCTAGTAGCTCAAGAAGTCAAAACTCCAGATCGGTTTATATGACAGCTTTATCAGGTTATGGACCGATTTCAACCATACTCAGCACAGTTGTTGCAAGTCATAATAAACTACCTCATGCAAAATTTCAGCCAAATCGGATAAGAATTGTGCCCTCTAGCGGCTCAAGAAGTCAAGATCCCAGATCGGTTTATATGGCAGCTATATCAAAACGTGGACCGATATAGCCCATTTACAATCCCAACTGACCTACACTACTAAGAAGTATTTGTGCAAAATTTAAAGCGGATAGCTTCACTCCTTCGAAAGTTAGCGTGCTTACGACAGACGGACGGACGGACGGACATGGCTACTTCGACTTAAAATGTCATGAAGATCACGTTTATATATTTCATTGGGTCCAGGACGAATATTTCGAGGAGTTACAAACAGAATAACGGCAAGTGGTAGCATATGTAGGACATGTGGGGAAGATGATGAGACGTTGGAGCATTTCATAAAAAATAAAATTTTCTTTTTCGAGGTTACTTTTTCTTCCCCACATGTCCTGCACATGCTACCACTTGCCGCACCGATTTTGCATAAGGGAGCTCGTTGTCTGATGTGTCCCGCTATGACACCAAAAGCTATACTGACCTCCTTCTTACTTCCTTTCAGTAATAGCCTCGTTCTTCTACGATACGGCTCACCACACAAGATTTTCGCCGTCATACCGACCGTTTTGCTATTCCACACGCGTTTGTCGCCCACGCGCTTAAATCGGACTGCCTTAAACCGAAAGGCTTCGGGTTAACCAAGTTTATCAACGGCAGTCCTCAGGCCTTCACTGCCAAATTGTCTGCCCTTTCAGTCCCCCTTACTCCATTATGGTCCGGCATCCAAGCGATGCGGATTGTGCCATCCTCAGAGAAGGCTTTAATCTCCTTCTTACACTCCTTGGTGACAGTAAGAGTGCAAAAAAATTTTTTGAACAAATCGCATCACCAATCTCCGAGATCTGGTGTTTTTAAAAATTAGGGTAATGAGATTCGTGCAACACTCAAAAATCCCTTTAATTTGAGCCCCATATTGCCATGGTCAGTAAATATGAACCCTTTGGAGTATGTTTTTGGGCTGGAGCGGCCACAGGTACTTTGCCCTGAAAATAGATATCAAATTCGTTCTTTACCCCCAAATACCATTGATTTGAGCTCCAATTTGTCATAGTCGGATATGAAGTTCAGTTTAGGGGGTGACGTCCTAAAACACCCCCTAAACTGAACTTCATATATCCCCAAACACTTGGCTTCAAAATTGGATATCAAACTCCTTTTCAACTCTCAAATACCTTTCATTTGAGTGCCATATTATTATAATGGGTCAAATAAACTTATTTGACGTAATTTTAGGAGGAAAAGCGCCACCTGGACTTGAACTCAAATTTGAATGTCATATTCGTAATCTACTCCCGAATACCTTTCATTTGAGTCGCATAAAGCCATGGTCGGCTAATATGCTCATTTGGGGGTATTTGGGGGTGAGGCAACCTTCCATTATTTTGACCTAATTTTTTATGCCAAATTTGTAATCTAACACCGAATACCTTTCATTTGAGTCCCATATTGATAGGAACGTCGAATATATCTGTTTAGAGGAGCTTTTGGCGTTGGAGCGGCCCGCCGAGTACTTGGACCCAAATTTTAATACGATATTCGTTTTCTATTTTCCAATACCTTTCATTTGATACCCATATTGTGCCCATCGGTCCACTTTTGGTTTGGGAAGGCGTTTATGGTATTGGGGGGAGGGACGGCCACCAATCGATATCTAAAAATTATATAACCTATGCTACATTCCAGACAAACTTAAAGACAATCGGTTCAACCGTTTTTGATTCTACGAAACAAACAAAAAAACCGAGTCCCATATAATCATGATGGGTCACATGCCCATTTAAGGCATTTTTAGGAAGTAGGGTGACCCCCCTATACTTCGAATTGATTTTTTATGCCAGATTCGTAATCTACTCCCGAATACCTTTTTTTTTAGGCCCATATTGACATGAACGTCCAATATGTCTGTTTGAGGGAATTTGGGGTTGGGTGACTCGATGGGTACTTAGACCCACATTTTAGTACCATATTCGTATTCTATTTTCCAATACCTTTCATTTGATACCCATATTGTCCCGATCGGTCCACTTTTGATTTTGGGTGGTGTTTTTGGGTAACGGGGGAGGGTCAGCCGGTCCGTTACGAAATCAACAATTTATAAAGCCTATTTCTCCTTTCTAACCATATTCGCAATCTACTCCCGAATACCTTTCATTTGAGTCCCATATTGTCATGATCGTCCAAAAAAAAACCTATTTAAGGAGGTTTTGGGGTTGGGGCGGCCCCCCTAATTACTTGGACCCAATTTTTAATATAAAATTCGTATTCTACTCCTGAATGTCTTTCATTTGAGTCCCATATTGTCCTGATCGGTCCACTTTTATTTTTGGGTAGTACTTTTGCGGTGAGGATCGTTTCTCCGATATCAAACCTGTAAGGAAGGGCAAAATTCGGGCAGTGCCGACTGTAAAGTACCCTACACCTACCCTATAGGCACAATGTGGGACCATATCCAATTCTGAACCAATTTTGATGGAACTCGGCCAGCAAATATGTTCAAACTGTAAAAATTACGGTTGACAAATGACAACATTATGAAAAATTACCCAAAATCTGACGAACATATATGGGAGCTATATCTAATACTAAACCGATTTAGAGCAATCTGCTCAGACAAGGTGGTAGTCGTTGAGGAAAGCGTTGTGCAAAATTTTGGCAAGATTGGTCAAACAATGCGCTTGCAGTGTCTCAAGGAGTGAAAATCGGCCGATAAATATATATGAAAGCTATATCTAAATCTGAACCGATTTCCATGAAATTCGCCAGTAATGTCGAGAGTCGTAAAAAATCCTTCCTGCCAAATTTTGTGAGAATCGGTTAACAAAAGCCCATTTTATTGCATTATTACTGAAAATCGGTCCTTTTTTTGCCTAAGAAGAGATGCCGAGAAAAGAAAGCGACTAATGTGATCCATGGTGGAGGGTGTATAAGATTCGGCCCGGCCGAACTTAGCACGCTTTCGCTTGTTATAGAATATTTTGGGCCTTTGAAATTTGTGCAATTCGCTGTTTGATACTCAATGCGGGGAAAAGTCTCCTCCTCACCACAGTTTTTAAGAATGTCATATCTAAGAGATGGAAGCACCGATTCAAGCTGGATTCTGTTAGCCAAATCTGAATAATAAATTTTTTGGTATTAGCATCCATTCGCCAAAACTGAAATGTAATACCATCTGGAAACGCATGGGACTCACAATATGGAACCCAAAGAAATGTTTTTGAGTATCTTACATAACCTCATTATTTCCTTCGCTAACACCCTTTGCTTCACAAACTAAACGTGAATTGTATTTTGTACCACATTCATGCACGGGCCATTTGGCCCAGTGGTCGTTCTCTCCTTCCCTCCGCCAGTCATGCAAACCAACAAATGTAACTAATGAAGGGTGAACGGTAAAAAAAAATAAACAAAATTGGTCACATGCCAATCAGTCCCCTATAACATAAAAAAAACAACAACAGCAATGCGCTGCTGAACCTTTTTCCCCTTGCAGTCACAATGGGAAATGCCATAAATGTTTTAAATACTTGCGAGCGAATGCGGCGACTGTGTCACATTTAATGCTTTTCAATAATCAAATGATTCGTTTTTTTCCTCTTCTTCTTCTTCTTTTTGGACGTTTATTTGTCGGCCCTGTTTCATGCTTTTTTGAGCTGTTATTACATTTAAACAGGTAACAGGCAGCAACAACACCACAGGGGGTGGGGCTGGCTATCTGACGATCGAGGGGTGTTGGCTGGAGGTTGATGATTACTCGTCAAGACAGTAAGGATAAAAGGGACTACCAGCAACCAGGATAGGGGAAAATAATTTTTTTAACGATACAATCACCGAATGTTAATGTGGCCATTACTTGCAATAGGCTAAAGGGGGAAATTTGTCATAAGCATAGCTGGATGCATGGATGGTTGATTGGTTTTAGGGCCAAAGAAAAGGTAGTCAATTTTTTTTATGGCCATACTTGATTTGAATTTCAAATAAATTACATCGGCAGGTGGAATATATGAATATGAAATAAATTAATTTCTTTGCCTTGAAATCAAAGGTTACTTGATTTTTTAATTAAAATCGAGTAAGACCGAAAATTTGTTAGGAATGAAGAAGGTAGAAAGGAGGCCACACAGTAGTGTAGATGTTAGCAAGTCCGCAGTACATTTGTGAGGTACTATGCCTGTATACACAGAAAAAAAGATAAAAATCGTTTTCAATCACGAAATTAATTGATCCAAGTAATTTTTTAATTGATACAGCTTCAATCACGAAAATGATATATTGGGTTGCCTAAAAAGTAATTGCGGGTTTTTTAAAAGAAAGTAAATGCATTTTTAATAAAACTTAGAATGAACTTTAATCAAATATACTTTTTTTACACTTTTTTTCTAAAGCAAGCTAAAAGTAACAGCTGATAACTGACAGAAGAAAGAATGCAATTACAGAGTCACAAGCCGTTGAAAAAATTTGTCAACGCCGACTATATGAAAAATCCGCAATTACCGTTTGGGAAACCCAATATAAACAACCGTTTTTGAAAAAAGTAATGAAAACAAAATGTTCAATTGAAAAAATTGCATATTCAATTAAAATAAGTAACAAGTAAAAGTGAGTTAAGTTCGGCCGGGCCGAATCTTGGGAACCCACCACCAAGGATTCTGCTAAAATAAAACTAAGTTGTAGGGCATGATTTTTTTCTACATACCAAACTTCTGTCAAACCAGCAAAAATTTAAGCTTCTAGGAACCGAACGAGGATGATCGAGAGACCGGTTTACATAGGAGTTATATCAGGTTATAGGCCGATTTTGGCCGTACTTGTCACAGTTATTGGAAGTCATAACAAAACACTACATTTCACCAAAATCGGACAAAAATTACTGCTTGTAAGGGCTCAAGAAGTCAAATCGGGGGATCGGTTTATATGGGAGCTATATCAGGTTATAGGCCGATTTTGGCCGTACTTGTCACAATTGTTGGAAGTGATAGCAAAACACTACATTCAAAATTTCAGCCAAATCGGATGAAAATAGCGACTTGTAAGGGCTCAAGAAGTCAAATCGGGGGATCGGTTTATATGGGAGCTATATCAGATTATAGACCGATTTATACCGTAATTGGCACAGCTGTTGGATGTCGTAAAAGAACACAGCATAAAAAACTTTAGCCAAATCGGTCAAAAATTGCGGCTTCTAGGGGCTCAAGAAGTCAAATCGGAAGATCGGTATATATAGAAGCTATACCTAAATCTGAACCGATATGGCCCATTTGCAATCTTCAACGACCTGCATTGATACTATGTATCTGTGCAAAATTTCGAAAGGCTAGCTTTACGCCTTCGAACTCTTTGGTGCTTTAAACAGACGGGCGGACGGACATGGCTAGATCGATTCAGAACTACGAGACGTTATTGATCGTGAGGGGTCTTTGACGAATATTTCGGAATGACTAGATAAGTATACCCCCATCCTATGGTGGGGATTGCAAATGGGCCATATCGGTTCAGATTTGGATATAGCTCCCATATACACCGATCTCCCTAGTTGATTTCTTGAACCCCTTTAAGCCACAGCGATACCGATTCGAGCCATACTTAGCTTGGATGATGGATACCATAGTAGATGTCATTGTACATAATTTCAATCAAATCGGATAAGACTTTCGCCCCATAGGGTCTCATGAATTAAAATCGGAAGATCGGTTTATATGGGACTATATCAGATTATAGAAAAATTCAGACCATATTTAGCATGAATGTTGGAGACCATAGTATATGTCATTGTGCAGAATTTAGCCCAAATCATAAAAGAAATGCGCCATAGAGGGACTTAAGAAAAATTCGGGATATCGGTTAATATAGGAGCTATATCAGGTTACTTACCGATTCGGACCATATACAGCACGTATGTTGAAGGTCATAGAAGAAATCATTGCAAAAAATTTTAGCCAAATCGAAGAAGAAACCAAATCTGAAGATCATATGAACCGATTTGAACCATACCTAGCACATTTCTTAGAAATCAAAACAAAACTTCTCATGCAAAATGTTACAAAATCGGATAAGAGTTGCTCCTTCTAAGCTCAAGAAGTCAATATCCGAGATTGGTTTATATGGCAGATACACGCAAAAAAAATAAAGGGTTTGGGACATTTTTACTACAACCAAATACTTTTACGAAGTTTTTCTTTTGCTATAACTGTGTGACGTTTCGCTTCAACATATCAAACGTAAGCCTTAAACGAAGCACTATCGAACGTAATTTACTTTGTTTGTAGAAAACTCTTTAGAAGCTTCGCCTGCGATAAAGGGACCTTGTTCTTGTTGTAAGACTAAATGGCAAAAGTTTTTTTATAACCGCAAACGATTATTCATTTACCAGACCAATAATTATTCTCTTGTGCCCCTCTTACTAGAGAGAAAGGGTGAGTATTTGAGTGTATAGATCAGTGATGGGCAAAAATATTCACACTATTGCTGTGTATGTACCCAAGAAAATAACCCCAGCAAACCCATGGGTTTGCATATAATTGCAATTGTGTGCTCCCCTCTGATACAGATACTTTGTCACACACCACATTTTCTCCTGTTTTTGACTGAGCACAGAGCAGTCAATATGTTGAGCAGCACGTCGGCCGAGTGCGGATGGTAAACACGGAAAGTGGCACTTTTAAAAGTTTCGCCATAAATACAAAAATGCTTGTAGGTGTAAATGACAAAAATCATTAGAGCAACAGACAAATGGCTGCCAGGTATAATAAGTAAGAGCGTCCTAAGTTCGGCTGGACCGAATTTTACATACCCTCCACCATGGATCGCATTTGTCGAGTTATATGAGCGGCATCTTTTATTAGGAAAACAAAGAATATTAAATAATAACTGTTATGCTATTGGAGCATTTCAAGTTATAGTCCGATTCGGTCCATAAATGAATGCTGAACATTGTAGAAGTCATTATGTAATATTTCAGTTCATTCGGATAAGAATTGCGCGTTGTAGGGGCTCAAGAAGCAAAATCGGGAGATAGGTTAACATGGAAGCTGTATCAAGCTATTGAACGATTCAGACCATATTGGACACGTATGTTGAAGGTAATGAGATAAGCTGTTGTACACAATTTCTGCCAAATCGGATGAGAATTGCACCCTCTGGAGGCTCAAGAAGTCAAGATCCCAGATCGGTTTATATGGCAGCTATATCAGGTTATGTGCCGAGTTGCACCATACTTAGCACAGCTATTGGAAGTCATAACAAAACACCTCATGCAAATTTTTTAGCCAAAGCGGATGAAAATTGCGCGCTCTATTGGCTCAAGAAGTCAAGATCCAAGATCGGTTTATATGGCAGCTCTATCAAAACATGGACCGATTTGAACCATACTTTGTGCAGTTGTGGGAAGTAATACCAAAACACTACATGCAAAATTTCAGTTAAATCGGACAAGACAAGACAAGACAAGATCGGTTTATATGGCAGTTATATCAAAAAATGGACCGATTTGGCCCATTTACAATCCCAACCGACCTACACTAATAAAAGTATCTGTGCAAAGTTTCAAGCGGCTAGCTTAACTCCTTCGAAAGTAAGCGTGCTGTTGACAGACTGGCGGACGGACGGGCGGACGGATGGACGGAAGACGGGCGGATATGGCTAGATCGACTTAAAATGACATGACGATTTAGAATATATACAATTTATGGGGTCTCAGACACATATTTCGAGGTATTACAAACAGAAAGACGAAATTAGTATGCCCCCATCCTATGGTGGAGGGTATAACAAGGGTGCTATATGTAAATCTGGACCGATTTTTCCAGTTTTTCCAATAAGCTTCGTCGGATGAAAATTGTAAGCGGTACTTTGTACACGTACTGACATGGCCAGACAGACATACTTAATTCACGTAAGGTTGAAAAGAGAGTTAGGATATTAACCCAAACCATGCCTCTGTGGACATACACCTAAGATAGTAATCAGCTTGTTATGTGCTCTAAACGGACATACGTAAATTTAATCGAAAAGTCATTCTGAGTCGATTTGTATACCTTTCAATAGGTCTAGATCTCTGCCTATAGCACAATAGCAGTGTAGGGTATACAAATTTTATATGCCAAGTTTCAGCTCAATATCTTCGTTCTTATACCCACCACCGAAGGAAGGGGGTATATTCATTTTGTCATTCCGTTTGTAACACATCGAAATATCCATTTCCGACCCTACAAAGTATACAAATTCTTGATCAGCGTAAAAATCAAAGACGATCTAGACATGTCCGTCCGTCTGTCTGTTGAAATCACGCTACAGTCTTTAAAACTATAGATATTGAGCTGAAACTTTGCACCGATTCTTTTTTTTTTTTGTCCATAAGCAGGTTAAGTTCGAAGATGGGCTATATCGGACTATATCTTGATATAGCCCCCATATAGACCGATCCGCCGATTTAGAGTCTTAGGCACATAAAAGCCACATTTATTATCCGATTTTGCTGAAATTGGGGGCAGTGAGTTGTGTTAGGTCCTTCGACATCCGTCGCCAATTTGGCCCAGATCGGTTCAGATTTGGATATAGCTGCCATATAGACCGATCCTCGGATTTAGGTATTAGGTCCAAAAAGCCACATTTATTATTCGATTTTGCTGAAATTTGGGACAGTGAGTTGTGTTGGGCCCTTCGACATCCCTCATCAATTTGACTCAAATCGGTCCAGACTTGGATGTAGCGTCAATATAGACCGATCCTCCGATTTAGGGTATTGGGCCCATAAAAGCCAGTAAGTTGTCTTAGGCCCCTGGACATTTTTCTTCAATTTGGCCCTGATCGCTTCAGATTTGGATATATCTGCCATATAGACCGATCCTCCGATTAAGGGTCTTTTGCCCATAAAAGCCAAATTTTTTATCCGATTTTGCTGAAATTTGGGACAGTGAGTTGTCTTAGGCCCCTCGATATTATTCTGCAATTTGGCACAGATCGGTCCAGATTTGGATATAGCTGCCATCTAGGCCGATCTATCGATTTAGGGTCTGGGGCCCCTAAGAGGCGCATTTATTGTCCCATTTCGTCGAAATTTAGTACAGTGAGTTTTGTTTGGCTCTTCGACGTCCATCTTCAATTTGGCACAGATCGGTCCAGATTTGAATATAGGTGCCATATAGAACGATCTATCGATTTAAGGTTTTGGGCCCATAAATAGCGCATTTATTGTCCGATTTGCCGAAATTTGGGACAGTGCTTTGTGTTAGGCTCTTCGACATTTTTCTGCAACTTGACCCAAATCGGTCCAGATTTGGATATAGCTGCCATGTAGACCGATATCTCGATTTCAAGTCTTGGCCCAATAAAAGGCGCATTTGCAATCCCATTTCACTGATATTTGACATGGCGACATATGTTAGGCTTTCCGACATCTTTCGATATAGCTACTGTACTTATTAGTATTTGGTCCAAATCGGACATATTTCTATATAACTGCTATGGAACATAAGTTATGCAATTTTCACCGGATTTTGATGAAAGGTGGTTTACATATATACCCGAGGTGGTGGGTATCCAAAGTTCGGCCCGGCCGAACTTAACGCCCTTTTACTTGTTAAGGACTACAGCGTATTTTCAACAGACTGACATAGATGGGTAGATTGTCTTAGAATTTTACGAGAATTAAATATGGACATTTAAAATTTGTTGAGTGGTATGTGGACATTTCGATGTGTTACAAACTGAATGACTAAATGCATATACCCCCTTCCTTCTGTGATGGTAAAAAAAGGGTTTTTTTGTTCCACTTTAAATAGAAACAAGAAACCATTGTATCCTTATAATGATTTTTCTTCCGCTGGCCCATCACCATTAAAATTTAATAAGAAAAGGCTGCTGAAAAGCATCACCTTTATGCCAGCTGTCTCTCATGCTACTTTACCCCTTTCTTGTTTTTATTTTATTTCTTATGCAAAATATTATTGACCAAAGGCACTTTAAATGGTTTTCCTTTTTCCATATGGCGGGAAAACAAAGTTCGCAAACAAATTTGAAGGAAACCCTTACTATTTTCTAAGGCATGACGACTGTAAAAAATACGCAGCCACAGCTAACTAAGCAACCCTCAATAAACCACATCCCTTGAGTCCTTTTTCCCAATGCATGACAAACGAACATAATTAGCATTTTTTTTTTGCCAGACGACTTATATGAGCATTCAGAGCATTTCAAAGGCAAGAGGAGTTCATTTATTGCACGATTTTTTTTTTTTGTAAAAAAAACGCTATGAAAAAACTCACAAAAATTGGGAGCAAAAAGTAATGCAAACATCATAAATTACACTTTAGTGGGTTCTTACCTAGACCATCCATGTGGCTCTATTTTTTTTTGCCTTTGGTCTGCAAGTAACACCATACGTTGCCGTGTCAAACATATTTTTTTTCAGGGAGTGCTAAATCGCACAAACTGTCTGTCCATCTGGCTTTGAGTTTGACTAAAGTTCCTCTTTTTGTTTTGCTTTAGCAGTTTTACCAACACAAAACTACATTTTTGTAAGTCAAGTAAACACTACATTGGAGTTTTAGAATAATAATGAAATAAAAATACCGAAAAAGGAAGAAAAAAAAAAAAAACGATACGACCAAACAAATTTGTTTTGGATAAAATGAAATTTGAAATAGTTTTACTAATTCGTTACACACTCTCTGTCTCAAATAGATTTCCAGTCTTTTTTTTTCGTTTACTTTGCTTCATGCAATACGGGCATGTGGCAAAGCGTAACGGTCACAGTATTTCAAACTAATGGCAATTTGTTCTTTTATTTTATACAATTCTGAGGGTGTAATCTAATGGAGCTATGAAATGCGCCAAGCCTTTTAAAGCTGGGAATGTCATTAAAATGAATTGATTAATAAAACGATGAAAGAGGCGCTCTTCTCATATGCACTGCTATATCGAATGGTTGTTAAGCAATTTTTATACAAATCAAAACTATTAATAAAAATCCGATCATTGAGTTCGTCTCGAAAGAGAAACAAACAAAAATTGTCAAATTTAATGATCTTTACCCTACCAGGTAAAAAACATGAAATTTAAAAAATTCGGCATAGCCTGGCCGGATTTGAACCTGGGCACACGGAGCAACAGTGAGAGCCATTGCCGTTGTCTAGCATTCGAAACCAGATACACTAAATCATGTGCACCATGAAAGTAGTGTAGTTGTCGCAAACAAAAAATCTGTCATTACACGAATACACATGCATTGGGAATAGTACAGCTAATAGACAAGGTTGTCGAGCGTGGTTAATGGGGTATTTGTATCATAGAGGCGTTTTCGCAATAAATACGATACAAATGCAACATATCAACGTATGGCCCTTTGAAGCCATCACACCTAATTTGGATGAAAAGTCTTGCAACCAATCTCAGGCTTTCCTCTTCATTGGCAAAGAAAATCTCGGAACATTGAGCTCGTCTCGAAAGAGAAACAAACATAAAAAAACCAGAACTGAGCTCGTCTCGAAAGAGAAACAAACATAAAAATTAAATTGTTTAACTAAAGTTATCAAAACGTTGACATTGTTAGACGACATGGGCATTAAAGAAGAGACTGCACTAAAGAAACACATCCTAGTTAAAATGTGGTCCAAGTAGCAGTGAACCGACTGAAGAACAACAAGGCAGCAGGAGCCGATGGGTTGCCATAACGGAGTGTTGTCATATAAAAATGAGCCTAATTAGCATTTAAAACATTTCGTAGTACCTCGACTTTGTGAAACTAAAAAAAAATTATAATGCTTTGATGGCCTAAGTTTACAAGAAATAGGCGGATTAATTTTGTGGAAAACTTTTCAAATTTTTGACAAAAAAAAATTATTTTTATATCGAAACCTCTGCAAATTTTAAAACGATTACGATATTGAAATCCTTTTTTATTTTATGCATTTATGTAATGGCACAAATTTAAAATTTAACTACTCATATGCCAAGTGGCATAGTAATCTGAGGCCACTGTGGCGCAGAGGTTTGCATATCTGTTTAAGCCGCCGAACGTCTGGATTCAATTAACAGTGTGAACTTCGGAAAAATGTCCAGCAGTGGGTATCCCCTAACTAATTCTGAATACATTCGTAAGGTATCCTGTCTTGTTGAAACTTCTCTACCAAGTGACGTCGCTATGCGTCAAGCCGTTTGGACACGTCAAGCCTTACAAACAAATTCCCCTTATCATTGAGTCTAAATTTAAAGCGGACTGCATTCATTGGTATGAGAAAAGTACACCCAATTCCTTAATGGAATGTCATGAATCGTGGAGATCTGTTCTGTAGATCAAAAGCTTTTTCCTACCGAATTATGAAGATAAAAATTTTATGACTTATTTCCAATTTTTTTGACGTTTGACCCAGTGCGCGACGCTAGTTAAGGAGAAACGGCAATTCTAAGTTTTCGAAACAAATTATTTTTTTTAATTTTTTGGCTGATTTTCATTAAAACTTTTGATTTTTGGAAGAAATTAGGACGCTACGACGCTTAGCCATTTTCAGTTTGCGAAATGAAAAATTAAATTTTTGCCCCATTTTTATAAAAATTTTCAATTTTTGGAAGTGATCACGAATTAACCTTGCTTTTGATCTACGACGCTTAGTTTAGGAGACATGGCCATTTAAAGTTTGTGAAGTGAAAATTAAATTTTAGGCCCATTTTCATCAAAATTTTAAATTTTTGGAGTGTTCACGAAATAACCTTGCTTTTGCTCTACGACGCTTAGTTTAGGAGATATGGTCATTTTAAGTTTGTGAAGTGAAAATTTCAATTTTTGGCCCATTTTTATCAAAATTTAAAATTTTTGGAACTAATCACGAATTGACCTTGCTTTTGCTCTACGACGCTTAATTTAGGAGATATGGCCATTTTAAGTTTGTGAAGTGAAAAATTAAATTTTTGGCCCATTTTTATCACAATTTTAAATTTTTGGAAGTGATCACGAATTAACCTTGCTTTTGCTCTACGACGCTAAGTTCACGAGACATGGCCATTTAAAGTTTGTGAAGTGAAAAACTGAATTTTTGGCCCATTTTTATCAAAATTTAAAATTTTTGGAAGTGATCACGAAATAACCTTGCTTTTTCTCTACGACGCTTAGTTTAGGAGATATGACCATTTTAAGTTTGTGAAGTGAAAATTTAAATTTTTGGCCAATTTTCATCAAAATTTGCAATTTTTGGATGTGATCGTGAATTAACCTTGCTTTTGCTCTACGACGCTTAGGTTAGGTGATATGGCCATTTTAAGTTTGTGAAGTGAAAATTTAAATTTTTGGCGCATTTTCATCAAAATTTAAATTTTTTGGAAGTGATCACGAATTAACCTTGCTTTTGCTCTACGACGCTAAGTTCACGAGACATGGCCATTTAAAGTTTGTGAAGTGAAAAATTCAATTTTTGGCCCATTTTTATCAAAATTTAAAATTTTTGGAAGTAATCAGGAAATAACCTTGTTTTTGCTCTACGACGATTAGTTTAGGAGATATGGCCATTTTAAGTTTTCGAAGTGAATATTTTTTACCAATTTTCAGCAAAATTTGAAATTGATTCATGATTCAACCTTATGTTAGCTCTACGACGCTTAGATTAGGGGATACGATTATTTTTGGTTTTAGAAGTGAACTAAAAAACCCCAAAAACCAATTTTGATATTTTAAAATTAAACTATTCATACCTTCTTAAAGCTCCTCCCACCTCGTCACCGCTTATGCACTGGTCACCCCCTCTGCCATGCTCAGTAGTTCGATTAGCGGCATGTATGTATTGGGTTGCCCAAAAAGTAATTGCGGATTTTTCATATAGTCGGCGTTGATACATTTTTTCACAGCTTGTGACTCTGTAATTGCATTCTTTCTTCTGTCAGTTATCAGCTGTTACTTTTAGCTTGCTTTAGAAAAAAGTGTGAAAAAGTATATTTGATTAAAGTTCATTCTAAGTTTTATTAAAAATGCATTTATTTTCTTTTAAAAAATCCGCAATTACTTTTTGGGCAACCCAATACATGCCTGGCCTGAAAAATTCTCCCGCCTTATCGTTTCCCTGCATACCTTCGTGCATGGAAATCCAAGTTAACGCTTTGTCGTGGGCACGGCGTCTATTCACGGACTTCAAACCTTACACCACACACTTCGTTATCACTGTCCTCGAACCCAAAGTCGTGAGGGCCGCCATACTGTTTACAAAAATTCTGAGCTTCGAGGGCTGCAAATCACTTTCGAGATTTTCTTTTACACTCGTCACACAGTCTGACCGGAATACCGCACCATCTGTGAAGACTGATCTGATTCTCTTCAAACGCAGCATTCACTTTCCGCTCTTACCTCCTTCCTGCATGGGATAGCTGAGAGCACCACACAGGCTGGAACATTGACGTCCGATCTGTATGGTGTTCATTGCTGTCACGAGAAGCTCAGCAGCGAGCTACCGGGCGCGTCCACAGGTTGCGTGAACGCATTCACTTTCCACTCTTATCTCCTTCTTTCTTGCACGGGATAGCTGAGAGCACCACACAGGCTGGAACATTGACGTCCGATCTGTAAGGTGTTCATTGCTGTCACGAGAAGCTCAGCAGCGAGCTACCGGGCGCGTCCACAGGTTGCGGGTAGTGGAATGCTCCATACGGGGTAGCTGTAACGGCAGTCGGGGATAATCAGCAATATCGAGCGGAAAGTCTCTGTGTGAGGTCGGACGGCACCGGCTCTTGCACAAATACTGAGTGCCTATGATGCTCGATATGACAAGGCGGGTCATTGGGACCTTTATATAACCAATGGCTAACCTGTTCCCGTCGCGATCGGTCCTTTGGACCGGAACGGACTTGCTCACTTACAGGAGCTTGACGAGAATCGCCATCTCCACATGAAAATGTGGCTACAACAACAAAAACATATCTTGTCTTCTAGGATAGCCATCCCCGAAGATCCTTTCTCGGAAAGGGCTCGGCGACAGGTAGTCTTAGACCCTCCTCAGTGCATCTATAGTGTTGAGAATGGAATCGTGGCTGTATCCTCTCTGCTTTAGCATGTCAAGTTACCTCTTAGTGAAAAGAAGCTGCTCCATCTTACCTGGGTTCATCGTCAATCCATTTTTCGTAGACCATCTTGACAGCCTGCAAAGTGACCTTTCTAAGCTCTCGCTGATCGTCTCACAAAAGACTTCGCTCAGGTACACCGTAACAATACCCACTGCGACTTTAGTGCCCTTGCGTTCAATGTAGGACCTACGGGAACCGGAAGCGCATGTCCAGTTGGTATTTTTCGAACTTCTGTAACGCCCCCTTCTTCCAATGTGGAAAGAAGTCTGAAAAGGAGCATTGAATGGAGACGTTACAGTTTGAAATTTTAACCAAATCAGTGCTGATGGGTTTGTATAACGATAAGGTATTCCCCCTATTGCAGATTACGAAGTTTGTGGACAATATGTAAACAAACTGTGACTCACTGCTATAGTTCTCTATAGACCGTGGTGTGCGTTGGCGTCGCCTATAGATAAGGTCCTGCCCCTTGTTGGCCTACATACAAAAACCAAAATCTTCAGGGCGAAGATAGCAAGGTGGTGATTTGGACCTGTCTGCTACGCAGAAGATGCTATAGTACTTCTAAGGAGTAAGGATCCGAACAAGCTATGCAGAAGGGCCGAAAGGGTCTTGCATAAGGCCAAAGACTGGGCTAGACCCAGAGGTCTCAATGTTAACGCAGAGAAGACTGAAATATGCCTGTTCACGAGGAAGACGAAGGTGGGCCAATTTAACGCACCACGCACCAGGAAACTGAAATGGAAGTGTCACATTCAGGAGCGTACTGAGAAGGCGCACAGAGGTTGAGCACTTTGTAGGCGGGCAGTAGGCCCGAAATGGGGCCTGAATCCGTGGATAGTCCACTGGCCCTACAGGAGCGTGATTAGACCAATACTTACTAACGCCTCAGTAGTATGGTAGATTGCTATGGAGAAAAAGTGCAACATAAGGACCATACAACAGGTTCAGAGAACATGTTGTCTTGGCATAGGCGGAGCGATGAGGACCACGCCCTCTAGGGCACTGGAGACTATTCTAGATATCCGACTCATTAACATGGAGATGAAATGTGAGGCAGCCACTGCGGCTATGAGACTTAAGGCGATGGGAGAATGGATTGAGGTTGGGAGCAACTCATACCATGGCTATATAATCAAGGCGACAATAGGATACCTGGAAGCAAGGGAAGAGATTTCCGATCGGATACCTGAGATGAACCTTGAAGCCGAGTGCGAGGCACTGCTGCCATCGGCACAGTCTTGGATTGAGGGAACCCTAGTATTGCCATCTGGAAGATCATGTCACACGGCTGGGTCAAAGCTAGAGGACAGGGTTAACATTGAGACTGAGACCCATGGACTGAGATCTGATCTTGCGGAGATCCGGGCGATCACGGAATGCGTAAAGTGGTGTGGTGCTAACGCGAGGACGTCGAATATGAACATCTTTACCGACAGTAAAATTGCCATAAGGGCAATAACAACCAGGACGGTAAGGTCACGAACAGTCCGGCAGTGTAAGAAGGAGATTAACGCCTTCTCTGAGGATGGGAAAACCCGCATCGTTTGGGTGACGGCCCATATCGGAGTAAGGGGAAATGAAGGGGCAGACGATTTGGCGGTAAAGGCCAGAGGACTGTCGTCAATAAACTTGGTTACCCAAGAGCCTTTCGTGGGCGACGAATGCGCATGCAACATTGTGGAACAGCGAAACGGTCGGTAGGACGGCGAAAATCCTATGGGTGTGGATCCTGATCGTGAGAAGACGAGGCTATTACTGAAAGGAAGCATGAAGGAGGTCAGTATAACTATTGGTATCATAACGGGACACATAGCACTTCGAGCTCACTTATGGAAAATCGGTGCGGCAAGTGATAGCATGTGTAGGGCATGCGGGGAAGATGAGACGTTGAAGCATTTCCTTTGTCATTCCCGGCTTTCGCGTCTAACAGGTACCGGCACTTAGGTGGGCACACAATACCAGACATGAACCAACTTAGGGGAGTGGTATTGAAACAATTAAGGATTTGGTAAGTAGCATGGAATTGCTAACTTCAAATTCTTTTTAAGAGGTTACTTTAAAGTTTTTAGAGCGCACAAAAAGCCGATTACTGGCTTGGGCGCATGTCCATAGAGGCAGGGGGCGGATTAATATCTGCACCCACTTTTCAACCTTTGATCCGTGGTGAAGACTATGAAAAGAAGTATTTTAAGAAAGAACTTTAGCAAAACTTTTTTGAATACCTTCGGTTTTGATTCAAATGAAAACAATCTAAAAATCTTAACTGTTGTCATATTTCTATTGGGTTGCCCAAAAAGTAATTGCGGATTTTTCAAAAGAAAGTAAATGCATTTTTAATAAAACATAGAATGAACTTTAATCAAATATCCTTTTTTTACACTTTTTTCTAAAGCAAGCTAAAAGTAACAGCTGATAACTGACAGAAGAAAGAATGCAATTACAGAGTCACAAGCTGTGAAAAAATTTGTCAACTCCGACTATATGAAAAATCCGCAATTACTTTTTGGGCAACCAATAAATGCTTTAAAATTCTGTTCAGGTATCATTCCTTCTTCCTGACTTCCTTAGTGCCACTGTGTGTGTTAACCGATAACGAAGGAGTAAATACTCGACAGTCTCTGTTAGTTAAAAAAAATAAAGCGAAACAAACAAAATGTCAATATGAGATGAATACAAAGTAGAAGCAGCAGAACAAAAAACACACGTAAAATGAAATTGAATTTCAAATTATCAAATTCAAATGTCAATCAAGAGTTTATGAAAATTCTGTCTGTCTGTCTGTCTGTCATTCTCTTAGTTCTTGCATGGGCAAAACTAAAAAATTCTCATTTTTCGTAGTGAATTTGATGCCATCTTGACATTTGGGAATTCATGGTTCACAGAAGGGTCACTTTGGCCCGCAATGCATTCTCCTACAAAGAAATTCAAGAGTTCTGTGCTTCCTTTGCTGTGACGAAAAATAAACGCCTCTTTAGTTTTCATCCACCATGCCAGCAGGTAAAAAATTCAATGACTTCAGTTTTTACTTGGCTACCATACCATAAAAATTTTGAAAACTTAGAAAGGAAATGCAAAAGTCACATAATTTTACGGAAAGTTAATTTAAGTCAGGCATAAACTGTCAAATTTTAATAAGACTTTGCCAGTCAGTCAAACTCATAATTATTGGAAAGAAAAAAAAAATAACATTTTGTTTTGCTTCACCAAATTAACAAAGAAAAAGGGAGCAGAAAAGAAGGCAGCTAAGGTGCTCGATTGGTATTGGCCCTATAATAAACCAAATTGGATTTTTTTTTTGGGGGGGTTGTGAATGCAGTATCGGAGGAAATGACATCACCTGTCATTTTCCAATGTTGCCCTTTGACGGTGTTCTTTCCCTTGATTTTTGTTTGAAGTGAAATTGATTGGAAAAAAAACGTTGCACATGAATCATTTCCAACAGTTGTTGTTAATATTTCCCCCTGCCGCCATTCTTGTCAGAAATTGTGACTGACATATGGAACAAATTTGGTTTTTTTTTTTTTGGGATGATAATAACACAACGACTGGGAAGGAGAAAAGCGCGCACCAGAATATCCAACAACTATATTCGCAACATGCAATATCATGATTTTAAGCTGAAACATTATCGACAATAAGAGATTACGGTCTTTTAAGTTTGGTAGCCTCATATCGCCCAAACAATGCCACAAAGCCCAAAAACGATTTTTTTTGTGAATGACAGAAAGTCCAAAAACTCATGTTAATTTATTTTCGGATTTCGAAAAATACATTAAAAAAGGCGGCCCAAATTATATTGGGTTTAATGTCGTTTTTCATTTGGGTTTTATGGCATTGGGTCTTATGACATTAACAAAGCCCAAAAACAATTTTTTTTGTGAATGACAGAAAGCCCAAAAACTTATGTTAATTTAATTTCGAATTTTGAAAAATACATTAAAAAAGGTAGCCCAAATTATATTGGGTTTAATGCCATTTTTCATTTGGGTTTTACGGCATTGGGTCTTATGACATTAACAATTTTTTCGCCCATACAATGCCACAAAGCCTAAAGACGAGTTTTTTTTTGGAATAACAGAAAGCCCCAAAAATTATGTTAATTAATTTTCGGATTTTGAAAGATACATTAAAAAATGCGGCCCAAACTATATTGGGTTTAATGTCATTTTTCATTTGGGTTTTATGGGGTTTTTGGTTGGGTAATATGTCATATCGGTTTTCATTAAAATTCCAAAATTATTTTCAAAACATGTCATTGTGCCCAAAAGACGGTCATATTGTCCAAAGTGTGCAAAACCCACTAAGTTTTGTTTGGGCGATATGACATTTGTCGTTTTGGGCGAAACTATGCTACGAATGACGATACTCTTAAGTAGAGTAAATGCCAACCTTTAAGATGCACAAAAAAATTGTGCAGGACCGAGGTGACAAACTAAGCGAGTCACCAATAGACCCCCAGGCCTTCTAGAGCCACATTATTTGGCACATCATCTGAATAACAACTCAGCTAAGCCAAACTCATTCTAAAATCGCAAAGACATCAATATTCTTTAAAAATTACAAACTTATTTCGACTTGTTATACCCTCCACCATTGAATGGAGGTATACTAATTTCGTCTTTTTGTTTGTAACTCCTCCAAATATTCGTTTAAGACCCCATAAAGTATATATATTCTTGATCGTCATGATAATTTAAGTCCATCTAGCCATGTCCGCCCGGCTGTTCGTCCGTCTGTCTGTCGAAAGCACGTTAACTTTCGAATGAGTAAAGCTAGCCGCTTGAAATTTTTCACAAATATGTCTTATTAGTGTAGGTCGGTTGGGATTGTAAATGGTTCAAATCGGTCCATGTTTTGATATAGCTGTCATATAAACCGATCTTGGGTCTTGACTTCTTGAGCATCTATAGGGCGCAATTCTAATCCGATTGAAATGAAATTTCGCACCACGTGTTTTGCTATGACTTCCAACAACTGTGCTAAATTAGGTTCAAATCGGTCAATAACTTTGTACAGCTGTCATATAAACCTATCTGGGGTCTTGACTTCTTGAGCCTCTAGAGCTCGCAATTCTTATCCGATTGGAATGAAATTTTGCACGACGTGTTTTGCTATGACTTCCAACAACTGCGCCAAGTATGGTTCAAATCGGCTCTTAACCTAATATAGCTGCCACATAAACCGATCTGGGATCTTGACTTCTTGAGCCTTCAGAGGGTGTAATTATTATCTGATTTGGCTGAAATTTTGTACAACGCAGCATCTCCCATGACCTTCAACATACGTGTCAAATATGGTACTTGAGCTTGAATTGGCTGACATTTTATTCAATTCAATTATGGTCTGAATCGGACCATAACTTGATATAGGTCCAATATTATAGCAATTCTTTTTTATACCCACCACCGAAGGATGTCATTTTGTCATTCCGTTTGCAACACATCGAAGTATCCATTTCCGACTCTATAAAGTATATATATTCTTGATCAGCGTAAAAATCTAAGACGATCTAGCATGTCCGTCCGTCTGTCTGTTGAAATCACGCTACAGTCTTTATAAATGGAGATATTGAGCTGAAATTTTGCACAGATTCTTTTTTTTTATTTTTTTGTCCATAAATGGGTTTAGTTCGAGGTGGGCTATATCGTACTATATCTTCATATAGTCCCCATATAGACCGATCCGCCGATTTAGGGTCTTAGGCCCATCAAAGCCACATTTATTATTCGATTTTGCTGAAATTTGGGACAGTGAGTTATGTTAGGCCCTTCGACATTCTTCTTTAATTTGGCTCAGATCGGTCCAGATTTGGATACGACTGTCATATAGAACGATCCCCCGATTTAGGGTCTTAGGCCCATAAAATCCACATTTATTATAATTAATGTTAATGGGACAAAGAGTTGTGCAAGCTCCTTCGACATTCTTCTTTAATTTGGCTTAGTTCGGTCCAGATTTGGATATAGCTGCCATATAGACCGATCTCTCGATTTGAGGTTTTGGGACCATAAAAGGCGCATTTATTATCTGATTTCGCCAAAATTTGGGACAGTGAGTTGTGATAGGCCCTTCGATATTCTATTATAATTTGGCTCAGATCCGTTCAGATTTGGATATAGCTGCCATATAGACCGATCCCTCGATTTGAGGTTTTGGGCCCATAAAAATCTCATTTATTGTCCGATTTGGCCAAAATTTGCGACACACAGTGGGCCAAATGGCAAAAAAATTGGAAATAAGTCTACAACTTTTTATCTGTTGATTTTAGCCATACAAAATGTTCTAGACATTTGTAGAGGAGGACATAGGCTTTCAGAAAAGTGCTGTTGTTGGTCCATATCTTTAATACAGGGTGAGCTACAGGGTGTCAAAGTTGACCACTTTTGACTTCTCCAAGCTTCTGGGGGCCATAACTTTTGATCTACTCAACCGATTTACATGATTTAGGACTCTAGAGAAAGAGCTTGACAAGATCTAAAAAACTTATGCATAAAGTACCATGCCATCGTGTACTGTTAAGGAGTTATGAATTGTTTAATTTTAAAATATGAAAATTTGGCCTTGGTTTTTTTCAGTGTTTTTTAAATAACTCCGTCAATTTTAAAGCTATAAACTTCATACTTCACACAAATTATGCCAGCATATGTGTGCATAAAATACAAAAGGAATCACGTGAATATCTTTGGCGGTTTAAAAATGGCATCGTTTTCAATATGAAAAATATTTTTTTTGTCAAAAAATTGCAAAATTTTTCAAAAAAGATACTCCCATTTCCTTTAAGTTTTCGCAAACTTTGGCCGTCAAAGCATTATCATTTCTTTCCATTTTCACAAAGTCGAGGTATTAAGAAAAGTTTTAAGTGCTAATTTGGCTAATTTCGATATCAAACAACACCGTTATCTTAAGACCAAAATGGCCAATTTTTTTACTAAACTTCAAAAGTTTCTCACTGGAAAAAAAGTTCCACGGGGATTTTTTCGCTTTTTTTGAACTTAAATGAAAGCTTAAAATGTTCCCAACATTTTAAGGTATGTCTCGCCATATCCTAGCCATAAATGAGATCGTAGCGATCAAAATACTGAAAAAAGTCAATTTTCAAGTAGTGCTATATTCATTGCTAAAAAACAAGTATTACGTCACATTTTATTGCAAAGATGTTAAATAAACTTTTATTTGGTAACACTTCTTCTACAAAACACAAAAAGAATCATGGAAATATCTCTATTCTATTCCATTTTATGGAACCGGCAATAAAAAAGTCAATTTTTCAAAAAAGTCGAATTTCCCAAATTTTGTTTTTGTTGTCCTAATTGCACATGACACACTATAGCCATATTTACGCAACATACCTTATCGTAAAGGAAATTTTCATACCTTTCCAACAATGTATAAAACATTTCTCAACTCGGATTCTATCTACTCTAAAATTCATTTACACTTCATTAAACTCTATATAAAAATGTCTATTTGTGAAATGGAACCTTATATGGGGCCTACACTAAAACATTGATAGATTTGCCCAGGGTTTACAATACAAATGTGTTAGAATAAAAAAAGGTCTCCTGCCAAAGTTTAAAAAAATTGGAATAAAAATATGTGTTTTAGAGCGAAAACACTTCGCATCGGCGTGCGTTTATATGTATATTAGCTACTCCCAAAATAAAAAAGCATTTTAGTTTTGTATTATTTGATTTTATTCTCTACCAAATAATCTAAGGTATCAAAATTTAAAAGCTCTTTAATTTGAATGGCATCGGGATCGTCCTTATCTATATCGTCACATATTTTTGGTAGCCATTTAGTTCTGATGCTGTATAGTACCGGATCAGACGATAACAATAAATATTGAAGTAAATCATAATTTTGGTTAAATTTGGTGCTCTTTCGGGTATTGAAAAGCCGGAACTGTTTAACATCTCTATTACGGGATTCCTGAGCTTCTTCTGTAAGTTCTCCTAACGGAAGTATGTTGTATTCCACAATTTCCTTGCCATGATGTAAGACTTTATGTACTGTCGGTGTTAAAGCTTTCCACGAATATAAATCAGATAAAATGTTTTTTGTGTCATTACTATAAGCTTCAAATTTGGTTGAATTTATCATCTTTTTGCTATTGATTACAGCCAAAATCACTTTGAATCGTCTTAGCAAGTGTTCATCAAGACCGGTTATTTTAGATGTCGATACGGGGTCCTCAAAAAACCGCCTTGCCGAGTTGCCATCATTTGTGCTTCCGTATCCGTAAAGAGGTTTATCTATTATAAGTCCCTTTTGTTTAAACTCCAACTGGATTCGATTCTTCTCTTCCTGCCTCATTTTGTGAAGATCTTGGTTGTTTCTAGCAGAGACATCGCGGTTTCCAGGGCTAGTCCGATATTTAAGGTCATACGATAAATGCAAACAATACTCCATGAATCGAATTCTACAGTGCAGGGGCGAAATACCGAAATTGAGCGCATTTTCGTTTACTAAATTTTCATCAGACTTGTCCTCGAATTGCCCATTCTTCTTGCCACAAATATTGCATCTCCAATTGGACATAACGCCAGTTAATGCGTTTGCCACCTTTCCATCGATCATAGTGAGTTGTAGTTGAAACGAAACTTTTATATTTCTTCCCAATTGGTTTATAACAATCATGGGTAATGCAGCAATTTCTTCCTTTATTTCGTTCACCAAAGATCGTGTTGTGTTCCGGTCTTCCTTTGTATACTCAAACCGAATTGGGCGACATAAATATTTTGACCCAGGTGTTCTATTTATCCATATATCTTGAAATGCATTTTCTTTCGATGATGAAGATTTGTCCTTGTACAATCTCATTCTCAATGGTACTAATGATGCCATGAAAATTGATGCGAAGTTGGTATCTATTTCTGTTTGTTGCTTATATTCGGAAAATCCAGATGATCCATCACAACCCCATTTGCTGATCAAAACCACTTCGGAATTATTACATGTGTTCAACTGTTCTTCAGTAAAATTAGAAATAATTCTAACAGCTGTATTTTCAACAAGATCAGCAAGTTTCACTCTTGCTTTTAATTCGTCCACGTATATATTTGATGGCACCATTTTCGTCCTGGTGTTGTACAATTTATGTTTTGAGGGTAAACAACCCCATCCTTTTTCACGAAGAGCCTTCCTCATTGTTGAGTATTTGTTTCTTGAGAGGCCTAGGTTCAAAATCAGGGCCAGTGCATCTTCCTCCGTGAATTCTGTAGTCGATTTTGGAGTTGGAATACTTTCTACCATTCTCTTTACCCTTTTCGGAGATGCTAATGGTAAAACATCGACAATTCGTCCAACATTTTTTGGTTGTGTTTTTAACAATGCTGTTTTGAACGTATCTTTTATTAAATTTGGCGGATGTGCCGCCAATAGTTCCTCTTGTTTTTTCTTTTTGGTTTTCTCCGTAACTTCGTCGTATGCTTTGCTAGGCCGGCCGGGAATCAGCGGTTTAATTTCAATAAGTAGATCCGATTTCAGCCACTTCTCATACATTTTGAAAAACTTGATTTTTGCGAATGAACATTCTGGCAACCTTCTCTCAAATGATTTGTAGAATTTTTCAAGTTTGTCTAAAGCGTCTTTATTTAGCCTTATTCCATATATGTGGTCCAAAGTGTAAACAAGTTCCTTAAATGACTCCGTGTATGATTTGGAATCATTTTTGATGTCCCATACAATTTTCGAAAGAGTGGAATACTTCAGTATGACTTCCATAACTTATAAATGTCCTTTACGCCTCTACAAAATATAATGAAGAAAATTTGGATTTTGTTCAAATATTTATGCAATATATTCACAATTAATGACCCATTTCAGGTATCAGACGCAATCGTAAAAAGGGGTCCAAAGTGCCTCTTTTTACTTACTCTTCTATAATTATTTACCTGGACTCGAATTTGGTTAAAAAAAATGACAATGAATTTTTTATGGGTAGGTTTTTTCACATTCATTGATACGGTGGATTTCCTGGGAATTCGACATAGCGAAACAGGTAACATTTGTCTGCATCAAATCTTAACACAAATATATATATATATGCAGGTATATTTCTAGGTTACTTTTTATTCAAAAATCATCAGCTTACATTAAAAATAGATGTAGGTACTATACAAACGCACGCCGATGCGAAGTGTTTTCGCTCTAAAACACATATTTTTATTCCAATTTTTTTAAACTTTGGCAGGAGACCTTTTTTTATTCTAACACATTTGTATTGTAAACCCTGGGCAAATCTATCAATGTTTTAGTGTAGGCCCCATATAAGGTTCCATTTCACAAATAGACATTTTTATATAGAGTTTAATGAAGTGTAAATGAATTTTAGAGTAGATAGAATCCGAGTTGAGAAATGTTTTATACATCGTTGGAAAGGTATGAAAATTTCCTTTACGATAAGGTATGTTGCGTAAATATGGCTATAGTGTGTCATGTGCAATTAGGACAACAAAAACAAAATTTGGGAAATTCGACTTTTTTGAAAAATTGACTTTTTTATTGCCGGTTCCATAAAATGGAATAGAATAGAGATATTTCCATGATTCTTTTTGTGTTTTGTAGAAGAAGTGTTACCAAATAAAAGTTTATTTAACATCTTTGCAATAAAATGTGACGTAATACTTGTTTTTTAGCAATGAATATAGCACTACTTGAAAATTGACTTTTTTCAGTATTTTGATCGCTACGATCTCATTTATGGCTAGGATATGGCGAGACATACCTTAAAATGTTGGGAACATTTTAAGCTTTCATTTAAGTTCAAAAAAAGCGAAAAAATCCCCGTGGAACTTTTTTTCCAGTGAGAAACTTTTGAAGTTTAGTAAAAAAATTGGCCATTTTGGTCTTAAGATAACGGTGTTGTTTGATATCGAAATTAGCCAAATTAGCACTTAAAACTTTTCTTAATACCTCGACTTTGTGAAAATGGAAAGAAATGATAATGCTTTGACGGCCAAAGTTTGCGAAAACTTAAAGGAAATGGGAGTATCTTTTTTGAAAAATTTTGCAATTTTTTGACAAAAAAAATATTTTTCATATTGAAAACGATGCCATTTTTAAACCGCCAAAGATATTCACGTGATTCCTTTTGTATTTTATGCACACATATGCTGGCATAATTTGTGTGAAGTATGAAGTTTATAGCTTTAAAATTGACGGAGTTATTTAAAAAACACTGAAAAAAACCAAGGCCAAATTTTCATATTTTAAAATTAAACAATTCATAACTCCTTAACAGTACACGATGGCATGGTACTTTATGCATAAGTTTTTTAGATCTTGTCAAGCTCTTTCTCTAGAGTCCTAAATCATGTAAATCGGTTGAGTAGATCAAAAGTTATGGCCCCCAGAAGCTTGGAGAAGTCAAAAGTGGTCAACTTTGACACCCTGTAGCTCACCCTGTATTAAAGATATGGACCAACAACAGCACTTTTCTGAAAGCCTATGTCCTCCTCTACAAATGTCTAGAACATTTTGTATGGCTAAAATCAACAGATAAAAAGTTGTAGACTTATTTCCAATTTTTTTGCCATTTGGCCCACTGTGCGACAGTGAGTTGTGTTAGGTTCTTTGACTTCATTCTTCAATTTGGCCCAGATCGGTTCAGATTTGAATATAGCTACCATATAGACCGAGCTCTCGATTTAAAGTTTTGGGGCCATAAAAAGCGCATTTATTATCCGATTTTGCTGAAATTTGGGACAGTGAGTTATGTTAGGCCCTTCGTCATCCTTTTTCAATTTGGCCCAGATCGGTCCAGATTTGGATATGGCTGTGATATAGACCGGTCTCTTGATTTGAAGTTTTGGGTCCATAAAAGGCGCATTTATTGTCTGATTTTGCCAAAATTTGGGACATTGAGTTGTGTTGGGCCCTTTGACTTCATTCTTCAATTTGGCTCAGATCGGTCCAGATTTGAATATAGCTACCATATAGACCGATCTTTCGATTTGAGGTTTTGACCCCATAAAAGGCGCATTTATTGTCCGATGTCGCCGAAATTTGGGACAGTGAGTTGCGTTGGGCCCTTCGACATTCTTCTTCAATTTGGCTCAGATCGGTTCAGATTTGGATATAGCTGCCATCCAGACCGATCGCTCGATTTAAGGTTTTGGGGCCGTTAAAGGGCCATTTGTTGTCCAATTTCGCCGAAATTTGATACGGTGAGTTATGTTAGGTTCTTCGATATTTTTCTGAAACTTGCCTTAAATCGGTCCATATTTGGCTATAGCTGTCATATAGACCGATATCTCGATTTTAAGTCTTGGCCCCATAAAAGGCGCATTTATAATCCGATTTCAATGAAATTTGAAACAATGACTTACGTTAGGCTTATAGACCGATAAAGACCGATATTTTGTAATACACAATTGAACAATGAATTGTGCTTATAAGTATTTGGTTCAAATCGGAACATATTTCGACATAGCTGCTATGGGGCATAAGGTATTCATTTTTCTTTGGTTATATGCTTGAAGTGGTGGGCATCCAAGTTCGGCGCGGCCGAACTTAACTCCTTTTTACTTGTTATGTAGAACTTTTTCGACTTTAGTTTACTGTTGGACCGATGAGAGAGGAGAAATTCTTAGGAACAGTCGAAGGCCTCTTAATTTCGCCCTCTTTTGAATACAAAAGGCATTTTTATTAAGAAAAATGTAGACTTTATTTTACTGTTGGATCCATGAGAGAGGAGAAAATTCTAAGCACTGCCGAAGGCTGGTTAATTTCCCCTTCTTTAGAATGCAAGCCCCACCATAAAATTATGCCCGAAAGGGAATGTGTACAGAACGGGACAATATGGGATTCTAATGAAAGGTATTTAAGAGTTAAATATGAATAAAAAATTATTTTCAAATGTGGACCATCTCAAAGTGAGGCCGCCAACACATAAGGGTGTAGTGAAGCACAACGGGCCAGATGGTCGATTAAAAATGTAATAGAAGGATATTGGAGAAACTTTTAATAATAACACTGCCCGGTTTATTTATTTACCTGATATAAAGCCATTAAAATAATTTCGAACTTTGTGCTTAGTGAAACTCTAGTATGTGACACAATCTACAAATTTCATCGTTCAAAGTAAGGGCTTTGTTTACTTACCACACTGCCTTTTGCTCTCTATATCGCCTTGCCTCTAACTTCAACCAACAACTACCGATAATTTATTCATAAGACAAACAACTTCTGAATAAGCAGGTATTGATAAACTCATGTAGGTTTTCCAGTAGATGGATGGATGGATGGTGGGTTGGTGACACCCACCATTCGCCCCACCCTTTTTTTGTTTTGATCGCAAAGAAAGTCTTTTGTTGCATGTTTAATTACTCCCTACCTATGTTCCAATCATTTTGGGCAAAAGCAAGGAGCCAAGTACTTGGGTAGGCTGTGTCGTTCTACCTACTGGTTGAGGGTTGGAGGTAGAATGTCTAGAAGGAAATTAAACGTTTTTCATAATAATTTTAGGTATTTTGTACCAATAGTGAAGTAAAGCCAAAAAGAAAAACCAGTAAAAATGCGTTTAGTTCGGCCGGGCCGAGTCGTATATACCCTCCACCATGAATTGCATGGGATAGGTTTTTGGAATGAGGAATTTTCAAACATAAAGTTATGGAACTTTATAGACCGTATTTGTCATTACTGTCAGAAGTCAAACAAAAAAATATTTTAAAATTTCAGCCAAATCGCATAGTAGTTGAAAACCTTTAAAGGCTCAAAAATCAAATCGGGCGATCGGTTTTTGTGGGAGCTATATCAGATTATGGTAATTTTTTAATAATACTTGGCACAATTTTTGCAAATCAAAACAAGAATTGCCTGCTCTAGAGAAGCAGGAAGTCAAGATCCGATATCTGTGTATATATAGAAGCTACAAAGAGAGAAGTCGGTTTCAATCACGAAAAAAATTTAGCCAATTATTGGGTTGCCCAAAAAGTAATTGCGGATTTTTCATATAGTCGGCGTTGACAAATTTTTTCAACGGCTTGTGACTCTGTAATTGCATTCTTTCTTCTGTCAGTTATCAGGTGTTACTCTTAGCTTGCTTTAGAAAAAAAGTGTAAAAAAGTATATTTGATTAAAGTTCATTCTAAGTTTTATTAAAAATGCATTTACTTTCTTTTAAAAAATCCGCAATTACTTTTTGAGCAACCCAATAATTATGCCCTCCACCATAGCATGGAGGTATACTTTCATCATTCTGTCCGTAACTCCTATTCGTCCAAGACCCCATAGAGTATATATATTCTTGATCGTTATGACATTTTAAGTCGATCTAGCCGTGTCCGTCCGTCTGTATATAGAAAGTACGCTAACTTTCGTAGAAGTCAAGCTTTGGCGCTTGACATATTTCCCAAATACCTCTTATTAGTGCAGGTCGGTTGGTCGGTCGGTCCATGTTTTGATAAAGCTGACACATAAACTGATCTTAGATTTTGAGTCACTAGAGGGCTCAATTCTTATCCCATTAGGCTGAAATTTTGCACGAGGTCACTTCACTGTGTCAAATTTCAGTGAAATCGGATTACAAATGCGCCATTTATTGGGCCAAGACTTTAAATCGAGATATCGATCTATATGGCAGCTATATCCAATTCATGACCGATATGGGCCAAGTGGCAGAAAAATATCGAATAGCCTAACACATCTCACAGTCCCAAATTTCGATGAAATCGGATAATAAATGCGCCTTTTATGGGCCCAAAGCCTTAAATCGAGAGATCGGTTTATATGGCAGCTATATTCAAATCTGGACCGATCTGGGCCAAATTGAAGAAGGATGTCGAAGGGCTCAACACAACTCACAGTCCCAAATTTACGAAAAAAAACGGACAATAAATGCGCCTTTTATGGACGCACAGACCTTAAATCGATAGATCGGTCTATATGACAGCTATATCCAAATCATAACCGATCTAGGCTAAATTGAAGAAAGATGTCCAAAATTTCAGAAAAATCGGATAATAAATGTGTTTTTTTTTGGGCCTAAGACCCCAAATCGGCGGATCGGTCTATATGACAGCTATATCCAAATCTGGACCCATCTTGGCCAAATTGAAGAAAGATGTCGAAGGGCCTAGCACAACTCTCTGTTCCAAATTTCAGCAAAATTGGATAAAAAATGTGGCTTTTATGAGCCTAAGAGGGCCTAGATGTTGGGCAATATGTAGGATAGGATAGTCCACTGGCTCTACAGGAGCGTGATTAGGCCAATACCTACTTACGCCTCAGTAGTTTGGTGGACTGCTATGGAGAAAAAGTGCAACATAGGTTCAGAGAACATGTTGTGTTGGCATAGGCGGAGCGATGAGGACCACGCTCACTAGGGACTGGAGACTATTCTAGATATCCGACCCATTGACATACAGATTAGGTGTGAGGCAGCCACTGCGGCTATGAGACTGGAAGGATGGATTGAGGAGGGGAGCAGCTCATATCATCGTGGTATAATCGAGGCAACGATAGGAAACCTGCGAAGAAGGGAAGAGGTTTCCGATCGGATACCTGAGATGAACCTTGAAGTCGAGTGCGAGGCACTGCTGCCATCGGCACAGTCTTGGATTGACGGAACCCTAGTATTGCCATCTAGAAGATCATGTCACACGGATGGACAGGGTTTACATTGAGACTGAGACCCAGGGACTGAGATCTGTTTTATACTGCCTGACCATAATACGGACCTGCAGGCGGAGATCCGGGCGATCACGGAATGCGTAAAGTGGTGTGGTGCTTACGCGAGGACGTAGAATGTGAACATCTTTACCGACAGTAAAATTGCCATAGGGGCAATAACAACTAGGACGGTAAGGTCACGAACAGTCCGGCAGTGTAAGAAGGAGATTAACGCCTTCTCTGAGGATGGGAAAATCCGCATTGTTTGGGTGACGGCCCATAACGGAGTAAGGGGAAATGAAGGGGCAGACGATTTGGCGGTGAAGGCCAGAGGACTGCTGTCAATAAACTTGGTTACCCCAAAGCCTTTCGTGGGCGACGAATGGGCATGCAAAATTGTGGAACAGCGAAACGGTCGGTAGGACGGCGAAAATCCTATGGGGGATCCAGATCGTGAGAAGGCGAGGCTATTACTGAAAGGAAACAAGAAAGAGGTCAGTTTAGGTATTGGTATCATATAGCGGGACACATGGGCCCATGACATTCAAAATTGCAATAACAACTTTTATTGCGAATAGTCATTAAGAAGTCTCATGCTATTCACTCCTTCCCCACAATTGCCTTGATTTGCAACTAAATATGCAAACCCTTCACGCACACCAGTTCAATTGTAGGGTATACAAATCCAACAACAACGAAAGCAGTGAAATAATTTTATTTTAACGAGTTTGTCAACTTTATCGTTTCTCATGTTCAAACAAGTGAAAACCTGTCATTAATAACAGCAGCGGCAGTCAACGAAGGCGGCAGCCAGCAACGGCGGTGGCTGTGGGCCTGTGGCACTGGGGTCCCTCGATGGTGTTTCATACTGGAAGTTGACTTGTCTGCTGTCTAATGCTTCACATTGTAGCTGCCGCATTGAGTTAAATTTCCATGTCTCTCTTAGGTGGGTAGGCAAAAGAAACCTTTTTTCCCTCCTAGCTCGAGTATGGGTTGTTTTTGCATACATATTTTTTTTTACATTTAGTTTACATGTTTTTTTTTGTTGTTGTTGTTTATCGTCAGTATTTCTTTCATTAAATATTCATTGTAGATTTGGTAATTAATTTTGCGGCTTGGTTGGTTTTAGTTTTTTCCCGTTTTTGAAAAACCCCACATTTTAGGTTTGTTGTAAAGGAGCTATGGACCTAAAGATGGGATTACAGTCAAATGTTAGATTTCAGCGATAGGGGAAGAAACTCAACTACCAAAAACCAGCGCATTTCAATGGATCAAAGAAAGGTTCAATTTACCTCAAAGAAGAAGCTATGAAATGTTATACCCTAAGCCACAAGTTGGGGCAAAGCTCGTTTTACAGATAAGGCAATGAAAAGAATTTTAAACTGGGCCAATATTTCACATAGGAGGTTGAAGGGTCTTGCAAAAGGATAGTGAGAAGAAGAAATGGAGAAATGCGGAGAGCTAGAAAATATTGGATTGCCCAAAAAGTAAGTGCGGATTTTTCATATCGTCGGCGTTGACATATTTTTTCACAGCTTGTGACCCTGTAATTGCATTCTTTCTTCTGTCAGTTATCAGCTGTTACTTTTAGCTTGCCTTAGAAAAAAAGTATATTTGATTAAAGTTCATTCTAAGTATTATTAATAAAGCATTTACTTTCTTTTAAAAAATCCGCAATTACTTTTTGGGCAACCCAATATAATAGAATTTTAAGAAAACGGGTAAAAGCGTGCCAAGTTCGTCCGGGCCGTATCTTATATACCCTCCACCATGGATCGAATTTGTTGAGTTCTTTTCCCGGCATCTCTTCTTAGGCAAAACAGGATATAAGAAAAGATTTGCTCTGCTATTAGAGCGATATCAAGATATGGTCCGGTTTGGACCACAATTAAATTATATGATGGGGACCCGTGTAAAATGTCAGCCAATTCGAATAAGAATTGAGCCGTTTGGGGGCTCAAGAAGCAAAATAGAGAGATCGGGTTTATATGGGAGCTGTATCAAAATTTCAAGTAAATCGGATAAAAATTGCGACCTCTAGAGGCTCAAGAAGTCAAGATCCCAGATCGGTTTATATAGCACCTATATGAGGTTATGAACCGATTTGAACCTTATTTGACACAGTAGTTGAAAGTAAGAACAAAATATGTCATGCCAAATTTCATTCCAATCGGATAAGAATTGCGCCCTCTAGAAGCTCAAGAAGTCAAGACCCAAGATCGGTTTATATGGCAGCTATATCAGGTTATGAACCGATTTGAATCATACTTGGCACAGTTGTTGGATATCATTACAAAATACTTCGTGCAAAAATTCATTAAAATCGGATAAGAATTTCTCCCTGTGGAGGCTCAAGAAATCAAGACCCCAGATCGGTTTACATGGCAGCTATATCAGGTAATGGACTGATTTGAACTATTCTTAGCACAGTTGTTAGAAGTCTAAGCAAAACACGTCATGCAAAATTTCAGCCAAATCGGATAAGAATTGCGCCCTCTAGAGGCTCAAGAAGTCAAGACCTCAGATCGGTTTATATGGCAGCTATATCAGGTAATGGACTGATTTGAACTATTCTTAGCACAGTTGTTAGAAGTCTAAGCAAAACACGTCATGCAAAATTTCAGCTAAATCGGATATGAATTTCTCCCTGTAGAGGCTCAAGAAGTTAAGACCCTGGATCGGTTTATATGGCAGCTATATAAGGTTATGGATCGATTTGAACTATTCTTAACACAGTTGTTGGAAGTTATAACAAAACACGTCATGCAAAATTTCAGCCAAATCGGATAATAATTGCGCCCTCTAGTAGCTCAAGAAGTCACGACCCCAGAATGGTTTATATGTAGTGGCGAACAGACACTTCCCACTACGGACAAAAAACGCACGAGCACACAAAAACGGACAATTATTAAGAGCCAAACCATCAGACGACCTCACCAGAGGCCTATCACCGCCCGACTAACATCCTTCTCCTATCAAACACCGCCCTCGCAAAGGTGGCCAACCTCGCAAACATCCCAAAGTCCAAAAAGGCCCAGCTCAAATCCCACACCCCCTCTCCATAGGATATACCCATAGCGCCCAAGTCCCTCATGTCCGAATAGTACTGACATTCAGTCGGTAAGGGCACCACGTCCTCAACCACACCCCCATAGGCAGGACAACCTGCAGTCGACGCCAGCCCCCCCTTTTATGCAAAAATGCATTGAGAGAGCCATGTCCTGTCAAGTAAAACCCAAGACTCAGGCCAAAGCCATCGAGTCCTTTCACTACGAACGTCGCGTCCCCAATGAATCGGTAAGTTATCCATCCATTGTCATTGTCAGTCCAACGTGTACTCCACCTATCACAAAGGCACTCCGAAAGATGTGCCTTAAGCCTCCTAACATCCCCATTCGCCAGATCCGGATCAGGAAGCCAATCCCTTGCAGCAACCGGAAGTAAAGCTGGAGACAAGGTGTTTCAGTTTCAGACCACCAACAAATCCGCAGACAATCCTGCAAGGCGGTAATATCTGCCTTGTACTTCTCCAATACATCCGCCAGTGGGTATACTGCTTCTTCTCTATAAAGAGTCCGAACATTCCAGCTGCAGATCCGCAAATCATGGTCCTTTTTTCGTTTGCGTCCGTTTTTATACCCTCCACCCTAGGATGGGGTATACTAATTGCGTCATTCTGTTTGTAACACCTCGAAATATGCGTCTAAGGCCACATCAAGTATACGTATTATTGATCGTCATGACAGTTATAGTCGATCTCGCCATGTCTGTCCGACTGTCCGTCTGTTCGTCCGTCCGCCCGTCTGTCTGTCGAAAGCACGCTAACTTCCAAAGGAGTAAAGCTAGCCACTTGAAATTTTGCACAAATACTTCGTAATTGTGTAGGTCGGTTGGGATTGTAAATGGGCTATATCGGTCCATGTTTTGGTATAGCTGCCATATAAACCGATCTGAGATCTTGACTTCTTGAGCCACTAGAGGGCTCAATTCTTATCCGATTTGACTGAAATTTTGCATGAGGTGTTGAATTATGACTTCCAATAACTGTGCTGAGTATGGTTGAAATCAGTCCATATCCTGATATAGCTCCCATATAAATCGATCTCGGGTCTTGACTTCTTGAGTCACTAGAGGGCGCAGTTCTTATCCGATTTGGCTGAAATTTTGCACGACGTGTTTTGCTATGACTTCCAATAACTGTGCTGAGTATGGTTTCAATCGGTTCATAGCATGATATAGCTGCCATATAAACCGATTTCGGGTATTGACTTCTTGAGTCACTATAGGGCGCAGTTCTTATCCGATTTGGCTGAAATTAAGCATTATGTGTTTTGTTATGGCTTTTAACATCTGTAGTAAGAATAGTACAAATCTGTCCATAACCTGATATAGCTGCCATATAAATCGATCTCGGGTCTTGACTTCTTGAGCCACTAGAGGGCGCAGTTTTTATCCGATTTGGCTTAAATATTGCACGACGTGTTTTGTTATGACTTTCAACATCTGTGCTGAGTATGGTTGAAATCAGTCCATATCCTGATATAGCTGCCATATAAATTGATCTCGGGTCTTGACTTCTTGAGCCACTAGAAGGCGCAGTTCTTATCCGATTTGGCTGAAATTTTGCACGACGTATTAAGACAACAACTGTTTTAAGAATGGCTCAAATCGGTCTATATCCTGATATTGCTCCCATATAAACCGATGTGGGGTCTTGACTTCTTGAGCCTCTAGAGGGCGCAATTCTCATCCGATTTGGCAGAAATTGTTTTGTACAACGGCTTCTCTCATGATCTTCAACATACGCATCTATTATGGTCTGTATCGATCAATAGCTTGTAATACAGCTCCCATATAAACCTATCTCCCGATTTCGCTTCTTGAGAGCAATTCTTATCCGAATGAACTGAAATATTACACAATGACCTCTGCAATGTTCAGCATTCATTTATGGTTCGAATCGGACTATAACTTGATATAGCTCCAGTAGCATAACAGTTATTATTCAATATTTTTTGTTTGCCTAAAAAGAGATACCGCGCATAGAACTCATCTTCTTTTAGCCTTTGTTTGTCAAAAAAGAGATATCGGGAAAAGAACTCGACAAATGCGATCTAGGGTGGAGGGTATATAAGACTCGGCCCGGTCGAACTTAGCACGTTTTTACTTGTTTCTATTCATTTGTTTCTCAGAGTAATTGTAATTTCACGAGGGCGGGCGGGTTACTGGCCCAGCGCCTCGTATGAGGCACATGTAACCCTGGGTGTTACGAGCCGCTTGCTCCCCGATCCGACGCTCGCCTCCAGCTACCCCTAATCTGGGAACAGACTCTGATGTTGGCCTTTGGTTACTTAAAGGCGCCAATAACTTGCCTTGCCATCTCGAGTATCATTGGCACTCAGTATTTAAGTAAGAGTCGAAATCGCTGACTGCCCGCGGGCGCATTTGCAACTAATCCGCATAAAATTGAAGCTTTCCTTTATTCGCCAGCACGGTAGCTCTCAGCTCTAAGCTTCCCGTGATAACGATGAACACCACACAAGTTGGGGCTCCAGCCTGTGTGGTGCTCATTAGTTATCCCTTGGTGGTCGGGGGTATATGGAAGCTATTGGGTTGCCCAAAAAGTAATTGCGGATTTTTAAAAAGAAAGTAAATGCATTTTTAATAAAACTTAGAATCAACTTTAAGCAAATATACTTTTTTACACTTTTTTTCTAAAGCAAGCTAAAAGTAACAGCTGATAACTGACAGAAGAAAAAATGCAATTACAGAGTCACAAGCTGTGAAAAAATTTGTCAACGCCGACTATATGAAAAATCCGCAATTACTTTTTGGGCAACCCAATATATTAGGTTATTCACCGATTTGGACCAGATCTCACGATTTTACATCTTTAGACCCTAGATACCGCAATTGTTGTCTGATTTGGCTAAAACTTTACACGTAGAGTCCAACAAACATTGTCGAAATCAGTCAATCATAATAATCTTATAAAACTCCGATATAATCCAATCTCCCGATTAGCCTCAAAACTGCTTCTAGAAGATTAAATTTTTAGTTTGGTTTGGCAGAAATTTGGTACGTAAACTAAAATTATGGCCTTGTATTCGTTCAGTTTGTGCAAATTTTTTTTGCAGAATCCATGGTGGTGAGTTCCCAAGATTCGGCCCGGCCCGGCCCCACTTAGGACATTTTTACTTGTTCTTTTTGCAACTAATAAAAATTAATGGCATACCATCAACATTGGACATTCCCCCATTTGCTTGCTTAGAAGTCATGATTAAATTATTGCTCTTCAGTTAGAAAGTTTTTAATTTCCTTTCATCGTCTTTGCCTGTTGTAAAAGGAAATACGTTTATGTCGCTACACATCCTGTGTAACGCTACACAGCACTCCTTTGCAATTTTTCTGACCCAATTAATTTCTTCAAGCTAATGACATTTTTTACACTTTAATTACAACGAGTGAAGCAAATATTAAAAGGGGAAAAAAATCCAAAACATCTCAAATTACACGCTCCTGATACAAACTACCAGTAAAAAAAAAGCAAGCAAGCAGTCAAACACCCATGGGTCATTAGTTTCATTAATTTTTCAAAATCAAACACCGAGAGTGAGAGACTAACATAAGGGCGGAGAAAAATCTCTACGGACAAAATTTTTGCACCATAACCCCAGAGTTTACAGTAAAAGCTGATGGTTGATATGGTTTTCTGTGTGTTTTAATGTTATTGTTGCTGCTGCTGCTGACGTTTTTCCTCTACCGCCACTGGCAAATGTCATGTGGCCAGGAACTAATGTAGCTTTGTAGTTGGAAGGTTACTGCACCGCCACATAATCTCTTTTAACCCTCGGCTCTGTTGGTGTGCCAAAGCAATATCCGCATTCTATGGCAAAACAATGTGTCCCCTTGTCTGTCTGTCCGCCCGTCCATTCGCCCGCCTGTCCATGCCTTAGCATTAATGTTGGCAAAATGCAGTGAATGACAGAAGATTTGAGCGCGCGCGCTTTTTTTCGCCTTAAATGTGGAAAATGTCAGGGATAGCAAAAAAAAATTTAAAGGAAAAGTTGAATTAAGAAACGTTTGACTAAACCACAGAGGTTGAAAGGTGTCATTGTTAGAGTGTACAGCGTACATGATTTGGCAATGTGGTGTACATTCAAATGAGGGGAAAGTGCGCCCGCCTATGGAAAAACGAAAATTTCTGAAATCTCATAAAGATTGTTAAAACTCTAAGGAATTTTGGAATTACTTCAATTACTTGAAGAAAGTCCCTCTTGACCCGATGTCATGGTGGCTCAATGCGCCAAAGCATTGTCCACTTTTAGGAAAATGCCACGAAACCCATACTGGCACTGAAAAATATTTTGTCCTAATTTTAAAGATTCGAGCCAAAGTTTAGCAAATTTACTCAAGATGATTAATTTTTCAACTTTTTAAGGAAACATTTCCTTAAACTTCTTGAGCCCCTAGAAGCCGAAATATTTGCCCGATTTGGCTGAAATTGTGAATGCGGTGTTCTGTTGCGACTTCCAACAACGGCGCACTGTTCAAATCGGTGTTCAACCTGATATAGCTCCCATATAAACCGAACTCCCGCTTTGAAAAGTTAATTTTTCAACTTTTTAAGGAAACATTTCCTTAAACTTCTTGAGCCACTGGAAGCCGCAATTTTTGTCCGATTTAGCTGAAATTGTGCATGCGGTATTCTGTTACGACTTCCAACAACTGTGCCTAGTACGGTACAAATCGGACTATAGCATGATATAGCTCGCATATAAACCGATCTTCCGATTTGACTTCTTGAGCTCATACAAGCCGCATTTTTTGTCCGATTTGGCTGAAATTTTGAATGCGGTGTTTTGTTCTGACTTCCAATAACTGTGCCAAATACAGTCCAAATCAGTCAATAAGCTGATATAGCTATCATGTAAACCAGTCTCTTGATCACAAGGATGATCGGTCTTTAGAATCTTTAATATTTGCTGGTTTCATAGAAGTTTGGTGTGTAGTATGTCCTTCAACTAAAATCTGACGAACGTTTATATGGGAGCTATATCTAATTCTGAATCGATTTCGAGAAAAACTTCTCAGATAATGTGGTAGTCGTCGAGGAAAGCGTTGTGGACAATTTTGGAAAGATTGGTAAAACAATGCGCCTGCAGTGGCTCTTGGAGTGAAAATCTGGCGATATACATATATGACAGCTATATCTAAATCTGGGCCGATTTCTATGAAATTCACCAGTAATATTGAGAGTCAAGAGAAAATCCTTTCTGCAAAATTTCGACAGAATCGGTTAACAAATGAGCACATTTTTTGCAATATTTCTCAAAATCAGACGAACATATATATGGGAGCTATGCTTAAATCTGAACCGATTTCGAGCAAACTCCTCAGATACTGCGGCAGTCGTCGAGGAAAGCGTTTTGCAAAATTTTGCCAAGATGGGTCATTAAATGCGCTTGCTGTGACTCTAGAAGTTAAAATCGGGCGATGTATATATGAGAGCTATATCTAAATCTGAACCGATTTCCATGAAATTCACCAATGATATTGAGAGTCAAGAGTCAAATCCCTCCTGCCGAGTTTCCAGAAAATCGGTTAACAAAAGACCATTTTATTGCATTATTACGGAAAATCGGACTAACATATATATGGGAGCTATATCTAAATCTGACGCGATTTTGACCAACCTCTATGTACATTGTGGTAGTCGTCGAGGAATGCGTTGTGCAATATTTTGACAACATTGGTCAATAAATGTGTTTGCAGTGGCTCTAGGAGTGAAAATCGGGCGATATATATATATATATGAGAGCTATATCTAAATCTTAACCGATTTCCAAGAAATTCACCATTAATGTCGAGAGTCGTAAAAAAAATCCAGCCTGCCAAATTTCGAGAGAATCGGTTAACAAATGACCATTTTATTGCATTATTACAGAAAATCGGACGAACATATATATGGGAGTTATATACAGATCTGAACCGATTTTTTCCAATTTCAATAGGCAACGTCTCTAGGCCGAAAAACATGGCTGTACCAAATTTGAAGATGATCGGATGAAAACGGCGACCTGTAGTTTGTACACAAATTAACATGGACAGACGGACGGACAGACAGACAGACGGCAGACGGACATAGCTAAATCGAATCAGAAAGTGATTCTGAGTCGATCGGTATACATAGCAATGGGTCTATCTCTCTTCCTTTTGGGTGTTACAAACAACTTCACTAAGTTATTGGGTTGGCCAAAAAGTAATTGCGGATTTTTCATTTAGTCGTCGTTGACAAATTTTTTCACAGCTTGTGACTCTGTAATTGCATTCTTTCTTCTGTCAGTTATCAGCTGTTACTTTTAGCTTGCATTGAAAAAAAGTTTAAAAAAAGTATATTTGATTAAAGTTCATTCTAAGTTTTATTAAAAATGCATTTACTTTCTTTTAAAAAATCCGCAATTACTTTTTGGGCAACCCAAAATATTACCCTGTAGTAAAAACGTGCTATGTTCGACCGGGCCGAATCTTATATACCCTCCACCATGGATGGCATTTGTCGAGTTTTTTTCCCGGTGTATTTTTTTAGGCAAACAAAGTATAACAGAAAATAATTGCTATGCTATTGCAGCTATGTCAAGTTATGGTCCGATTCGAAGCATAATGGAATGAATGTTGGAGACCATAGTAGAAGTCATTGGGTAAAATTTCAGCCAAAATCGAATAAGAATTGCGCCCTTTAGAGGCTCAACAAGTAAAATACGGAGATCGTTTTATGGGGGAGCTGTAATAGGCTATAGACCGATTCAGACCATTCTCGACACGTGTTTTGAATGTCACGGGAGAAGCTGTTGTATAAAATTTCAACAAAATCAGATAATAATTGGGCCCTATAGAGGCTCAAGATCCCAGATTGGTTTATATGGCAGCAAGTTATGGACCGAGCCCTTTAGTGGCCCAAGAAGTCAAGATCCAAGATCGGTTTATCAAAACATCGACCGATATGGCCCATTTACAATCCCAACCGACCTACATCTATAAGAAGTATTTGTGAGAAATTTCAAGCGGCTAGCATTACTCCTTCGAAAGTTGGCGTGCTGCCGACGAACAGACGTACGGACGGACGAGATAGCTTTATATGGGAGCTGTAAGAAGTCAAGATCCCAGATCGGTTTATGTACCCATTTGCGCCCTACTAAGCACAGTTGTTGGAATCGTAAGAAAACTCCTCATGCAAAATTTCAGCCACATCGGATGAGAATTGCGCTCTCTATTGGCTCAAGAAGTCAAGATCCAAGATCGGTTTATATGACAGCTATACCAGATTATGAACCGATTTGAATCATACCTAACACAGTTGTTGAAAGTGATACCAAAACATCAGGGGCAAAATTTCAATCGAATCGCATGAGAAGTGCGACCTCTAGAGGCTCAAGAAGTCAAGACCCAACATTGGTTTATATGGCAGCTTTATCAAAACATGGAGCGATATGGCCCATTTACAACCCCCACCGACCTACACTTAAAAAAAGTATTTGTGCAAAATTTCAAGCGGCTAGCATTACTCCTTCGAAAGTTAGCATGCTTTCTGCAGACAGAAGGACGGACGGATAGATTTAGACTTTATAGGGTCTTGGACGAATATTTCGAGGAGTTTCAAACAGAATGACGAAATTAGTATACCCCCATCCTAGGGTGGAAGGTGTACAAATTTAAGCTTCATTCACGTGGCATTATGATGATATTTTCAAAGGAATTCTAACCTTTCCCTTGAAAATATTTTTTTCATTGGGTTGCCCAAAAAGTAATTGCGGATTTTTCATATAGTCGGCGTTGACAAATTTGTTCACAGCTTGTAACTGTGTAATTGCTTCTTTCTTCTGTCAGTTATCAGCTGTTACTTTTAGCTTGCTTTAGAAAAAAAAGTGTAAAAAAAGTATACTTGATTAAAGTTCATTCTAAGCTTTATTAAAAATGCATTTACTTTCTTTTAAAAAATCCGCAATTACTTTTTGGGCAACCGATACTTTAGTTTACCAAATGTTCGTTGTATTCCTAATTATTGTGAACATAGGTGAATGTGTTGGTGGGCTTATTTCCAGTCCATTATTTTATTCATAATTGGGTGTTAAAAACATAGCGGCGAAACTTAAATAGACCTTTTTTGTAGTTGTAGGAGTGGCCAGTCTACTTAGCAGGCATATATTACAAAAAAAAAAAATAAAAAAAAAAATTCAAAAAATTTGTGTAACCGGCCCGGTGTGTTTAATTACATATCCGGGGTGTTAAATTCCTCACTATCATTAAATGCTAAATGAGACCTTGTTGTTGATTTCGACAGGTTTTTTGTTTTTCTCTGCAGAAAGGTCGTATGGCAAAACAAGAGAAGATCGAGCCCTCCCTACAGCAAGTGATCGCTTGGGCGCCTTTTTTGGTTTTCCCTTTTGTCTACATCAGCCAACTCTCTTTTTGGCTTAAACTAGCAGGTCATTAACTCAAGGGTTCAAAAACGAATTGCGCTCACTGGGGGAGGTCCTCTCATCCGGGTATTAGTGCAGAATTCTTCTTCCTGTCTTTGGTAATGGCATGGCATAGTCCGTTACAGTTCATTGTGTGGCATTGCTGTTGTTGGTTGTTGCCAATTCCTCTGCACTGTGTCTTTGTGTCGCCCCTGCCACTGGTACTGGTGTTCATTAAAATTGCTTTTGTTGCAACAAAAGGCAGGTGTGACCTGCGCTAGCTGAGTATTATAAATCGTTTTCCAAGGAGACACCAAAAAAACCGACTACAACAAAAAACACACACACAAAATGGTTAAGGCAAAGCAGCTATGAATTTAAGTCCCAACCCAGGGTAGAAAAGCAAAAGATTACCGGAATCTGTTACATCAACTCAAGGATACCGAAAGAAGAACTATTAACACATATACCTCTTACTCAAGAGATAAAAGATTTACATAAAAGACTTGATGGGTTTCAATGTGTTAGTAAGACAAACTTTTACTTTGTGTAGTTACTTGGTTGTAGGTTTGTCAGAGAAAATTTCTGGAATTCGGGAATATGGTTTTATTTTCGATTTTTTTTGGATCTAAATACAAAAAAAAATATCAATTTTGTAAAGAAACTAATGCCTTGGCTAGATCAAAGAATGTTTATACATGACTTGAAAATGTTTTTTAGGGTTCAAATACTGGCGAGAGTCTTAGAGAAAAATGTCAACGGTGGTCATCTAATGTTGGCGACATATAGTGTTGTTCGTGTAAAACTTCTCTACTGGGTGTTGCCGCCCTATGGGCAGCACTCTTTGATGTGAGAGAAGTATCCCCAATATTCCTTAATGGAATCTTCATGGTCAAATTTGGATATGCATGCTAATCCTTAGATCTGTTTTTATAACCACCAACGAAGGATGGGGATATATTCATTTTTTCATTCTGTTTGCAACACATCGAAATATCCGTTTCCGATCGTGTAGAGTATGTATATCCTTGATCAGCGTAAAAAACTAAGACGGTCTAGCCATGTCCGTCCGTCTGTTTGTCCGTCTTTCTGTCCGTCCTTCTGTCCGTCTGTCTGTCTGTCTGTCTGTCTGTCGGTCTGTCCGTCCGTCCGCTTGTCCAACCTTCTGTCCGTCCGTCTGTCCGTCCGTGTGTCCGTCTGTCTGTCCGTCCGTCTGTCCGTACGTCTGTTCTACTGTCTGTCCGTAGGTCTGTCTAACCGTGTGTCCGTTCGTCACGCTACAGTCTTTAAAAATGGAGATATCGAGCTAAAACTTTGCAGAGATTCTTTTTATACCCTCCACCATAAGATGGGGGGTATATTAATTTCGTCATTCTGGTTGTAACTACTCGAAATATTCATCTGAGACCCCATAAGGTATATATATTCTTGATCGTCGTGACATTTTATATCGATCTAGCCATGTCCGTCCGTCTGTCCGTCCATCCGTCTGTCGAAAGCACGCTAACTTCCGAAGGAGTAAAGCCAGACGCTTGAAATTTTGCACAAATACTTCTTATTAATGTAGGTCAGTTGGTGTTGTAAATGGGCCATATCGGTCCATTTTTTGATATAGCTGTCATATAAACCGATCTTGGTTCTTGACTTCTTGAGCCTCTAGAGTGCGCAATTCTTATCCGATTGGAACGAAATTTCGCAAGACGTGTTTTGTATTGATATCCAACAACTGTGCCAAGTATGGTTCAAATCGGTTCATAACCTGATATAGCTGCCATATAAACCGATCTTGGGTCTTGACTTCTTGAGCCTCTAGAGTGCGCAATTCTTATCCGATTGGAATGAAATTTCGCAAGACGTGTTTTGTTATGATATCCAACAACTGTTCCAAGTGTGGTTCAAATCGGTTCATAACCTGATATAGCTGACATATAAACCGATCTGGGATCTTGACTTCTTGAGCCTCTAGAGGTCGCAATTATTATCCGATTTGCCTGAAATTTTGTACGACGGATTCTCTCATGACCATCAACATACGTTATTTGTTTAGGTCTGAATCGGACTATAGTCCGATACAGCTTCCATATAAATTGATCTCTCTATTTTACTTCTTGAGCCCCCAAAGGGTGCAATTCTTATTCGAATTGGCTGACATTTTACATAGGTCTCCAACATATAATTTAATTGTGGTCCAAACCGGACCATATCTTGATATCGCTCTAATAGCAGAGAAAATCTTTTCTTATATCCTGTTTTGCCTAAGAAGAGATGCCAAGAAAAGAACTCGACAAATGCGATCCATGGTGGAGGGTATATAAGATTCGGCCCGGCCGAACTTAGCACGGTTTTACTTGTTTGTCCATAAGTAAGTTAAGTTCGAAGATGGGCTGCATCGGACTATATCTTGATATAGCCCCCATATAGACCGATCCGCAGATTTAGGGTCATAGGCCCATAAAAGTCACATTTATTTTCCGATTTTGCTGAAATTTGGAATAGAGAGTTGTGTTAGAATCTTCGACATCTCTCTGTAATTTGGCCCAGATCGGTCCAGATTTGGATAAACCGATCACTGGATTTTAAGCTTTGGGCCCATAAAAGCCGACGAAATTTGGGACAGTGAGTTAAGTCCTTCGACATACTTCAGTAATATGGCAAAGATCGGTTCAGATTTGTATAAAGCTGCCATATAGACAGGACACTCGATTTAAGGTTTTAAGCCATAAAAGGCGTATTTATTGTCCGATGTCGTTGAAATTTGGGACAGTGAATTGTGGTGGGGGCCTTCGACATTCATCTTCAATTTGGCTCAGATCGGTACAGATTTGGACATTGCTATTCTATAGACCGATACGACGATTTAGGGTCTTAGGCCCATAAAAGCCACATTTAATATCCGATCGTGTTGAAATTTGGAACAGATCGTTGTTTTAGGCAATTTGGCAAGATCGGTCCAGATTTGCTGCCATATAGACCGGTCTCTCGATTTAAGGGTTTGAGCCCATAAATAGCGCTTTTATTGCCCGAAGTCGCCGAAATTTAGAACAGTGAGTAAAGTAATGCCCCTTGACTTCCATCGTCAATTTGGCTCAGATCGGTCCAGATTTGGATATAGCTGCCATATAGACCGATACGACGATTTAGGGTCTTAGAACCATAAAAGGCGCATTTATTGTCCGATTTTGCTGAAATGTGGAACAGAGAGTTGCGTTAGGTCCTTCGACATCCTTCGTCAATTTAGCTCAGATCGGTCTAGATTTGGATATAGCTGCCATATAGGCCGATGCCCCGATTTTTTGTTATCCGATTTTTGCTGAAATTTGGAACAGAGAGTTGTGTTAGAATCTGCGACATCTTTCTGCAATTTAGCCCAGATCGCTCCAGATTTGGATATAGTTGCCATATAGACCGATGCTCCGATTTGGGGTCTTAGGCCCATAAAAGCCGCATTTATTGTCCGATTTTGTCAAAATTTGGGACAATGAGTAAAGTTATGCCCCTCGACTTAATTCTGCAATATGGCACAGATCGGTTCAGATTTGGATATAGCTGCCACATAGACCGATCTCTCGATTTAAGGTTTTGAGCCCATGAAAGGCGCTTTTATTGTCCGATGTTGCCGAAATTTGGGACAGTAAGTGGTGTCCTTCGACATCCTTCCTCAATATGACACATATCGGTCCACATTTGAATATAGCTGCCATATAGACCGATCTCTCGATTTAAGGTTTTGGGGCCATAAAAGGCGCATTTATTGTTTCATTTCGCCGAACTTTGGGACGACTGGTTGTGTAAGGCTCTTCGACATTTTTCTGCAACTTCGCCCAAATTGTAGAAATGGACTTCTGTCAATTCCTTTACTATGTTGTTGTAGAAGATTACTGTTGTCATAGCATATCCAGGCGAAATTTGAAGATATTTTTCTTTTCTTCTGGCATTTAAAACTAATTTTGTAAATTTAATGCTTAACTCTCAAACGTAGACACACTATATTTTGGCAGTAAACAACCTCTAAAGAATAAACAAAATATTCTCTCATATTACAGACTTTAATACCTCTCAGGCTGTTTAAGAGTGCTTGCTCTGCTTTTCAATTTCAATACCTCCTAAAGGTTGTTATCCTGAAATGCTACTTCTGGCTCACAAGCACAACATGCACATGGCAAAATCACGGTAAATCCTTTGACAAATGTTAGGCAGACAATGATTTTCAATTTAAAATCAGTTAACAATAAAACTCGAAATTAATGCCAACTGAAATTTCATAAAATTGTAGGTAGGTTCAAATGAATGTCCTTGATAAACAAAAAACGTGCTGGTATCTTTGTCTTATTTTGGGGTAGGTAGTTAAAATTTACGTTTTTATTGTTGGGTTACAAGGACATGTCTTTACCTCTAAGCCTAGTGCTGTGATTTGTGCGAGAATTCGAGATATGTCATTTCCATGGGTTTGGTTTTTTATTTTATGTTCCCAAAAATCCTTTGACAAATGTCATAAAAAATTTACAATCATTTGTTTAAATTATTATACCATTAACATGGGTTTGTTTAAATTTAAGGATTAAGTTGTCATTTTTTGCGACAGCTTAGATTAGACTTGTATCTCGTTGCTTGTGTTTGAATTTCCATTGCATGGAATTTTATGTTGTAGCAAAAGAGATTGGGACAAGGTGGCACTTGGAAGAATTTTTTTGCGACATTAGACTATATGTCTAAAAAACTAAGTTCGGCCGGGCCGAATCTTATAAACCCTCCACCATGGATCCCATTTGTCAAGTTCTTTTTCGGATATCTCTTTATAGACAAAGAACGGATAACGGGTAATGGAAAAAAAAATTGGGCAGAGCCCGGCCGGGATTCGAACCTGAGCACATGGAGCAACAGAGCAACAGCGAGAGCCATTGCTTTTGTCTAGCGTTCGAAGCCTTCAATACAATTTCCAACAGATGCACAGAATAATGTCCATCTGTTGGAAAGTAGTGTAATTGTCACAGAAAAAACGTCTGTCATTACACAAAAACACATGCATTGGGAACAAGTACAGCTAATAGACAAGGTTGTCGAGCGCGGTTAATGTGGTAATTGTATCATGAAGACGTTTTTGCAATCAATACGATTCAAATACAGCATACAAACGCACGGCCCTTGAAGCCATCACACCTAATACGGTTGAAAAGTCTTCTAACCAAAGACGAAAGGCGTCCCATAGTACCTTTTGCTTTTGCAAAGAAAATCTCCGATCATTGAGCTCCCCTCGAAAGAGAAACAAACAAAAATTGTAAAACTTAATGATCTTCGCCCTAACAGGCAAAAAGCTTGAAAATTATAATGGATTAGAATTGCTATGCTGAAACTATTCCAAGTTATGGCCATACTTGGTTTGGCTGTTGGAGACCAAAGTGGAATTCATTGTGCTTTTGCACTAACCAATTCGGAAAAGAATTGCGCCCTATAACGGCTTATTAAATAAAATTGGGAGTTCCAGGAGTCGTTCAGGCAAATCGGATAGAAATTGCTCCCTCTAGAGGCTCAAGAAGTATAATCGGGAGATCGGTTTATATTGGAGAATATATGGTTGTGAATCGATTTGGCCCATACTGGGTGCAGGTGTTGGTGGTACAACCAAAACACTTCATGCAAAATTTCAGCCAAATCGGATAATAATTGCGCCCTCTAGAGGCTCACGAAGTCAATATCCAAGATAGGATTTTATGGGAGCTATATCAGGTTATGGACCAATTTGAGACATACTTGGCGCAGTTGTTGGTGATAAAATCGGACAATTGCGCCCTCTAGAGGTTTAGAAAGTCAAGAGCAGAAATCGATTTATGTAGGAGTTATTATCAGGTTATGAAAGTTGTGGGAAAGTCAAACTAAAAGACCTGGGGCAAAATTTCAGCCAAATCGGATAAGAATTGTGCCCTCTAGTAGCTCAAGAAGTCAATATCAGATGTCGGTTCATATAATAGCTAATTCAGGTTATGAACAGATTTTGGCTATACTGAAATTGAAGATAAAACACTGGGTGCAAAATATCAGCAAAATCGTATATGGATTGTGCCCTCTAGAGGCTCCAGAAGTAAAGATCCGATATCGGATCTTGCCCTTCAATTAAATTTATTTTGTATAGATTTTTAGCAGAATTCATGGTGGTGGATTTAGCTCGGCCGCTTTTACCTGTTTAATGTCACTTTATAACGTTTTCATACCCTCCACCATATGATGGGGGTTATACTAATTTCGTCATTCTGTTTGTAACTCCTTGAAATATTCGTCTAAGACCCCATAAAGTATATATAGTCTTGATCGTCGGGACATTTTATGTCGATCTAGCCATTTCCGTCCGTCCGTCCGTCTGTCTGTCGAAAGCACGCTAACTTTCGAAGGAGTTAAGCAAGCTGCTTGAAATTTTGCACAAATACTTTTTAATAGTGTAGGTCGGTTGAGAATGTCAATGGGCCATATCGGTCCATGTTTTGATATAGCTGCCATATAAACCGATCTTGGGTCTTGACTTCTTGAGCCTCTAGAGGACCCAATTTTTATCCGATCGGAATGAAATTTTGCATGACGTGTTTTGTTATGCTGTCCAACAACTGTGCTGAGTATGGTTAATCGGTCCATAACCTGATATAGCTGTCATATAAACCGATCTGGGGTCTTGACTTGCTGAGCCTCTAAAGGGCGTAATTCCCGTCTAATTTGGCTAACATTTTGTACGACGTGTTGCTATATGATTTTCAACAATTGTGCCAAGTATGGTTCAAATCGGTCCATAACCGGTCTTATAAACCGGGATATGGGATCTTGAATTCTTCAGCCTCTAGAGGGCGCAAACCACATGCGATTTCGCTGAAATTTTGCATGACGTGTTTCGTTATGACTTTCAACAACTGTGCAAAATATAGTTCAAATCGGTCCATAACCTAATATAGCTGCCACATAAAGCGATCTGGGGTCTAGACTTCGTGAGCCTGTAGAGCGGCACAATTTTAATCCGATTAGGCTGAATTTAGCATGACGTGTTTTTTTCTGACTTCCAACAACTGTGCCAAATATGGTTTAAATCGGAGTATTACCTGATTTAGCTACCATATAAACTGATCTGGGATCTCGACTTCTTGAGACTCTAGAGAGCTCATTTGGCTGAAATTTTGTACAACGACTTTTCTCATGACCATTAATATACGTGTCAAATATGGTCTGAATCGATATCCCTATTTTAGTTCTTGAGTCGCTAAAGGACGCAGTTGTTATTCGAATTGCCTGAAATTTTACAAAATGACTTCTACTATGGTCTCCAACATTTAATTCGATTATGGTCCGAATAGGAGCATAACTTGTTTTACTTATCTTTTTTATATTATTTTTGTCATTCCGTTTGCAACACATCGAAATATCCATTTCCGACCCTATAAAGTGAAAAATTTAGGACGATCTAGCCATGTCCGTCCGTCGGTCTGTTGAAACCACGCTATAGTCTTTAAAAATAGAGATATTAAATTTAATCTTTGTACAGATTCCTTTTTTGTCCACAAGCAGGTTAAGTCCGAAGATGGGCTATATCGGACTATATCTTGATATAGCCCCCATATAGACCGATCCGCCGATTTAGGGTCTTAGGACCATAAAAGCCACATTTATTATCCGATTTTGCTGAAATTTGAGACAGAGTTGTGTTGGGCCCTTCGACATCCTTCTTTAATTTGGTCAACATCGGTCCAAATTTGGATATAGCTGCCATATAGACCGATCCACCAATTTAGAGTTTTAGGCCCATAAAAGCCACATTTATTATCCGATTTTGCTGAAATTTGGGACAGAGAGTTGTGTTAGGCCCTTCGACATCCTTCTTCAATTTGGCTTAGATGGGTACAGATTTGGATATAGCTGCCATATAGACCGATCTCTCGATTTAAGGTCTTGTGCCCATAAAAGGGACATTTATTGTCCGATTTCGCCGAAATTTGGGTCAGTGACTTGAGTTAGGCCCTTCGACATCCTTCTTCAATTTGGTCTACATAGGTCTAGATTTGGATATAGCTGCCATATGGGTCGATCTCTCGATTTGAGGTCTTGGACCCATAAAAGGGGCATTTATTGTCCGATTTCGCCTAAATTTGGGTCAGTGAGTTGAGTTAGGCTTTTCAACTTTCTTCTTTAATTTGGCCCCAATCGGTCCAGATTGGGATATAGCTGCCCTATAGGCCGATCTCTCGATTTGATGTCTTGGGCCCATAAAAAGCGCATTTATTGTCCGATTTTGCTGAAATTTGAGACAGAGAGTTGTGTTAGGCCCTTCGACATCCTTCTTCAATTTGGCTTAGATCGGTACAGATTTGGATATAGCTGCCATATAGACCGATCTCTCGATTGATGGTCTTGGGCCCATAAAAGGGGCATTTATTGTCCGATTTCGCCGAAATTTGGGTCAGTGAGTTGAGTTAGGCCCTTCAACATTTTTCTTTCATTTGGCTTAGATCAGTACAGATTTGGATATAGCTGCCATATAGACCGATCTCTCGATTTAAGGTTTTGGGCCCATAAAATACGCTTTTATTGTCCGTTATTGCCGAAAGTTGGGACATCGAATTGGGTTAGGCTCTCCGACAACTTTCTGCAATTTGACCCGGATCGGTCCAGATTTGGATATATCTGCCGTAAGGACCGATCTATCGAGTTAAGGTTTTGGCCTCATAAAAAGCACATTTAAAAGCCAATTTCAATGAAATTTGACACATTCGTGTCGTATATAGTTCAGATCGGTCTATATTTGGATATGGCTGCCAAAAAGACCAATATTTTGAACAATGGCTTTTTCAATGACTTTAATTAAGAATACACAGACCGGCAAACAAAATAAAATTTTTGTGTATTTTTTCCAAATTAGTAAAGCATAAAATCTCTAGGTTTATTGAATGGGTATTTTGTTTTTATTTTTATTTTCAAAGAGAAATACTTAATTACCTTCTCGGAAGCCTTCATATATCTTTGCCATAGTAGAAGTATAAAATTACATTTTATCTCACTAGGTTATCGCTGTAAATGTGCACAAGCTGCATAAATCGCCATATGTGTAGATATTTATCCATTGCAATCAATGTCACAGCTAAAGGTCATTTCTTGTACAGAAGTCACGCTTGAATATTAATTAATTTTTGAGATTTCGGTTTTGTTTTTTTTCTGTTATTTTGGTCTTCAATCGATTGCAAGGCACATTCATGCAACAGCTGTGGCGTTTTTGTTGTCGCCATAGTTGCCTTTGCCGCCAAATGACAGCAGAGACTTAATTCCATGGTCTTGCAAACATTTTGTCCAATCTTAATTAGAATTACAAAAAGAAACCGGAACGGGCTTTATGTTCTTATCTACGGGGGGAGGGTTGAAGAAACAGAGGAATAAGCAAAAAAAACGACCCAACAAAAATTCAAAGTCCAGCCAAGCAACTTAACTCAAGAATCTGTCGCCCATTTACAAAGAGCCATCGCTATGCAAGGCATGCACATTGTCGGGGAAGCAGCCAGAATTAAGGTGGCAGCAAGTCGAGGGGGTCGAGATTTTTGCTGTTGTATAAGAAATAAATTTTAATATGCAAATAAAATACAATGGCTCTCATAAAATCATAAATTATGCGCACCAAATGGAATGGAATGAAATGAAATTCACAAAATCGCACCAAGCGGCCGGCAAAGGCGCAGACCCACCACCTTCATCATCACAATGTGCAAAAAATTGAGGCAAAGCCCAACGAACCAACGAACAAAATACATATTCAAGGAATGCCGCAAGAATGAAGTAATAAATTTGAATTTTTAATATGGAATTTATGCATACAGTATAACCACTGAAGCACAGTAGCATCGAAAGCAAGATGTGCATATGTGTATTCCTCCAGCAGCATATATGTGTGTGTGTGTCAGAAGATATCCTTAAAACCATAAGCAGGACGTTGCAAAGAACACTTCCGTTGCTGATACTTAACAAAAACGTTTCAGAACAGTAGTAGCAGCAGCAGCGGAAAGGGGAGAATTTGTTTAACCCTCCGATGAGTGAGAAGGTCCCTAGGCACCTGAAATTACTCCTACTTCGGCCACTACAACCCACCCCCAAAGTTACTCGGTATTCCAAGAGTATTTTGTTGCTCATCTTTTGGAAAAAAAATCAAGCTGATCGGATCATTACTTTAGGAGTTATTGGGGTTTTAGTGAGAATAGTACGCGGACGTGTGAATAGGTCCGCATGGACCTTGTACTGAATTTCACATGTGTTTGGGCATCATTATAATTTTTTTATTGTTTCAACACATAATTTACTTGTTCTGAACACAAAGACCTAAACTCAAAGACATTAGGGATGATGATAAAAACAAAAAATTCTAAGAAATAATTCTAAGAACAACAAGTAAAAGCGTGCTAAGTTCGGCCGGCCCGAATCTTATATACCCTCCACCACGGATCGCATTTGTCGAGTTCTTTCCCCGCCATCTTTTCTTAGGCAAAAAAGGATATAAGAAAAGATTTGCTCTACTATTAGAGTGATATCAAGATATGGTCCTGTTTGGACCACAATTAAATTATATGTTGGAGACCTGTGTAAAATGTCAGCCAATTCGAATAAGAATTGCGCCTTTGGACGCTAAAGAAGTAAAATAGAGAGATCGATTTATATGGGAGCTGTATCAGGCTATAGACCGATTCAGGCCATAATAAACACGTTTGTTGAGGGTCATGAGAGGATCCGTCGTACAAAATTTCAGGCAAATCGGATAATAATTGCGACCTCTAGAGGCTCTAGAAGTCAAGATCCCAAATCGGTTTATATGGCAGCTATATCAGGTTATGAACCGATTTGAACCTTATTTGACAGAGTTGTTGAAAGTAAGAATGAAATACGTTGTGCAAAATTTCAGCAAAATCGGATAGCAATTGCGCCCTCTAGAGGCTCAAGAAGTCAAGATCCCAGATCGGTTTATATGACCGCTATATCAGGTTTTGGACTGATTTTAACCATACTTGGCACAGTTGTTGGACAGCATAACAAAACACGTGGTGCAAAATTTCATTCCGATCGGATAAGAATTGCGCCCTCTAGAGGCTCAAGAAGTCAAGACCCAAGATCGGTTTATATGACAGCTATATCAAAGCATGGACCGATATGACCCATTTACAATCCCAGCCAACCTACACTTGAGAAAGTAAACTTCTGTTAAGCTAGCAAAAATTAAAGCTCCTAGGAACTGAATAAGGATGATCGAGAGATCGGTTTACATGGCAGCCATATCAGGTTGTAAACTGATTTGGAAGGTTTTTTTTTTTTGGCACAGTTGTTGGAATTCGTAACAGAATACCGCATGCAAAATTTCAGTCAATTCGGACAAAAATTGCGGCGTCTAAGGACTCAAGAAGACAAATCGGGAAACCGGTTTGTATTTGAGCTGTATCAGGTTATAGACCGATTTGGACCGTACTCGGTACAGTTGTTGGAAAACTGAACACCGCATGCAAAATTTCAGCCAAATCGGGTGATAATTGCTGCTTGTAAGGGCTAATCAATCTTATCAACCAATGTACCAAAATCCGGAGCAAAACGACTGCTTTTGGCGAAAACCTCGAAAAAATTCGCACCAAACAAACCATACTCGGTGCAAATGCCGAGGGGCAAATCATTGAGCAAAATCGGAAGATCGGTATATATGGCACATTTGTACCGATGTGGCACGTATCGAACAGGGATGTCGAGGAGCCTAACATGTACGAAAATTCTGCCAAATCGGACAATGAATGTGTCTATTATGGGCCTAAGACCTTATATCGAGACATCGGTCTATATGACAGCTAATCCACATCTGGACCAATGTGGCCCGCATTGAACATATTGAGGAGCCTAACACAACCGCCGCACCAAAATGTCAGTGAAATCGGATAATAAACGCTCCAATTATGGGCAGAAAATCTTATATCGAGAGATCGGCAGCTATTTCTCAATCTGGAACGACCTGGGCCGTATTGAACAAGAATGTCGAGAGGCCTAGCACAGCGTACCGCCCCAAATTTTCAGCGAAATCGGAAAATAAATGTGACTTTAATGGGTTTAAGACCTTCAATTGGAAGATCGGTCTATATGGGGGATATATCAAGGTATAGCCCATTTTCGAACTTAACCTGCCCACGAATAAAAAAAGAAACGGTGCATAGTTTCGGCTCAATATCTCTATTTTTAAAGATTGTTGCTTGATTTCGACATAGATCGTCTTTTTATGACGATCAGGAATATAGGGTCCAATATGAATTACAAAATAAATTTACCCCCACTCTTCGGCGATGGGTATAAAAAGTGCGATGGATTGGGAGAATCGTTACAGCAACACACAGTGGGAGAAAATCAAAAAAAAAAAAAACGAATAAAAAATATGCCATGTGAGAACGGATAGCGATATCTCTTTGAAAATTGAAATGGTTAGAGCTTAAGAGTTAGCAAGGTTATGTGCAAAAGATTTGGCAGCCCCAACAAATTTTTTCGAAATACAGAGGAAACCAACTTTAAGGGCCTGTTTAAACGCCCGGACAACCAAGAACCTTGAAATTTTGCACACTATCTCGCTCCAAATATGTATGTCTACCCGTTCTCACACTCCATATTTTGTACTACTTTTTTTAGATTTTCTCCCACTGTTAAATACTGGAAAGTGACACGTTTTTATACCCTCCACCATTGGATGGGGTTTTATTAGTTTCGTTATTCCGTTTGTAACGCATCGAAATATTGATCTGAGACTCATCAAATTATATATATTTTTGATCGTCTTTACATTCCAAGTCGATTAAGCTATGTCCGTCCGTCTGTCCGTCCATCTGTCTGTGGAGAGCACGCCAACAATCGAAGGAATAAAGCTTGGGCCATGAAATTTTGTACAAATACTTGTTATTGGTGTACTTCGGTTGGGATTCTAAATGGCCTTATCGTTCATGTTTTGATTTAGCTGGCTTATAAATCGATTTTAAGCCTCTAGAGGGCGCTATTCTCATCCGATTTGGCAAAAGTTTTGTTTGAAATGTTTCTTTATGACTTCCAACAACTCTGCTTACTATGGTCTAAATCGGTTCATAACTTAATATAGCAACCGATTTCGGATCTTGAATTCTTGAGTCTATAGAGGGGGCATTTTTCATACGATTTGGCTGAAATTTTGTATCAGGTGTTTTGTTATGCCTTTCAACAACTGTTCAAATTGGTACAAACCCAAAAAAGCCATTTCGGGCAAAGATGGTGTCCAAATCAGCATTTTTAGTAAATTTGCTGTGGAGGTTACAAATATTGTTGGGTGCAAACAATTTTTTCCTTGGGGTTTTCGGAACAAATGGAGAAAAAAATATGTACCTACATTGGGAATATGGGCTTTGCAATTTGAGAACTTCAGGGGGTTTTGCAATGTATATAGCCACCATATGAACCGATCTTAGATCATTACTTCTTGATCCTCTAGAGGGCACAATTTTTATCCGGGTTGGCTAAAGTTTTATATGGGGTTTTTCGTTATGACTTCAAAGAACTGTTCTAATTATGGTTCTTATCGGCTTATAACCTGATTTCGCTGCCATTTTAAACAATCTTGGATCTTGACTTCTTGCTCCTCAAGAGGGCGCAATTCTTATCCGATTTGGCTGAAAATTTTTACAACGACTTGAAGGTCTCAGCTTCAACAAACGTGAAAAATATGGTCTGAATCGGTCCATAGCCTTATATAGCTCCCATATATACCGATCTCCCGATTTTAGTTCTATAACCCCCATAGGGCACAATTCTTATTCGATTTGGTTAAAATTTTGCACAATGACTTCAGTTATAGTCTCCAACATCCAAGCCAAGTATGTTGTGAATCGGTCTATAACTTTATATAGCTCCAACAGCCTAGAAATTCTTATCCAATATCCTATCTAGGTTAGGTTAGGTAAGAGTGGCAGTCTTTTACAGACTAACTTAGACAATTTTAAGTCCATTGTGATACCACAGTAGAGACAGGCCAAGGCTTCTGGCGGGAATCGAACCTGCACTGGTAATCCAAGCACGCTACCAACTCGGCTACTGGGGCGCCCAAGATCCTATCTAAGGTGGAGGGTATATAAGAATATGCCTTCCCTTGTAAAGTTCTCATTTTGCTCTCCAAAATGCGCCTTTTTTGGGCCCTAAACTTTAAATGGAGATATCTCTCTATATGGCAGCTATATCCAAATCTGGACCGATTTGAGCCAAGTTGCAGAAAATGTCGAAAAGCTTAACTCAATCCACTATACAAAATTTCGGAGACATCGGATGCGGATAAAGAACCAAAACTTTAAATCGAGAGATCGGTCTATATGGCAGCTATATGCAAATCTGGACCGATCTGTGCCATATTGTAGAGGTATGTCGAAGGGCTTAACCTAACTCAATATCCCAAATTTCGGCAACATCGGACAATAAATGCGACTTTTATGGACCCAAAACCTTAAATCGAGAGATCGGTCTATATGGCAGCTATATCCAAATCTGGACCGATCTGTGCCATATTGTAGAGGTATGTCGAAGGGCTTAACTTAACTCAATGTCCCTAATTTCGGCGACATCGGACAACAAATGTGCATTTTATGGGCCCAAGGCCTTAAATCGAGAGATCGGTCTATATGGCAGCTATATCCAAATCTGAACCGATCTGTGCCATATTGTAGAGGTATGTCGAAGGGCTTAACTTAACTCAATGTCCCTAATTTCGGCGACATCGGACAATAAATGTGCATTTTATGGGCCCAAGGCCTTAAATCGGGAGCTCGGTCCAAATGGCAGCTATATCCAAATCTGCACCGATCTCTGCCGTATTGCAGAAGTATGTCGAGGGGCTTAACTTAACTCAATGCCCCAAATTTCGTCGAAATCGGACAATAAATGCGCCTTTTATGGCCCCAAAACCTTAAATCGAGAGATCGGTCTATATGGCAGCTATATCCAAATCTGGACCGATTTGTGCCATATTGTAGAGGTATGTCGAAGGGCTTAACTCAATGTCCCAAATTTCGGCGACATCGGACAATAAATGTGCCTTTGATGGGCCCAAGACCTTTAATCGAAAGATCGGGCGTTATAACAGCTATGTCCAAATCTGGACCGATCTGGGCCAAATTGAAGAAAGATGTCGAGTGGCCTAACACAACTCACTGTCCCACATTTCAGCATAATTGGATAATAAATGTGGCTTTTATGGGCCTAAGACCCTAAATAGGCGGATCAGTCTATATGACAGCTATATCCAAATCTGGACCGATCTGGGCCAAATTGAAGAAGGCTATCGAAGGGCTTAACACAGCTCACTGTCCCAAATTTCCGAGAAATCGGATAATAAATGCGCCTTTTATGGGCAAAAGACCTCAAATGGAGAGATCGGTCCATGTGACAGCTATATCCAAATCTGGACCGATTTGGACCAAATTGATGAAGGATGCCAAAGGGCCTAACATAACTCACTGTACCAAATTTCGGCGACATCGGACAATAAATGCGACTTTAATGGGCCCAAGACCCTAAATCGGCGGATCGGTCTATATGGGGGCTATATCAAGATAAAGTCTGATCTAGTCCATCTTCGAACTTAACCTGCTTGTGGACAAGAAAAGTATCTGTGCAAAGTTTCAGCTCAATATCTCTGCTTTTAATGACTGCAGCGTGATTTCAGCAGACAGATGGACAGACTGACGGACATGGCTAGATCGTCTTCGATTTTTACGCTGATTCTTGATCAGCTATACTTTATAGGGTCGGAAATGGATATTTCGATGTGTTGCAAACGAAATGACAAAAAATGACCATCCTTCGGTGGTGGGTATGAAAATCACTTTCCATTTTTCAATCTTACCCAAAATGTACCAAAACAGGTATTCAAAGGACATCCTGCGGGCTGATTTGCCAAAATAATAGAAGTTGTTAAGGGCATGAGCTCAGATATTTAGAATAAAGACCAATTAATGGGATTACTCCGAATGGCGTAGCAAAAAAAATTCTATGGTAATGGGTGTATAAATTGGCAAGGGTAAGTCCTACAGCCAGCCGCCTTAAATGCCCACGCAACTTACACTGGTCCCGTTGTGATACTTTAAAATTGCGAAAATAGAATCTAAACATCCGGTTGGATATTCAAACAAAAAACCATTGCATTGTTAAATACAGTTTGAATTTATTTTTGTACCTTTCCCAGGCATATACAATTCAAAAATTCAAACAACAAATTTTTAAAGTTCCCATCACACAAGAATTCGATCACGAACTGCATCACCTCCCAGTCGCATTGTAAGCAGATACTTGAGATGAATGAGAGAACGGATCTTCAAACAATGATTTTTCATAAGTACCCCAAGTCATATTAAAAAGAAGAAAAAAAAATACAACTTCAATAAAAAGCAACGAGCGTATGAAATATTTTTTACAGCCCATATGCCAACATCATTTGCAACTTCAAGTTAAAAATTCACTTGAGTGCGAGTGGTGCGATGATTGAGGAAAATATTCCACTTTCATTTGCAAATGCTTTAATGCTGGTGATGGCTGAAAGCCCACACCACTCATATGGGGTGTGGGCCAATGCGGCGGCATTACCATTTGAAGTGGGCCCCAGAAGAAGTGCATGGACCAACATGAGTGGGTGCAAAGTACATTCAAATAATTTGGTGTGTTCTAAAATTACTTTGCAAGGCAAAAAAACCAACAACAACAACAAAATTGAAGTGTAAGGTTTTCATTGTTTCCACAAACGAATCCTCAAAGCCAGAGAGAATTGTAACCAAATGCTCGCTTTGTACAATTTCCGCACTTATCATTGTGTGCAAGGGGCAGGGCAAATGGAATTGAAAGGCAAAACTGAGCTACTGCAAAGGAAATGAATGCCTTTGGCAAATTTTCTTAATGCTTGTGCAAAATTGCTACAATTCTTACGAAAACACAGAATTTCAATAATTATCCCTCACGGGTGGTCCTTTGAGTAATGAGCGTGTCCGAGTTGAAAACCTTTTGATGTTACTAGTAGATTTTGTCTCCTAAAATAGTTAAGATGTATTTTTTGTTTATATTTTTGTACACAAAGCGCAATTTCGAGAAAAACGTTGGAAATAAAAAAGGTTTTGCTTCTAGGAAAATAAAATTCTTTGAAATGTTTTCACTGCAAATGTTTGAGTTTAGGAGAGAGATATAAACCCGCCTGGCAAGCAGAGGATATTATTATACTTGTACTTCTAAGCATTTTCCATCTGAAACATCTCTTTTGGCGATGGCAGACAGCTGGACTAATTCTAGAGCACTAAACATTGACCCGAAGAATACTGAAGAAGAAGAAGACAAAGATTGGCTAATTTGAAGTTTCCCTAAAAAGACCCGAAAAGACGAAAAACTTGGAATGGATTATGGGTTGAAAACCGAACTAAACTGAACTGAAGTGCCGCGTTAAGGAGAGTACTTACAAAGCTCATAATTGGAAAGCTCTAAAAGACCAAAAAAAAAGCACTTATGATCCACGAACGTTTGAGCTGTATGACGACGCACGTAAGAAAAACTAATAAAAAAATATGCCGTGTTAGAACGGCTAGAGATATCTCTTTGAAATTTTTCGAGATGAGGTGCTAACGAGATCGTGTGCAAAATTTCAAGGCCCTAGGTTGTCCGGGCGCCTTTTGGCAGGCCCCCAAGATTAGTCACCTTAGTATTTAGCCCAAACAGGCAAAAAAAAACTTGAAAAATGGAAAAATTCGGCAGAGCCCGGCTGGGATTCGAACCTGGGCACACGGAGCAACAGCGAGAGCCGTTGCCAAATGTGGCTTTTATGGGCCTAAGACCCTAAAGCGGAGGATCGGTCTATGTGGCAGCTATATCCAAATCTGGACCGATCTGAGCCAATTTGAAGAAGGATGTCGAAGGGGTTAATACAACTCACTGTCCAAATTTCAGCAAAATCGGATTGACAAAATGAATATACCCCCATCGTTCGGTATGACAGTCATGTACAAACTTCTTCCAAGAAGTGTCGCACTGCGGCATACCCGTTCGATCTCGTCTTTTAAAAGGAGGCCTCTTATCGTTGAACTCAAACTCGAATAAGAAAGCACTCACTGATATGTGGGAACTTTGGAAAGTTCATCGCCAAATTTGCAAAATTTGCATTCGAGATTCAAGTTTATAACGTGGGAGAAAAGAAGGAAGAAAGAAAAGACGAAGGGAGCAGGAAAAAGGAAGGAAGGAGAAAGAAATGGGGAAAGAAGGAACAAGGAAAGAGAGGAAATGATAATATAATGTGGAATAAGGAATGATCATGGAATGAGGAGGGAAGGAGAAAATAAGGATGTCAGGAGAAAGGAAGGAGGAGGAAAAGAATTAAGCAGGGGAATAAAGGAGGAAGGAACGAAGTTGGAGGGATGGGTGAAAAGCGGATATAGGAAGGAAGGAGAATGAAATGCAGAGGGAAGAAGAAAGGAAGGATAAAGGCAGGAATGAGACCATAAAGAAGGAAGGAAGATAGAATGATGAATGAAGGAAGAAAGAAGAAAGAAGCAAGAATGAAGAAAGATAGGATAAAAGTAGGAGGATGAAAGAGGAAGATGAAGAGGAAGGAGGAAAGAAAGGCATGAATGAGGAAGAAGAACGGAAAAAGGAAGGAATGATGAAGAAAGGAAGATGTAATGAGAAAGGAAGGTGCCAGGAGGGAAGATGTAGGAAACAAGAAGGAGGATGAGAGGGAGGAGAAAGAGCGAAAGAAGCAAGAAACGATGGAATAAGGATGGAGGACGAAATGGGATCATAAGAAGGAAGAAAGAAGGAGAGTGAAAGGCAGGAGGAAGGAATGATGAATGAAGAAAGGAAAAAGGATGAATGAAACGAGGAACGAAGTAGAAAGGAAGGAGAAAAGAGGGATTTGAGAAGAAAGGTGCAAGAAAGGCTAATAGAATAAAAAAAGAAAAATGATAAAAAGAAGAAAGGAAGGAAGGAGAAGAAATAGAGAAAGAAAGGATAAATGAGAACAAAAGAAGGAAAGAAGCAGGAAGAAGGAAAGTAAGCGGAAAAATGAAATAAGGAATGAAGACGGATGAAACGACAGTAAAAAGAAGGAGAAAATGGAAAGGAAGAAAGTTGGAAGGAAGGAATGAAGAAGAAAGGAGAAAGAAGAAAGGAAGAATAAAGTAAGGAAATCAGAAGGAGGAAGGAATGAGGAAGGAAGGAGGAAGAAAGGAGGAATGAAGGAGGAAGGAAGGAGTAAGGAAGGAGGAAGGAAGGAGGAAGGAAGGAGGAAGGAAGGAGAAAGGAAGGAGGAAGGAAGGAGGAAGGAAGGAGGAAGGAAGGAGGAAGGAAGGAGGAAGGAAGGAGGAAGGAAGGAGGAAGGAAGGAGGAAGGAAGGAGGAAGGAAGGAGGAAGGAAGGAGGAAGGAAGGAGGAAGGAAGGAGGAAGGAACGAGGAAGGAGGAAGGAAGGAGGAAGGAAGGAGGAAGGAGGAAGGAGGAAGGAGGAAGGAAGGAAGGAGGAAGGAGGAAGGAGGAAGGAAGGAGGAAGGAAGGAGGAAGGAAGGAGGAAGGAAGGAGGAAGGAAGGAGGAAGGAAGGAGGAAGGAAGGAGGAAGGAAGGAGGAAGGAAGGAGGAAGGAAGGAGGAAGGAAGGAGGAAGGAAGGAGGAAGGAAGGAAGGAGGAAGGAAGGAGGAAGGAAGGAGGAAGGAAGGAGGAAGGAAGGAGGAAGGAAGGAGGAAGGAAGGAGGAAGGAAGGAGGAAGGAAGGAGGAAGGAAGGAGGAAGGAAGGAGGAAGGAAGGAGGAAGGAAGGAGGAAGGAAGGAGGAAGGAAGGAGGAAGGAAGGAGGAAGGAAGGAGGAAGGAAGGAGGAAGGAAGGAGGAAGGAAGGAGGAAGGAAGGAGGAAGGAAGGAGGAAGGAAGGAGGAAGGAAGGAGGAAGGAAGGAAGGAGGAAGGAAGGAGGAAGGAAGGAGGAAGGAAGGAGGAAGGAAGGAGGAAGGAAGGAGGAAGGAAGGAGGAAGGAAGGAGGAAGGAAGGAGGAAGGAAGGAGGAAGGAAGGAGGAAGGAAGGAGGAAGGAAGGAGGAAGGAAGGAGGAAGGAAGGAGGAAGGAAGGAGGAAGGAAGGAGGAAGGAAGGAGGAAGGAAGGAGGAAGGAAGGAGGAAGGAAGGAGGAAGAAAAGAGGAAGGAAGGAGGAAGGAAGGAGGAAGGAAGAAGGAAGAAGGAAGAAAGAAGGAAGGAAGGAGGAAGGAAGGAGGAAGGAAGGAGGAAGGAAGGAGGAAGGAAGGAGGAAGAAAGAAGAAGGAAGGAAGGAGGAAGGAAGGAGGAAGGAAGAAGGAAGAAAGAAGGAAGGAAGGAGGAAGGAAGGAGGAAGGAAGGAGGAAGGAAGGAGGAAGGAAGGAGGAAGGAAGGAGGAAGGAAGGAGGAAGGAAGGAGGAAGGAAGGAGGAAGGAAGGAGGAAGGAAGGAGGAAGGAAGGAGGAAGGAAGGAGGAAGGAAGGAGGAAGGAAGGAGGAAGGAAGGAGGAAGGAGGAAGGAAGGAGGAAGGAAGGAGGAAGGAAGGAGGAAGGAAGGAGGAAGGAAGGAGGAAGGAAGGAAGGAGGAAGGAAGGAGGAAGGAAGGAGGAAGGAAGGAGGAAGGAAGGAGGAAGGAAGGAGGAAGGAAGGAGGAAGGAAGGAGGAAGGAAGGAGGAAGGAAGGAGGAAGGAAGGAGGAAGGAAGGAGGAAGGAAGGAAGGAAGGAGGAAGGAAGGAGGAAGGAAGGAGGAAGGAAGGAGGAAGAAATAAAAGATGATAGATGAAAAGAGTAAGAAAAGAGGAATGAAGATGAGGATGAAAGGAAGAAGACGATTGGGTGGAAGGAGGATGGGGAGATGTATACCTCATGATTGGAAGCTTCTTGTGCTCTGGCATTTGTTTTGGCTGGAACTAAGGTAGATTAAGCCGAGAAGTAAGTAACCTTTGCAATGCATGCAGAATATTATACAGCTATTAAGTTGGGTCATATTAGTGAAATTTTGGCAATCCATTCAACATCGATCCTATATTTACACAGATACCGGCACTTAGGTGGGGACACAATACCAGACATGAACCATCTTAGGGACGTGGCATGGAAAACAACGAAGGATTTTGTAAATGGCACGGAATTCCTAACTTGGATTTTCTTTTTCGAGGATACCTTTTTAGTTTTTGAAGCGCACAACAAGGCGATTACTGGCTTAGGTGTATGTCTATAGTGGCATGGGGCAGATTAATATCTGCACTCTCTTTTTAACCTAATCTAAACTAGACTGCGCTAGATCCTAGAAAAACACTAAATGAAACTGAACAATCTTTAATCCTTGCAGAATGAAGGGTTAAAGAAAGAAGAATGATCCAAACAATGTTTAAAACAACAAGACAGTGTGATTATTTTGAAATCATTCTTGAGAAGCTAAAACGAAAAATCAATGGGTAAATCATCGTTCGGCCTTAAGAATTAGAAGCCACCCGGACTGGTAATCTTAGCACTCTGCAACACTCCGCTGACAAATCCTTTGCCTGGGCTTTCGTTGAAAATCGAAGTGTGTTAAACTATGAAAACAATTCCGGCACATGGAAGCATTTGTTACAACTACAGAGAGTACAACCACCAGATTAAGTTTGAAGGTCCACCAGGACTTCAAATGGGAGTTGTTTTGTGTGCTTTACATTCCTTTAAATCTGCAGGCATTTTCACATAGTTCCTTAGGCAACAACAAAGATTCCGAGAAGATTGATTTTCAAACAGAATATGATGACACTGATGAAGTGAAGGTTTCTTGTAATTGTCCTTTGTCGTGAGTAATCAGTGATTGTTAATTGCACAATGGGACAAAAGCGCGAAAAAATATGGCTTCCGCCTACACAAACGGAATAGATTGGCAATTCGATTGCAGAATGGAACAAAATCAACAATATGTCGAAAGAAAAAAGCAAATTCTGCAAATTTTGCCAAACTTTCATAACTATTATTCCAGTTTTTAATGTTAGTCCGTACTTACTGCGTAACATTGCCTACCCTTAGTTTCCGGAAATGAAATATGAATATGAAGTACACTCTAAAAATTGTATGCTCTAGGTAGTGAGTTCTTTGTGCTTGGCTTGGCATTACTAACGGACATAGAGGCAATAATGCCCATTATTGGAAGATGTCGTTAATGCTATTTTTTCTGTAGTTTGAATGATGCGTTAAATTTTTTGTGTTCCATGACTAAGTCTTTTTCTTGTGCTGTTGATGATGATGATGATGGTGCTTGGTGCCTTCATTTATTACCTATGGACGGATGGCTGTATGTTTGCATGCTGATGGGAGGGATGGATGGCTGCATGGCTGACATGGTCTGGGTCGTTCGGGGATAATTGTACTTTTGTTGCGGTTATTTGGACACAGTCATGATAGGCTATCAGCAAGGCTGGGGTGCCTAAGCTAAGTTGTGTCTCTTTTTTTTTTTTTGCCTTGTCTTTGTACGTTTGTATGTGCCCACATGTGTCGCAATCATCTTCATAAATTGTCATTAAACGAAACATCGTTCGTTTGTGGTTTTAAATGCTTTTGATTGCATCCCATGTGGCCATTTGATTTTTGCCTTTAATTTCCCATCATTTTGTCTGTCGGCTTTCCGCTGTCTGAATATTCATTACGTTGGACGATGGACCGCGACTGGCCCCGAACCCCCCATGATACCACCAATCCCAAGCACATGTTTGTCATTAGTCTTTGCTCTACATGGATGGCGCTTGGCGCAAAATGTCATTTTTGCTAGACTTTCGATCTCATACAAAGATTATGATCTCAGTCAGAGGCCTTTTGTTTTTGCATTCGAAGTTTTTTTTATGCTAATGACTTACTTGGCTCATCCGATGACAATATCCATGCATAAGTTCATACAGTTGAGACTACTTTGTTGATGCTATCTTGGTGTTGTGGGATTATGGTTGGTCCGTCAGTCACTTAGTCGGTCATCATTCAAATGATATCATTTTGGTAATGAAACGCTATGACACAAACCCCAAAGGTGACTCAGCAAAATTGAGAAGAAATTTCTTTGGAAAATTACAACCACACACACACACACATAATTGAAACGAAACGGAAGCCTTGTAATTATTATGGCAATTCAATTATAATGATAATGTAGGGAGGCAAAGGATGCTATTAGGAGGCTAAGAGCAACAGACTGGAACAGCTCCACTGGGTAAAGCTTTCGAGGCAAAGGACTACGAAGTCTTTTCTATGACAATCTAATTCTCATAGAAAGGACTTTAGCTTTCGCAGCAATTTTTCGGTGTCTATTATTGTGACCACGCTCTCTTTTAAGGTTAATATTTAGGATAATTTTATTTGTAATTACATTTCTTTAAAGGAAAAACCAAAAATTTCTTTTTATGATTTGCCTTTTAAAAATAGGATTTTGTCAGCGAACAACACAAATAACGATATGATTGTCTGTGGAAGTTAGCTTAACTGGCAAAATGTTGACTTGTTTTTTATTACTGGTAAATTTTGAATAAAATCTGTGTTTCGAATTTTTTTAGAGGTTCAAAATTTGAAAAAAAATTGTATTGAAAATAAAATTAAAAGTCTAAAAAAAACTTTTTTTTTTCAATTTTGTAGGAATTAAATTTTGTCATTGAAAATTTAAAGAATTGTAAACCTAATTAAAATGTGGAAAAAATGATTATAAATCTAAAATCTCAAAAAGATTTTCTATCAAATTCAATTTTTGAGCCTAAATTTTTTAAAAATTTGCCAAAAATTTTAGTGCTGAAACTAGCGCATTTTGGGTGCACTAACGTAAGCAGGAGTTTTCCTCACCGCATACCGAGTTCTGGCACAATCTTTAAGAAATGAAGGAATATGTTACGATTTTAAACGAACTGGGAGTGGTAATGATTTCTTTTTCTCCATTTTGTGCTTCCAACAGCGCTGAATTGCATGCAGCAATTCACCAATAGCGCTGAGTGATTGAAATTCCCTTACAAAAGCTGCTGAAAATTAGGCAACATTTTTGGCTGGGTCTCTTGTAAAAGATATGCCTCCAAGTCCTTCATTTACAGCAACTGTGATGGATAGTTGTGATAATCCCATATCTCTAGGCGAAAGTTCCCCATTAGCTGTGTCACTTTGTTGGTGGAAATGTTTTTCAATTTTTAAACACTTGCCTGTCATTTTCACATAAAATATTCCAATTGCTCCCCCCGCCTCGTTTCATAAGTTTTCGAATGCAAATCTCAGCACTACGCATAAATTTCCATCATCTGTGCTCATTTATAATTCACATCAAAGCGAACGAAGCGATGGAGATGATGGTATCCTTGAGGCAAAACTACTCAAGCTCAGTTAGCCTACTATATGCGAGAGCGTTACATCAGGCACAACTGTGAGGGGAGAAAAACTTTCTAATTAAATTTTAACATAATTACCAAAATTATGAATTACACAAGCAGAGAAAACATTTGAAAGCATTTCAGCAAAATATGACGCACGCATTACCATGGAAATAAAGGACATAACTTTTTGTAATCCTTAGGCATTGCGAAACAGACAGCGGGCAGGCACATTTGTATAATCACAGAAAAAACGGAGGCAGACAGGCAGACAAATAGAGAGTCAGACAGACAAACAAATAAAGAGACAGACAGATAGACCAACTGCTGCACACACACACACACACAAAGGGATTTGCATGCCATCAAGGCCTCAAAAACAGGATATCATCCAGGCATTATTAGCAGGCCGTGAGAGCAGCCATCCACCATAACTACAGCCGCTACTGTTGTTCTCATCATTGGCTTTGTATCCCTTGTTTGCCAGTTACATTCTCTTACGCACAAAAACCCTTGGTTAGTTGCGGAAAAAATATGATAAATTTTTCAATTAATTGAAGGATTTTTTTCCAACATTTGCAAACGAACGCTTAGTTCAGCCGCCAGTCACATTTTCGAATGTGTAATGACAAAACCAACGACAGGATATTCTGCCTTCCGACAGAGAAGTAGTTGATGCGTTAAACGCTTTGAGTTGCGACAGCAGCAAGACTATGTATTAAGACTACAATTTAGAGGACATTTAATTTAGGAACTAAACTTCATTGACGATTTTGCAGTGAAGGCCAGAGGACTGCCAACAATAAACTTGGCTAACCCGAAGCCTTTCGGGTCGAAGAAGGCCGTATTAAGGACGTGATCGAAGAACGCACTGTGTAGCACTGTGGAACAGCGAAGCGGTCGGTAGAACGGTGAAAATCCTATGGAGAGATCCGGAGAAGACGAGACTTTTACTGAAAAGAAGTAAGAAGACGGTCAGTATAGTTTTCGGTAACGGGACACAAGGGACTACGCAAAATCGGTGCGACAAGTGATAGCATGTGTTGGGCATGTGGAGAAGATGATGAGACGTTGGAGCATTTCCTATATAATTGCCCGGCTTTCGCGGTTAACAAACACAAGTACAAAGGTGGGGACACAAAACCAAACATGAACCAACTTTGGGGTGTGTTATGGAAAACCATTAAGAATTTTTTAATTAGCGCCGAATTCCTGATACAGGTTTTCTTTTTCGAGTTTACTTTTTATACCCTCCACCATAGAATGGGGGTATACTAATTTCGTCATTCTGTTTGTAACACCTCGAAATATGCGTCTTCGCAGACGCATATATATACCATAAGGTATATACAATATATTCTTGATCGTCATGTCATTCTAAGTCGATCTAGCCATGTCCGCCCGTCTGTCTGTCCGTCCGCCCATGTGTCTGTCGAAAGCACGCTAACGTTCGAAGGAGTAAAGATAACTACTTGAAATTTTGCCCAAATACTTTTCATTAGTGTAGGTCGTTTAGGATTGTGAATGGGCCAAATCGGTCCATGTTTTGATATAGCTGCCATATAAATCTTGGATCATGGGTCTTGACTTCTTGAGCCTCTAGAGGGCGCAATTCTCATCAAATTTGACTGAAATTTTGCACCTGGTGTTTTGATGTCACTTTCAACCACTGCGCTTAGTATGGTTCAAATCGGTCCATGTTTTGATATAGTTGCCATATAAACTGATCTTGGGTCTTGACTTCTGAAGCCTCTAGAGGGCGCAATTCTCATCCGATTTGGCTGAAATTTTGCACCTGGTGTTTTGGTGTCACTTCCAACCACTAAGCTAAGTACGGTTCAAATAGCTCCATGTTTTGATAAAGCTGCCATATAAACCGACCTTGGGTCTTGACTTCTTAAGCCTCTAGAGGGCGCAATTCTCGTCCAATTTGACTGAAATTTTGCACGTGGTGTTTTGGTATCACTTCCAACCACTGTGCTAAGTATAGTTCATATCGGTCAATAACCTGATATAGCTGCCATATAAACCGATCATGGGTCTTGACTTCTTGAGCCTCTAGAGGGCGCAATTCTAGTCCCATTGGTATGAAATTTCGCACAACGTGTTTTGGTGTCACTTCCAACAACCGTGTTGAGAATGATTGAAATCGGTTCATAATCTGGTATGACTGTCATATAAACCGATCTTGGATCTTGACTTCTTGAGCCCATAGAGCGAGCAATTCTCATCCGATTTGGCTGAAATTTTGCACATAGTGTTTTGGTGTCACTTCCAACAACTTTGTTAAGTATGGTTCAAATCGTTCCATGTTTTGATATAGCTGCCACATATAAACCGATCTTGGGTCTTGACTTCTGAAGCCCCTAGAGGGCGCAATTCTCATCAAATTTGAGTGAAATTTCGCACGTGGTGTTTTGGTGTCATTTCCAATAACTGTGTTAAGTATGATTGAAATCGGTTCATAAACTGGTATAGCTGTCATATAAACCGATCTTGGATCTTGACTTCTTGAGCCTCTAGAGGGCGCAATTCTCATCAAATTTGACTGAAATTTTGCACCTGGTGTTTTGGTGTCACTTCCAACCACTGTGCTAAGTATGGTTCAAATCGTTCCATGTTTTGATATAGCTGCCATATAAACCGATCTTGGGTCTTGACTTCTGAAGCCTCTAGAGGGCGCAATTTTCGTTCGATTGGAATGAAATTTTCCACGTAGTGTTTTGGTACTACTTCCAACAACTGCGCTAAGTATGGTTCAAATCGGATCATGTTTTGATACAGCTGCCATATAAACCGAACTTGGGTCTTGACTTCTTGAGCCTCTAGAAGGCATAATTCTTGTCCGATTGGAATAGAATTTCGCACAACGCGTTTGGGTGTCACTTCCAACAACTGTGTTAAGTATGGTTCAAATCGTTCCATGTTTTGATATAGCTGCCACATATAAACCGATCTTGGGTCTTGACTTCTGAAGCCCCTAGAGGGCGCAATTCTCATCAAATTTGACTTAAATTTCGCACGTGGTGTTTTGGTGTCACTTCCAATAACTGTGCTCAGTATGATAGAAATCGGTTCATAAACTGGTATAGCTATCATATAAACCGATCTTGGGTCTTGACTCCTTGAGCCTCTAGAGGGCGCAATTCTCATCCGATTGGAATGGAATTTCGCACAACGTGTTTTGGTCTCACTTCCAACAACTGTGTTAAGTATGATTGAAATCGGTTCAAAATCTGGTATAGCTGTCATATAAACCGATCTTGGATCTTGACTTCTTGAGCCTCTAGAGGGCGCAATTCTCATCAAATTTGGCTGAAATTTTGAACATGGTGTTCTAGTATCACTTCCAACAACTGTGCTAAGTATAGTTCAAATCGTTCCATGTTTTGATATAGCTGCCATATAAACCGATATTGGGTCTTGACTTCTGAAGCCCCTAGAGGTCGCAATTCTCGTCCGATTTTCCGATTCAAGTCGGTTCATAATCTGGTATAGCTGTCATATAAACCGATCTTCGATCTTGACTTCTTGAGCCTCTAGAGGGCGCAATTCTCATCCGATTTGGAAGAAATTTTCTACAACGGCTTCTTTCATGACCATTAACATACGTGACTAATATGGTCTGAATCGACCAATAGCTTGATTCAGCTCCCATATAAACTCCCGATCTCCCGATGTCGCTTCTTTAGCCCCTACAACGCGCAATTCTTATCCGAATGAACTGAAATATTACACAATGACTCCCCATTCATTTATGGTCCGAATCGGACTATAACTTGATATAGCTCCAATAGCACAACAGTTCTTGCCTAAAAGAGATATCGGAAAAAGAATTTGACAAATGCGATCCATGGTGGAGGGTATACAAGATTCGGCCCGGCCGAACTTAGCACGCTCTTACTTAAAGATAAAATGTCAATTCAAGTATCTCTAAAAGCAAATTTCCAATGAAATTTGTTTTTCCTACACAAAATTTTGATTAAATTTTCTCTAACAGAAAAATTTCAATAAAATTTTCTGCTTAAACAAAATTTCAATGAAAAAATTTTAAATGAAATACTTTTGCTGTGAGTCATTTTTTAAAATATGCTGTCAAAATTCCGCATTTGTGGACAATTTTGACAAAATTTTAATTTCATTACATTTTTCTTTTGTTCCTCTCTTTGCCATAGACATTTGTCTGTACATTAAACTTGCCATGAATTGAAAATTATGACTTCGGCTTCTTGTAATTTGATGCCTTATCCTTGTGCTGTTGTCGTAGGCACATACATTCACACTCGAATAGACCATTTGAGTCAAACACGCGCTCACATTTTTCTAAAACGTGACACAACATGCCTACGAGTATACTTTAATTGGCCCCCATGGGCATAATTCCAAAAACATTGCCTCTCCCAAGATCCACACCAACACAACGATACTGCAGGGCAACACACAAGCAGCGAAGCAGCCCACGTCACTATACACTTCACACCATTGACAATAACGAGAAAAGCAACAACAACAACAGCATCAACTATGTGGAGTCTATGTGATGTGTAAGGGATTGTGAACAGAATACTTAAGAATCTCTTTTTAAAGTTGATGGGTGATGTTGTTGTCGAAAAAAAACTAAAAACAAAATCCCTTTAAAGCCTTACAAAGTTCTTTGAAGCATGGTTGAGTGAGTTGGTAGGAGAGTCATGCATCCATAGCAGTAAGTGTGGCAAGGGACTTTACTTGTAGATAGGGTAAATACTAACATATAAGGGCAAGGAATTAGGGCCCTTAATTGTTTGGTGACTAAAACAAGGAGAAGCTGAAAATCATTTCTGGGTTAAGGTTAGTGGAAAAGCTAGGTTGGTAGAGTTTTAGTGGTAGTCTGAAATCAGATTTAGTTAACACGTTTTATACCCACCATCGCAGGATGGGGGTAGATTCATTTTTCATTTCATTTGCAACATATCGAAATATCCATTTGGGACCCCATAAAGTATTTGATTTTGATCGTCGTAAAAATCTAAGACCATCTAGCCAGGTCCCTCCGCCTGTCCGTCCGTTTTTCGGTTGTCTTTAACAATGAAGATGTTGAGCCGAAACTTTGCACAGATTCTTTTTTTGTCCATAGGCAGGTTAAGTTCGAAGATGGGCTATATGGGACTATATCTTTATATAGCCCCCATATAGACCGATCCGCCGATTTAATGTCTAAGGTCCGCAAAAGCCACATTTATTACCCGATTTTGCTGAAATTTGGAACAGTGAGTTGTATTAGGCCCCCCGACGTTCTTCTTCAATTTGCCTCAGATCAGCCCAGATTTGGATATAGCTGCCATATAGACCGATCTCTCGATTTAAGGTCTTAGGCCCATCAAGCCACATTTATTATCCGATTTTGCTGAAATCTTGGGACAGTGAATTGTGTTAGGCCACTCAACATCCCTATTCAATTCGGCCCCGATCGGTGCAGATTAGGATATAGCTGCCACATAGGCCGATTTGGCGATTTAAGGTCTTAGGCCCCTAAAAGGCGCATTTATTGTCCGATGTAGCCGAAATTTGGGACAGTAAGTTGCGTTAGGTAATTCGACATCCTTCTTCAATTCGGTCCAGATCGGTTCAGATTTGGATATAGCTGCCATATAGACCGATCTCTCGATTTAAGGTTTTGGTCCCATAAAAGGCACATTTATAAACCGATTTTGCCAAAATTTGGTACATTGAGTTGTGTTGGGCCCTTCGACATCCTTCTTCAATTTGGCCCTGAACGGTTCAGATTTGAATATAGCTGCCGTATAGACCGATCTTGAGATTTAAGATCTTAGGCTCATAAAAGGCGCATTTATTGTCCTATTTCGCCGAAATTTGGGACAGTGAGTTGTGTTAGGGTCTTCGACATCCTTCTGCAAGTTGGCTCAGATCGGTTCAGATTTGGATGTAGATGGCTATAGACCGATCTCCCGATTTAAGGTCTTGGGCTCCCTAATAGGCGCATTTATTATCCGATTTTGCCAAAATTTGGAACAGTTAGTTGTGTTAGGCGCTTCAACATCCTTCTTTAATTTGATCCCGATCGGTCCAGATTTGGATATAGCTGCCATATAGAGCGATCTCTCGATTTAAGGTCTTGGGCCCATAAAAGGCGCATTTATTGTCCGATTTTGCCAAAATTTGGCACAGTAAGTTATAGTAAACTCTTCAATATCCTTCTTCAATTTGGCTTAAATCGGCTCAGATTTGGATATAGCTGCCATATAGACCGATCCCTCGATATAAGAGTTTGGGCCCATCCAAGGCCCATTTATTGTCCGATTTCTTTGAAATTTGGGACAGTGTGTCGCAGCCACCGTAGCGCAGAGGTTAGCATGTCCGCCTACAACGCTGAACGCCTGGGTTCGAATCCTGGCGAGACCATCAGAAACAATTTTCAGCGGTGATTTTCCCCTCCTAATACTGGCAACATTTGTGAGGTACAATGGCATTTCTCTCCAAAGAGGTGTCGCATTGCGGTACGCCGTTCGGACTCGGCTTTAAAAAGTGGCTCCTTATCATTGAGCTTACATTTGAATCGGACTGCACTCATTGATATGTGAGAAGTTTGCCCCTGTCCTTTAGTGGATTTTGCTGAAATTTTGGGACAGTGAGTTGTGTTAGGCCCCTCAATAACCTTCTGCAATTTGGCTCAGATCAGTCCAGATTTGGATATAGCTGCCATATAGACCGATCTCTATATTTAAGGTTTTGGGCCTATAAAAGGCGCATTTTTTTCCGATGTCGCTGTAATTTGGGACAGTGAGTTGCGTTAGACCCCTTGACATCTGCAAGTTGGCTGAGATCGGTCCAAATTTGGATATACCTGCCATATAGACCGATCTCTCGATTCAAGGTCTTGGGCCCCAGAAAGCACTTTTATAATCAGATTTCGCCGAAATTTGGGACGGTGAGTTAGTTTAAGCCCCTCGTCAAACTTCTGCAATATGACACAGATCGGTCCAGATTTGGATATAGCTGCTATATAGACCGATCTCTCGATTTAAGGCTTTGGGCCCCTAAAACGGGAATTTATTATCCGATGTCGCCAAAAATTGGGAGATCCCTCGACATTCCTCATGCAATTTGGCCCAGATCGGTTCAGATTTAGATATAGCTGACATCTCTCTCTCGATTTAAGATTTTTAAGATGTTCCCATAAAAGAAGCATTTATTGTCCGATTTTGCTAAAATTTGGGACAGTGGATTATGTTTGCTCCCTAGATATCCCTTATCAATTTGGTCCTGATGGGTTCGCATTTGGATATATCTGCCATATAGACCGGTCTCTCGATTTAGGGTCTTAGACCACTAAAAGGCAACTTTTTGTGTACTGTACTTATTAGACCACTCAATGTCTGTGCCGAATTTGGTTCAAATCGGAACATATTTCGATATATCTGCTATGGGGGGTGGAATTATGCATTTTTCACTGAATTGTGACGAAGGTGGTTCACATATCTATTCGAGGTGGTGGTATCCAAAGTTCGGCCCCGACGAAATTATAACTTTGTCTCATCCCAATGTGAAACCCTCTGAAGCTCACCAAAATACTCCAAAATATTAGCATTCCGCCCTCCGACAAAAGTACGCAATTCGTTTAAATTCCAATTCAAATGCGATTGTATGTAGGTATGTCTTCCATTGCAAAACTCATTTGAATGGCAAAGTTGTAGAACGATGTGCATTGAATTTAATTTAAAAATTTTGGCTCACATCCTGCTCGCAAGGCATCACATCACAGCACATCACATCCCATCAAATCATCATCTACACAGTCATCAAAGCAGAGGTGACAATTTTGTTTCGTAGTTCAACTACAAAAATGTGTTAAAACTTTTACAAAATGTATGGAAAACTTTTTAACCATACCGAAATTCGTATTTCAATTGAAGAAAACTAAAGAAAGGAGGGTGGAAGAGTTCCTCTAACATTGGCTGAAACTTACATGCATATGGAATCGTCACATAAGGCCAAACACAGCAATCTTTTATTCGCAAAAGTCCTTGCCTTACAAAGTTTCAGATTTCTTTGTGGCGGCTTCCTTTATGCCTGCCAACGATATGAAGGCCACGTCCTCTGCATTTGGCATTTTATGCTGTCATTATTTCCACATCAATCTTCCTGTGGAAGAGCGGTCTCCCTTGCTTTGGCTTCCTTGACATTTTGTAAGGATTTTTAATATCTTGCAACACTTGTACGAGTTTTTCGTTTCTCTGGTTTTCGCTGAATGTGCGCTTCTGTTTGGCGAAAAATTTTACAAAACAACTTTTGGCAACCAATCGAATATTTAAACATTAAAAACGGAAATGGAAATGTTTTTCTCCCCCTCCTCCTCCTCCACCTCCACCTACTCGTTGTACTTCCGTTTTGCCTACCATCCTCGGGTAAATGTGTGAGAATATTTTTTTGCCATTATTTTCCATTTGAAATTGGAATACAAATCTTGCTGTCGGATGCATTCATGGTGATAAGCACCATTTAAATGGGATGGGGGGAGGGAGGCACAGAACTGCGAGTACAAGAAAATAATGAACGAGAAACAAGGAAAATCTGGTTAAATAGATCAGTTGCAGCCAAATGCACACACACACACTATTGCACATATTTGTGTACGCGAACAAGAACATAAACCCATGGGCTTGGAAATATCCGCACACTACCACGTGTGCCCAACACAGCTATAGATGATTAAAGGTTAACTTAGAAGGATCTCAGACTACATGACACACGGATTCGAGGTATCTTCAAAAATCTTTTATGGAAGATAATGCCTTAATCTTCACTAATGGCTGCAAGCGATAGCGATGGAATTGCGGTGCCTTCTCCAAAAAACTCGATATCGATATGTAGGACACTCGAAAACAAATCTCAGTTCCTGGGCTCCCTATGTAGACCCCAGGGCTACTATGTCCTCTAGCTTTGATCCATCTGTGTAGCATTATCTTCCAGATGGCCATACTAGGGTTCCGTCAATGCAAGACTGTTCCGCTGGCAGTAGTACTTCGCACTCGATCTCAAGTGTCGTCTCAGGCATCCGGTCGGAAGCCTCCTCCATTCCTTGCAGGTTTCTCATCGTCGCCGCGATGATATGACCTCCTCCTTTGGTCTATCTATTCTCCCATTGCCTTAAGTCTCATAGCCGCAGTGGCTACCTTACACTTACTCTGCATGTCTATGAGTTGGATATCTAGAATACTCTCTAGTGCCCTAGTGGGCGTGGTCCTGTAAAGCCAATGGGGTATTCTCGGATTCAAGCCCCATTATGAGCCTTCGGCCCATCTACGTAGTGGCCAACATCTAAGAGCTTTCTCTTATCGTCGCCGCGATTATACCGCGATGGTATGACCTGCTCCTTTCATCTATCCATTCTCCCATCCATAGCCACAGTGGCTACCTCACACTTAATCTGCATGTCTATTAGTTGAATATCTAAAATAGTCTCCAGTACCATAAGGGGCGTGGTCTTCAACGCTCCGCCTTTGAAAAGACAACATATTCTCTGAACCGGTTGTATTATTCTTAGGTTACACTTTTTCTCCATCGCAGTCCACCAAACTAATGAGGCGTAACTAAGTATTGGTCTAATCACGTTCCTGTAGAGCCAGCGCAATACACTTGAATTCAGGCCCCATTTTGAGCCTACGGCCCATCTAGGTAGAGCCCAACATTTGTGAGTGTTCTTTCCATGATTGCTGCTAAGTATTTGACCTTGTCCTATATCGAAATCGTTCTACTCAGGTAAACTAATTGAGAATGAGATTTGCGTAAATTTTAACTGCAATCGTAACACTGTGCAGTAAGAGAAGAGATGTTGCATTTTTTGGGGGAATAGATGTGGAGATGCCATATGGAGATGTTGCTGGCACTCTTTTCTTGTAGCAAATGCTTGCCTAAGAGTTTAAAAATGGATTGAAAACATAACCGAATGTCAATTTTTGTCACTGAAAAAAAATGTAACAAGATGGGAGAGAGAGGGTAGTCAATGATAAGAAAACGTCCATGTTTATGACGAATAAGAGGATGATGAAACGATTTATGTTGACAAGGACAAGGCAAGGCCAATTGTTGTGTAAGTGATTATAGGCCAAAAACGAACTGATTATTTTATAGTTCTATTAGCCGAACTGGGTCCGCTCCGCTGGGCCTTCTTAAACTCTCTTATATCTTTTTGGGGTGGGGACACTTCCTCCATCCGATATCTAACAAGTAAAAAGGCGTTAAGTTCGGCTCGGCCGAACTTTGGATACCCACCACCTCGGGTATATATGATAACCACCATTCATCAAAATCCGATGAAAATTGCGTCTTTTATGGGCCCAATCGAGGGATCGGTCTAATATGGCAGCTATATTCAAATCTAGACCGATCTTGGCCAAATTAAAGAAGGACGTCGAAGGGCCTTAAACAACCCACTGTCTCAAATTTCGGCAAAATCGGACAATAAATGCCCCTTTTTTGGCCCCAAAACCTAAAGCCGACCGTTCGGTCTATATGACAGCTATATCCAAATCTGGACCGATCTGTGACATATTGTATTTCACAACTCACTGTCTCAAATTTCAGCAAAATCGGATAATAAATGTGGCTTTTATGGGCCTAAGACCCTAAATCGGAGGATAGGTCTATATGGCAGCTATATCCAAATCTGGACCGATCTCATCCATATACGACACGAATGTCGAAATGCCTAACACAACTCACTGTCCCAAATTTCAGCAAAGTCGGATAATAAATGTCGCTTTTATGGGCCCAAAACCTTAAATCGGAGGATCGGTCTATAAGGCAGCTATATCCAAATCTGAACCGATCTGGGCCAAATTGACGAAGGATGTCGAATGGCCTAACACATCTCACTGTCCCAAATTTCAGCAAAATCGGAAAATAAATGTGATTTTTATGAGCCTAAGACCCAAAATCGGAGGATCGGTCTATATGGCAGCTATATCCAAATCTGGACCGATCCGAGCCAAATTAAAGAAGAATGTCGAAGGGGCTTGCACAACTCACTGTTTCAAATTTCAGCTAAATCGGATAATAAATGTGGTTTTATGGGCCTAAGACCCTAAATCGGAGGAGAGGTCTATATGGCAGCTATATCCAAATCTGGACCGATCTGAACCACATACAACACGGATGTCGAAGGGTCTAACACAACTCACTGTTCCAAATTTCAGCAAAATCGGATAATAAATGTGGCTTTTATGGGCCTAAGACCCTAAATTGGCCGATCGGTCTATATAGGGGCTATATCAAGATATAGTCCGATATAGCCCTTCGAACTTAACCTGCTTATGGAAAAAAAGATTCTGCGCAAAGTTTCAGCTCAATATCTCTATTTTAAAGGACTCTACCGTGATTTCAACAGTCAGACGGACGGATATAAAAATCTAGATCTCTTTAGATTTTATGCTGATCAAGAATATATATACTTTATAGGGTCGGAAATGGATATTTCGATGTGTTGCAAACGGAATGACAAAATTAATATACCCCCATCCTTCGGTGGTGGGTATAAAAATAATATTGCCTATGTTTCCTTCCAAACAAACGTACACAATCTATGAAAATTTCAAGAAAATCGGTTCAGCCAAGTATCATATAGCCATAGTGGGTCTAATGGCGTTTTTGGGGGTCGTCATTACCCCCCTATATTTCGATCTGATTTTGAATGCCAGTTTCGAAATCTACTCCCGAATACCTTGCATTTGAGCTCCATATTGAAATGAACATCCAGTATGTCTGTTTGGGGCAGTTTTGGGGTTGGGTGCGAACCGATGGGTACTTAGACTCAAATTTTAATATCATATTCGCATTCTCCTCTCCAACACCTTTCATTTGATACCTATATTTCCCAATCGAGTCTACTTTTGATGTTGGGTTGTGTTTTGGCATTAGGGGGAGGGTCCGTCCCCCCTTTGTAGCCCATGTTTCTTTCCAGACCATCCTACACAATATGCGAAAATTTCGAGAAAATCGATTCTTCGGGTTTTCAGTCGATACGGAACAAACAAACCGAGTCCAATATATCCGTGATTGATTAATGTACCCCTTTTTGGGCGTTTTTGTGGGGGTGCGGTAACCCCCTATACTTCGATATGAATTTGTATTCGTTATCTACTCCCGCATACTTTTCATTTGATGACCATATTGTCCCGATTGGTCCACTTTTGATTTTGGGTAGTGTTTTTGGGGTAACGTTGGAGGGTGCGCCCCCTTCCGGGTGGGGTGGCCCCCTAGGTACTAGGACCCTACTTTTATTATGAAATTCGTATTCTATTCCTGAATACCTTTCATTTGAATACCATATTGTCCCGATCGGTCCACTTTTATTTTTGGGTAGTACTTTTGGGGTAAGGGGGAGGGTCCGCCCCCTCCCGATATCAAAAAATTATATAGCCTATGTTTCCTTCCAGACCAACCTACACAATCTGTGAAAATTTCAAGGTAATCTGTTCAGCCGTTTTTGAGTCCATACGGAACAAACAAACAAACCGACAAAATAAGAAAGGTCAAAGGCGAAAACATGTCCGTCCGTCCGTCCGTCTGTCCGTCCGTCCGTCTGTCTGTCGAAAGCACGCTAACTTCCGAAGGAGTAAAGCTATCCGCTTGAAATTTTGCACAAATACCTCTTATTAGTGTAGGTCGGTTAGTATTGTAAATGGGCCATATCGGTCCATAACCTGATACAGCTGCCATATAAACCGATCTTGGGTCTTGACTTCTTGAGCCTCTAGAGTGCGCAAATTCTTATCCGATTGAAATGAAATTTTGCACGACGTGTTTTGTTATGATATCCAACAACTGCGCCAAGTATGGTTCAAATCGGTCCATAACCTGATATAGCTGCGATATAAACCGATCTTGAATCTTGACTTCTTGAGCCACTAGAGGGCGCAATTCCTATCCGATTTGGCTGAAATTTTGCATGACGTATTTCGTTATGACTTTCAATAAATGTGCCAAAAATAATTCAAATCGGTTCATAACCTGATATAGCTGTCATATAAACGGATCTTGGGTCTTGACTTCTTGAGCCTCTATAGGACGCAATTCTTATACGATTAGAATGAAATTTTGCACGACGTGTTTTGTTATGATATCCAACAACTGTGCCAAGTATGGTTCAAATCGGTTCATAACCTGATATAGCTGTCATATAAACCGATCTTGGGTCTTGACTTCTTGAGCCTCTATAGGGCGCAATTCTTATCCGATTGGAATGAAATTTCGCACGACGTGTCTTGTTATGATATCCAACAACTGTGCCAAGTATGGTTCAAATCGGTTCATAACCTGATATAGCTGCCATATAAACCGATCTTGGGTCTTGACTTCTTGAGCCTCTAGAGTGCACAATTCTTATCCGATTAAAATGAAATTTTGCACGACATGTTTTGTAGTGATATCCAACAACTGTGCCAAGTATGGTTCAAATCGGTTCATAACCTGATATAGCTGCCATATAAACCGATCTTGGGTCTTGACTTCTTGAGCCTCTAGAGGGCTTAATTCTTATCCGATTTGAATGAATTTTGGCACGACGTGTTTTGTTATAATATCCAACAATTGTGCTAAGTATGGTTCAAATCGGTTCATAACCTGATATAGCTGCCATATAAACCGATCTGGGATTTTGACTCCTTGAGCCTCTAGAGGTCGCAATTATTATTCGATTTGCCTGAAATTTTGTACGACGGTTTCTCTCATGGCCATCAACATACGTTTTTATTATGGTCTGAATCGGTCTATAGCCCGATACAGCTCCCCTATAAATCGATCTCTCTATTTTACTTCTTGAGCCCCCAAGAAGTTCGAATTGGCTGACATTTTACACGGGTCTCCAACATATAATTTAATTGTGGTCCAAACCGGACCATATCTTGATATCGCTCTAATAGCAGAGCAAATATTTTCTTATATCCTGTTTTGCCTAAGAAGAGATGCCGGAAAAAGAACTCGACAAATGCTATCCATGGTGGATATAAGATTCGGCCCGGCCGAACTTAGCACGCTTTTACTGGTTTAGTGTGGTTCAGTTATTCTTTTTTTCACTTTTGCTAAATACCTCATAGTTCGGATAAATGAATGTCATCCGCATGTCATAATCTCTTGCTATAGAAGATCCTATTCCAACAAAACTTCATCTCCTCATAGAATATTGACAAAAAAAATCCATACCCCTATTGACCCCTTATAACTTGTCAATATCCAAGGGCTAAGCATAAGACAAAAGGCTTGGCTAAATCTCCTTTGCCATAACCAAAGGCAAATGGCATGGCAATAAATTTGCCAGCAGAATGACAGCAATGGTAAATCCTAAAGGGAATTATAGCTAAAGCAAAGCAAGCCAAACCAACCAAAGAAACGAAGTCAGGGAGCGAACTCGCATAAATGAATTATACGCCAAAGCCGCAAGCAAACATGTGTGAACTTCCACCAATAATGGGGGTTGAGTTTTTTTTTCCTAAAAATCAAAACTATTCAGTCGTTGGTTTCTTTTTTCTCTCTCTCTCTCTCTCACTCTCTTCTTGTAGCTTCCTTCAAAGGCGGCAGCTTTAAATGACATCGACACAGCTATTGTTGGAATAGGAAAGAAGGAAACCCATCAATTTTCTTTGAGCTTTGCTGGTTTTTTGCACTCACGTTAGGCTACTACTGAAATATTGCCATCATTTTAGTTTACCGACAGTTTTCGAATTGTTGGCCATTTAAATTGTTCGGAAATTATGATTGACGACTGGCAGGCAGGCATTTGTTAGACTAGAATGAGGCCCATGGGGTTCATGGCCGTTTTTTTTTTATTTTTTTAAGGGGAAAAATTAAACTTTTTTCTAAAACCTTTTTTGAGAAACAAGAAGAGTGTTGTTGTTACTCAAAAGGGAATATCGAAAGCTCCATCAGAAAAAACTTTGAGGAACATGAAGTATTTTCATATTTCTTGTCTTTTGCGGTTTAAGGCACCACAAATATTAAAACAAAATAGAATATTTACCATTATAAAGGATATTCTTTAGAAGTTCAAGCTATTAAAGTAACGGAAGAAAATATTTTTATTGAGTAGCATACTCCTCAGCCGGAGGCCACCGAAGCGCAGAAAAAGCAAGCAGTTATGACTCTGAAAGCCCTGGAATCGTCGAATCCTTAGAAAAAATGTTTGGCGGTGGTTATCCCCTAAAATTTTCATTGAAATTTTGTCCTTAGAGAAAATTTCACTGAAATTTTGTCTCTAGAGAAAATTTCACTGAAATTTTGTCTTTAGAGAAAATTTCACTGATATTTTGCCTTTAGAGAAAATTTCACTGATATTTTGCCTTTAGAGAAAATTCCACTGAAATTTTGTCTTTAGAGAAAATTTCACTGAAATTTTATCTTTAGAGAAAATTTCACTGAAATTTTGTCTTTAGAGAAAATTTCACTGAAATTTTGTCTTTAGAGAAAATTTCACTAAAATTTTGTCTTTAGAGAAAATTTCACTGAAATTTTGTCTTTAGAGAAAATTTCACTGAAATTTTGTCTTTAGAGAAAATTTCACTGAAATTTTGTCTTTAGAGAAAATTTCACTGAAATTTTGTCTTTAGAGAAAATTTCACTGAAATTTTGTCTTTAGAGAAAATTTCACTGAAATTTTATCTTTAAAGAAAATTTCACTGAAATTGTCTTTAGAGAAAATTTCAATGAAATTTTGTCTTTAGAGAAAATTTTACTGAAATTTTGTCTTTAAAGAAAATTTCACTGAAATTGTCTTTAGAGAAAATTTCAATGAAATTTTGTCTTTAGAGAAAATTTTACTGAAATTTTGTCTTTGGAGAAAATTTCAGTGAAATTTTGTCTTAAGAGAAAATTTCACTGAAATTTTGTCTTTAGAGAAAATTTCATTGAAATTTTGTCTTTAGAGAAAATTTCACTGAAATTTTGTCTTTAGAGAAAATTTCACTGACATTTTGTCTTTAGAGAAAATTTCACTGACATTTTGTCTTTAGAGAAAATTTCACTGACATTTTGTCTTTAGAGAAAATTTCAATGAAATTTTGTATGAAATTTTGTTTTTAGAGAAAATTTCACTGATATTTTATCTTTAGAGAAAATTTCACTGACATTTTGTCTTTAGAGAAAATTTCACTGAAATTTTGAGAAAATTTCACTGAAATTTTGTCTTTAGAGAAAATTTCATTGAAATTTTGTCTTTAGAGAAAATTTCACAGAAATTTTGTCTTTAGAGAAAATTTCACTGACATTTTGTCTTTAGAGAAAATTTCAATGAAATTTTGTCTGAAATTTTGTTTTTAGAGAAAATTTCACTGACATTTTATCTTTAGAGAAAATTTCACTGACATTTTGTCTTTAGAGAAAATTTCACTGAAATTTTGTCTTTAGAGAAAAACGTTGACCTCTCATTTTATTTTTTACGTCATACCCATATGCTTAAATCCACGATTTATCACCTACCACGACGTCATAGACGAGTTTCGAAGCACCACGATCGTATTTTTTGTTTCGGCCAATCGACATGAGTTTTTTTTTGAGCGATTGACAAATTATATGAAATCCAACGCGAACAAATTTTTCATTTACGGTCCAATGATCATGCAGTATTAAATGTATGCTGGTCTCACTAATGCCTAAGGTTGTCTCAAACTCACGAGAGGTCACATGTCGATCTTGCAATATCAGTTGGGGCACAGCATCAATGGTTTTTGGAACAACAACTGATTTTGAACGACCTTAACGAAATTCGTCTTGGAGTGAACTACGACCTCGATTGAACTCCCTTACCATCATCGATAAACACTGGTCCTTGATGGAGCTTCATCGCCAAAAATTTAATTAAGTTCATCGATGCACTGTTATTGAGTTAATCCACGTCGAAAGTTTTACAAATATAATCACACGAAAATGTTTAACGATTTAATTCCATTTTTGGACGAGATGAACCTTTTACTGTAAACAACACAAATAGCGCTCGTATGTCAAAACGTTCTGAGTACGTACGTATCCTCAAGCTTTACGATAGAGCTGTCAGTTGGCAAATGACAACACAAGGGTTGTCGAAAACCCGAAATATAAAAAGCAACCCTCGTGCGTGGTATTCCCTAGTGTGTAGCCATAGGGTCTATCGCTCATAATCCATTATGATAACCGATAACTGGTGTCGCTATGCGGCACGCCGTTCGGACTCGGCAATAAAAAGGAGGCCCCTTGTCATTGAGCTAAAACATTAATCGCACTGCACTCATTGATATGAGAGAAGTATCCCCTGTTCCCTAATGGAATGTGGATGTGATATTTAGTTTATAAGGTGGCATACAAAATTTCGCTTAAATCGGATCTGGCGTTTTTGCAAATGAGGGTAAGGGAGAGGGTCCGACATGGCGTATCCCATCTGTAGCAGCGATGTCGCTCCTACAAGTGGTGATAAAGTCCATGGGGGTGAGTGCCCAAGGTTCGGCAGGTAAGGTATCCCTTATTCCTCAACGACATTAAGGGAAACCCAATAAATTTGCAAATTTTTGCATAGATTAGTTGCTTATCTTCACAACGGTATTATTTTTTGAAAGCTTTATGAGCTATGTACACAAAAGTTTATTCCATGCTGACTACATTATACGACTTTCGTTACCATTTTCATTGTTGTTCAAAACAAAATGCAAATATGCTGCTCTATACCACTGCGCATAAGGACGGGGAAAGTAATGCTCAAACATAACTGCATTTAAAATAATAACCCAAACAAAAATGATTGTGCATAAAGTGGAGCTCATTTGTGTTATGGCAAGTCACTCACTAATATCTCAAATGGCGACAATTTGTGCATTCGCAAACTGAAGTCATTGAAATTACACCACAAAAATGTCCATAATAAAATCATATAAATTACAAAGTATACGTATGAAAATAATGACGCCGAACGAGCATTTGAAGATAAAAGTCCCTTCATATATGGAGGTGTCTGTCGCACACACACACACACATGTAAACGTACCATCACTTCTTCAACATTTTCACATTTTAGACTCCATTCAATTGCCATCATAAATATCATAATCAAAAGCAAAATCAAAAACATAATCATTGTCGTTAGTCGTCGGTGGGTCTCCATTACACTCCATCCCTCTCCCCACCACCAGGCTGGCTTCAGGCAATCTATGCGCAGTCGTTGTCATCATCATGAAAATTGCTGTAATTTTATAATTTAATTCAAATTAAATGCCACACATTAAAATGGAAAATAATGAAACATTGTTCGCCGTACGAAAATCATCAATCACACCAACACCACATCTCAGTCACACAAGTTGTTCGACGCTTACTCATTTGCCCCGCCGCTGTACTCTCACACTCTCTCTCTTGTGCTTGTTCGTTTTGTGTCACTTATTACTTGCAATTGGTGTGAGTGAGATGAGTTTGTGGGCCCGCCAAGAGCGCAAGGAGGAGAGCAGCATGAAAGGCAATGTGTAATAATTTCATGTTGGCATGTACATCAACATTACACTGCAATGAGAGTACGTACACGAGTTGTAGCACAAACACACAGACAGACAGACAGACATACTTGTACATTTGTGAAAATGTACTTTGTAGCGCAGCGAACATGTTTTCCGTTGCTACAAGTGATACATGATGACGTGGGGGGTGGGGAACTTGTCTTTGGCACTCTACTTTGGGTAAATATTTAGAACATGCCGAACAGGAAATGAAAATTGAGAACATATAGTGGACATTTTTGATGGTAAATTGGTGACATTAAAGGGCTGCAAGAAATAGACTACAGCAAAGGGATATCAAACAGCTATAATACTAACTAGTGCATGTAGTACTTTTTCTATGTAGAACTTATCTCGAAATCTAGTCAGACTTTAATTAGAAAACCAATTGAAATAGCAATTTAGAACCTTGATAGAAGATTTTCCTACCATAGGACAAAAGATTTCGATTTCCACATCTTTAAAAGGACATGTCGGATAAAAGATTATATGGGAGTTACATCGAAACGTGTGCCAATTTTAATGGCACATACTGGGACATGAAATAGATGTGACCAAAATTGTGGATTTTACTGCCTTAAAAGCCCATATCGGATGAAATATACACTTTGGAGCTTTATCTAGGACTGATTTTAATGACATTTTGCACACGTATTGGAACATCAATTTAAATGTCGCATGCAAAATCGGAACTAAAATTTGGAAAGATCGGAGCAAAATTGTGGCTTCTACAGCCTTAAAAGGCCAAATCGGATGAAAGATATATATGGAAGCTATATCTAAATCTGAACCGATTTTTATGAAATTTTGCACATACATTGAGACTTTACAAAAACGACTCCACGCCACATTTGGTGAGGATCGGACCAAAATTGTGGCTTCTACAGCCTTAAAAGTCCATATCGGATGAAAGATATATATGGGAGCTATATCTAAATCTGGACCGATTTTTATGAAATTTTGCACACTTATGGAGACGTAAAATAAAACACACCATACACATTTTGTAAAGATCTGTAAAAAATTGTGGCTTCTACAGCCTTAAACGGCCATATTGGATGAAGGATATATATGGGAGCTATATATAAATCTGAACCGATTTTCATGAAATTTTCCACACATATTAGGATGTCAAATAAAACATCTCGTGCAAAATATTTTAAAGATCGGACGAAAATTGTGCCTTCTACAGCCTTAAAAAGCCATATCGGATGAAAGATATATATGGGAGCTATATATAAATCTGAACCGATTTTTTTCAAAATCAACAGCGTTTGCCCTTGGGCCAAAAAAGTAGCATTTGAAAAATTTCGTGACAATCGGACAACAAATACGAGCTGCACTTTGATTACAAGAATGCATGGACTCCAGGACGGACAGACGGACATGGCTAAATCGAATCAGAAAGTGATTCTGAGTCAATCGGTATAGTTATCAATGGGTCTAACTCTTCTCCCTCTTAGCGTTGCAAACAAATGCACAAATCTATAATTCCTTGTACCACAATGGTGGTGTAGGGTAAAAAAATAGTAATTACAAGTAAAAGCGTGCTAAGTTCGGCCGGGCCGAATCTTATATACCCTTCACCATGGATCGCATTTGTCGAGTTCTTTTGCCGGCATCTCTTCTTAGGCAAAAAAGGATAAAAGAAAATATTTACTTGGGGGCTCAAGAAGTAAAATAGAGAGATCGGTTTATATGGGAGCTGTATCAGGCTATAGACCGACTCAGACCATTATAAACACGTATGTTGATGGTCATGAGAGGATCCGTCATACAAAATTTCAGGCAAATCGGATAATAATTGCGCCCTCTAGATGCTCAAGAAGTCAAGATCCCAGATAGGTTTATATGACAGCTATATTTCAAAATTTCATTCCAATCGGATAAGAATTGCGAACTCTAGAGGCTCAAGAAGTCAAGACCCAAGATCGGTTTATACGACAGCTATATCAGGATATGGTCCGTTTGGAACCATACTTGGCACAATTGTTGGATATCATAGCAAAACACGTCGTGCAAAATTTCATTCCAATCGGATAAGAATTCCGCACTCTAGAGGCTCAAGAAGTCAAGACCCAAGATCGGTTTATATGACAGCTATATCAGGTTATGAACCGATTTGAACCCTATTTCACACAGTTGTTAAAAGTAAGAATAAAATACGTCAAGCAAAATTTCAGCCAAATCGGATCGGAATTGCGCCCTCTAGAAGCTCAAGAAATCAAGTTCCCAGATCTGTTTATAAGGCAGCTTTATCAGGTTATGGGTATTATTATATATGAAGGTTAGGTAGGTTATGAACCGATTTGAACCATACTTGGCACAATTGTTGGATATCATAGCAAAACACGTCGTGCAAAATTTCATTCCAATCGGATAAGAATTGCGCACTCTAGAGGCTCAAGAAGTCAAGACCCAAGATCGGTTTATATGGCAGCTATATCAGGTTATGGACCGATATGGCCCATTTACAATACCAATCGACCTACACTAATAAGAAATATTTGTGCAAAATTTCAAACGGCTAGCTGTACTCGTTCGAAAGTTAGAGTGCTTTCGACAGACAGACGGACGGACAGACGGACGGACGGACAGACAGACGGACGGACATGGCTAGATCGACATAAAATTTCGCGACGATCAAAAATATATGTACTTTATGGGGTCTCAGACGAATATTTCGAGTTGTTACAAACAGAATGACGAAATTAGTATACCCCCATCCTATGGTGTAGGGTTCGACAGCTAGTAAAATTAAGTAAAATGTTCAGTTATGACAGATTTTCCCCTATACATATCTACCTAAAGAATTATCTGCAACTTCTGAATGTCATTAGGGCATCCACCTATTTCGTCTATTGCCATCATCCACCTTCAAACGAAGAGGATGTCTTTCACATGTCTTTTTCGCATTATTTTATTGTCATTCAGCGTGCGAGTTTGGTTCGTCTGTCAGTTCGAAAGTATATGCATCTCCGTATAGCTGTCATATGTAATCGTTTATTAATGTCATAATGCTAAAAGCAAATTGCCAAATGCTCTTCCTCTCTTCTCCCTACTCTCCATGGGTGAGAGAGAAATGAGAATGTATATGGGGGCACGAATGTGCGCATTTCATTGTGAACGGAATAAAGAAGAAATTGTGCCGATGGACGGACATTTGAGAGGGACGGACGGACGGACGCACGGTAGGGTAGATTGATAAAAGGGACGAAGCGATGTAAGCTGGTGCCATTACGCTTGGCTAAGTATTTCATTTGTCTGTCCATCCCTACTTTGTCATTGCGATGGCAATAAGTGGAGTATTTCAAATGATTAAATACTATGTTCAAATTTTGCAGATATTACACGAAATGTGCGTTCGCACACTGAGGGACAGTGAAATGTGACAAATTTTTGAGGAGCAAGGCGAAAAGATTGTACCTTATGGTAAGAAATATGGGTAAGGTTAGGTTAGATGGAAAAAGAGGGTACGGGTCGCTGACTGCCCCTGTACTAGGCACCGATGCGATGGCCCAACCCGCCATCCACCTAAAAAAAAAGATCTCGATTACAGAAAGATCAACAAGAAATAATAGAACTGACAACCCCCCGATGACGACCTATGGATTCAGAACATGGTTAATGGTTGGAACATGGAACGTCAGAACACTCTCAGAAGCATCGACTCTTTACCAAGTCTAGAACAAGATGTCAAACTACAACCTAGACATCCTCGGTTTAAGTGAAGTACGATGGCAGAAATCCGGAACCACGGATCTTCAAGGTGGTGGTGCTAACTTTAGAAAGTTTTGCCTGATGTGTTTTATTTGACGTCCAAGTATGTGGGCAAAATTTTGTCAAAATCGAATCAGAATAGCTCTCAAGTGTATCGTTTATTCCTAAGCTTATAAAATGGGTATTTTCTATCCGATTTGGCTTAAATTTCGAATAGGGAATTTTTTTTTAGAAAATACACACTAGTTATACATGATGAGGTGTAGTGGTGGCAAGATCACGCCATGGCCTAGCACCTGCCTTGCCTATGGTGCGGCTGCGATTTTTTGTTCTTCGCGATTTTCCGTTGCCTTGTGATTATTTTATTTTATGGGAGGCTACCGTAGCTCAAAGGTAAGCATGTCCGTCTATGACGCTGAAGAACAGGGATCGCATCCTGGCGAGAACATTATATAATAAATTTGAGCGGTGGTTATCCCATCCAAATGTGAGGAACGTTGCCATGTAGAAACTTCTCCCCAAAGAGGTGTCGCACTGCGGCACGCCTTTCGGACCCGACTATAAAAACGAGGCCCCTTACCATTGAGCCTACACTTGAATCGGACAGCACTGTTGACCTGAGCGGTCTCCTTAATGCAGGGTTTACAATTTTACCACTTTCGACCTCTATAAACTTCTTCTGGCGGCTATAATTTTTGATCTACTGAACCGATTTGTATGACTAATGATTCTGAATAAACAACTTGGTAATATCCAAAAACAAGTAGGGATGGGCTAAATTCGGGCCAAGCCGACCTTTTGGTACCCTACACCATATTGAATATGCTAAGGTTAAGTGGTCGAATTAAAATCCGTACATATTTTAGGAGCCATAGAGTAAATAGCTGTTCAAATTTTTCGGAAGATCGATTGATAAATGGGTTAGCAAAGGCCTTAAATGTCGTCTGAGACCCCATAATGTATATATATATTCTTGACTGTCGTGACTTTTTATGTCGCTCTAGCCATGTTCGTCCGTCTGTCCGTCCGTACGTCTGTCTGTCGAAAGCATGCTAACTTTCGAAGCAGTAAGGCTAGCCGCTTGAAATTTTGCACAATTACTTCTTATTAGTGTAGGTCGGTTGTGATTGTAAATGCGCCATATCGGTCCATGTTTTGATATAGCTGCCATATAAACCGATCTTGGGTCTTGACTTCTTGAGCCTCTAGAGGGCTCAATTCTTAACCGATTGGAATGAAATTTTGCACGACGTTACTTGTTATGATATCCAACAACTGTGCTAAGTATGGTTCAAATCGGTCCAAAATCCGATATAGCTGCCATATAAACCGATCTTGGGTCTTGACTTCTTGAGCCTCTAGAGGACGCAATTCTTACGCGATTGGAATGAAATTTTGCACAAAGTATTTTGTTATGATATCCAACATTTGTGTCAAGTATGGTTTAAATCGGTCCATAACCTGATATAGCTGCCATGTAAACCGATCATGAATCTTGACTTCTTGAGTCACTAGAGGGAGCAATTCTTATCCGATTGGAATGAAATTTTGCAAGACGTGTTTTGTTATGACATCTAACAACTGTGCCAAGTATGATTCAAATCGGTCCATAACCTTATATAGCTGCCAAGTAAACCGATCTTGAATCTTGACTTCTTGAGCCAATAGAGGGCGCAATTCTTATCCGATTTGAATGAAATTTTGCACGACGTGTTTTGTTATGACATCTAACAACTGTGCCCAGTATGGTTTAAATCGGTTCATAATCTGATATATCTGCCATGTAAACCGATCTTGAATCTTGACTTCTTGAGCCACTAGAGGGCGCAATTCCTATCCGATTTGGCTGAAATTTCGCATGACGCATTTCGTTATGACTTTCAATAAATGTGCCAAGTATAATTCAAATCGGTTCATAACCTGATAGAGCTGCCATATAAACCAATCTTGAATTCTTGAGCCACTAGAGGGCGCAATTCTTATCCGATTGGAGTGAAATTTTTCACGAAGTATTTTGTTATGATATCCAACATTTGTGTCAAGTATGGTTCAAATCGGTCCATAACCTGATATAGCTGCCATGTAAACCGATCTTGAATCTTGAATTCTTGAGCCACTAGAGGGCGCAATTCGTATCCGATTGGAATGAAATTTTCCACGAAGTATTTTGTTATGATATCCAACAACTGTGCTAAGTAGGGCTGAAATCGGTCAATAACCTGATATAGCTGCCATATAAACCGATCTTGGGTCTTGACTTCTTGAGCTTCTACAGGGCGCAATTCTTATCCAATTAGAATGAAATTTTCCACGAAGTGTTTTGTTATGATATCCAACATTTGTGTCAAGTATGGTTTAAATCGGTCCATAGCCTGATATAGCTGCCATATAAACCGATCTGGGGTCTTGACTTCTTGAGCCTCTAGAGGGCGCAATTCTCATCCGATTGGAATGAAATTTTGCGAGAAGTATTTCGTTATGATATCCAACATTTGTGTTAAGTATGGTTTGAATCGGTCCATAACCTGATATAGCTGCCATATAAACCGATCTTGAATCTTGACTTCTTGAGCCACTAGAGGGCGCAATTCCTATCCGATTTGGCTGAAATTTTGCATGACGTATTTCATTATGAATTTCAACAACTGTGCTAAATAAGGTTCAAATCGGTGCAGAACCTTATATAGCTGTCATATAAACCGATCTGGGATCTTGACTTCTTGAGCCTCTAGAGGTCGCAACTATTATTTGATTTGCCTGAAATTTTGTTCGTCGTATGCTCTCATGACCATCAGCATTCGTGTTTATTATGGTCTGAATCGGTCTATAGCCTAATACAGCTCCCATATACATCGATCTCTCTATTTTACTTCTTGAGCCCATAGAGGGCGCAATCCTTATTCGAATTGGCTGACATTTTTCACAGGTCTCCAACATATAATTTAATTGTGGTCCCAACCGGACCATATCTTGATATCGCTCTGATAGCAGAGCAAATCTTTTCTTATCCATGTCCTGTTTTGTCTAAGAAGAGATGCCGGGAAAAGAACTCGACAAATGCGATCCATGGTGGAGGGTATATAAGATTCGGCCAGGCCGAACTTAGCACGCTTTTACTTGTTAAAAAATTTCCAATTTTTTTCGCCGTTTGAACAATTGTGCGACGTTAGTATTCACCAAATGATTCCTTTTCATAATTCAATAGCCATTGTCTGTATAATTTTTAAATTGTTGATATGCATCTCCGTTTATTTTTCCTCTTTTAAAGTCAAAATATACTCGAGGTGTGAAAAAGATACCGAACGTAATTCACAGCTTTGGCGTTACATTGTTGCAATGCATTTCGGTGCATTTTCATGATAAGTCGTCTTTTCATGCTTCATTGCATATTTTAAAGCAATTGAAAGGAGACATTTTTCTGTAAAAAAAAACAACAACAAAAATCACAGCAATTGAAAAGGAAGCACGAAAAAAGCGCCAAATTAAGTGAATCTGCAGAAATAAAAGGTTTTGGTTCTTTTTCTTTTGGAAGATGAAGCTTTTCCAGACAATCATTTCATTCATTTACCACAAAGTAATGGCTCACGTTTGCACTCAGTTTCTTTTGCAGGTAGGTTCTGTTTTCCGATATGTTGGGGTAATTTATACACAAAAACACAGCAATTCTTGCAAATAGCTTTTCGTATGTGGCGGCATCATTTCTTATCTTCATGCGATTGCATCTTCTGGAGTTCATGAATTGTGCAATTGTGTTTTTTAAGGAGTTTTAATGGATAAAATAAAGGCTCCACTGATTCTCTGCGGCTGGCGTTTAATGCGCGCGTAATTCTTATGCGTGAAATGCTGCTGCTGCAGCTTATCTTTGCATTTGGTGATTTCAATTGCATTCTGTTTTCAGTTACACTCCATTTCGTCCATATCGTCATTGCTGTTGCTTCTTCTGTTGCCTCATATGCCTCTGTGTTGCCAGTAATTATCCTTTTTTTGCGCTTTGTTAGATGCGTAAATTAATGAACGGCTTGAAAAGGAAATGAAAAAGGATGCTAGTTTTTCGTTGGGGCATTAAATTTCAAGATTGCCATCAGCATTGGCCCAACCTAAACTTATCATTACCAAATGCAATCAAGGATGAATGACTGAACTGAAATGACAGTTCAACATCACGCCCATGTTGCTTGATTACATCCTGCCACCAATCGTATTCGCAATAATTAGCGGGCATCCGGCTTTGCCATAAACTTTGTATTTCGTGTATTTGTGTGCTGATGATTTAGGGATTTGGAATTTGGAAAAAGGCTTATAATTTGAATCGAATTTTGTATAGACTTTGAAGGGGAACTTTAATGGAATTGTTGAAATGAAATTTTTGAAGAAATTCCAAAAAAAAAAAAAAAAAAAAAAAAACAGAACAAAAGTATAACAAACAAGAATCTTATATAAAAAACTATCAACTACGAAACTTTGTTTTCATTGAAAATTTTGTCCAAATTGGATTTTCATAGATATTTGCATGGAAATTGAATTGGATTCTAATAAAAAAAATGTTCGGAAATTTTTTTAATTTTTTTTTTTTTTTTTGGGAATTAAAGTTTTTTGCAAAATAAAGTCAGACAACATGTTCCCTGTCAATTTGTTTGACGAAGACCCCAAAACAATAACCACTTTCCCAAGGTGATGAGCTCCTACAGATATGGACAAATCAGCGTAATGTGCTTGGATTTTAGTCAGAAACTTGTACATTTTTTGCACAATATAAACCACCGTCGCACAGTGGGAGAAAATAAAAAATAAAACAAGTAAAAGCGTGCTAAGTTCGGCCGGGCCGAATCTCATATACCCTCCACCATGGATCGCATTTCCGAGTTCTTTCCCGGTATTTCTTTTTAGACAAACAAAAGATGTTGGAGACCACAGTAGAAGTCTATGTGTAAAATTTCAGCCAAATCGAATAAGAATTTTGCCTTTTAGGGGCTTAAGATGTAACAAAGGGAGATCCGCTTATATGGGAGCTGTATCAGGCTAAAGACCGATTCAGACCATATTCAACACGTATGTTGGAGGTCGTGGGAGGAGCCGTTGTACAAAATTTCAGGCAAATCGGTTAATAATTACGCCCTCAAGAGGCTCAAGAAGTCAAGATTCAAGATTGGTTTATATGGCAGCTATATCAGGTTATTGAACGATTTGAACCATACTTGCCACTCACCATTCACACATGGTATTTTAATCGAACTAAAAGCATCATTAGAAGCCTGAATGCAAACAATTTCCTCATTATCATTATAAATTTTTTTTGGCTTCAGACATTCTCATATCAACAAAGCGACTTTGTCTACATTTTACATTTGACAGCAAAACAAAAAACAAAAACTCACAACGAATTGGCTAATTTGCACGATTTATTGCATGTCGCTGTCATCCATAAAATCCAAAGAAAAAAAAAACAAACAAAAAAAAAAAAAAAAAACGTTAAATTCAAACAAAGTTTATGCCCACTCAAAAAATCACAAGTATAACAAAATTTAGATGGAGGACATGGCAAAAGAAAAAAAAAGTCGAAGCTCAAACAGATATAAAAACGACAAAAATACTCAATTACAATTGACAGTTGCGATAATAGCGACGAAAACCAAGTAAGTCGCAATGCAAGATAAACGACGAGACAATTCAGAGTCAATTTAGAGCTCTAAATGCGAACAAAGTTTCCCATTTTGCCCAGTTCCCATTCTGCCTTTTTTTCTTGTTTTTTGATTTTCCACAACAAATTCATGGCAACAACTAAGAAAAGAGTCGTCCTCTTCGATGTCGTCGTGTTGTTGTCATCGACATGATTTCATGGCTAATGGAAATGGTGTGTGAACTAAATTTTTACTATGTTTGTGAATGCAGGCATATTGAAAGAGTGGGGAGGGAAGTCTTTCTTCCCAAGGCTGGTGTTGCCGGCAAAGAAAATTGCATTGAAAATTACAAAATCAAATAATGGAGCAAGTTTGTCAGAAGATAAAGTGTTTTCCAACATTTTTGTATGACAATCAAATGTAAACAAGAAGTTTGTATAACAAGTAAAAGAGTGCTAAGTTCGGCCGGGCCGAATCTTATATACCCTCCACCATGGATCGCATTTGTCGAGTTCTTTTCCCGGCATCTCTTCTTAGGCCGAAAAAAAGGATATAAGAAAAGATTTGCTCTGCTATTAGAGCGATATCAAGATATGGTCCGGTTTGGACCACAATTTAATTATATGTTGGAGACCTGTGTAAAATGTCAGCCAATTCGACATATGGAGCGACTCAGACCATAATAAATACGTATGTTTATGATCATGAGAGGATCCGTCGTACAAAATTTCAGGCAAATCGGATAATAATTGCGACCTCTGGAGGCTCAAGAAGTCAAGACCCAAGATCGGTTTATATGGCAGCTATATCAGGTTATGAACCGATTTGAACCATACTTAGCACAATTGTTGGATATTATAACAAAATACTTCGTGCAAAAATTCATTCAAGTCGGATAAGAATTGCGCCCTCTAGAGGCTCAAGAAGTCAAGACCCAGGATCAGTTTATATGGCAGCTGTATCAGGTTATAGACCGATTGAAACCATATTTGCCACTGTTGTTGCATATCATAACAAAATACTTCGTGGAAAATTTCATTCAAATCGGATAAGAATTGCGCCCTCTAGAGGCTCAAGAAGTCAAGACCCAAGATCGGTTTATATGGCAGCTATATCAGGTTATGGAACGATTTGAGCCATACTTAGCACAGTGGATGGATGTCATAACAAAACACGTCGTGCAAAAATTCATTCAAATCGGATAAGAATTGCGCCCTCTAGAGGCTCAAGAAGTCAAGACCCAAGATCTGTTTATATGACAGCTATATCAGGTTATGAACCGATTTGAACCATACCTGGCACAGTTTGTTGGATATCGTAACAAAATACTTCGTGCAAAAATTCATTCAAGTCGGATAAGAATTGCGCCCTCTAGAGGCTCAAGAAGTCAAGACCCAAGATCTGTTTATATGACAGCTATATCAGGTTATGGAACGATTTGAACCATACTTAGCACAGTGGATGGATGTCATAACAAAATACTTCGTGCAAAAATTCATTGAAATCGGATAAGAATTGCGCCCTCTAGAAGCTCAAGAAGTCAAGTCCCTCGATCTGTTTATATGACAGCTATATCAGGTTATGAACTGATTTGAACCATACCTGGCACAGTTGTTGGATATCATAACAAAACACGTCGTGCAAAAATTCATTCAAATCGGATAAGAATTGCGCCCTCTAGAGGCTCAAGAAGTCAAGACCCCAGATCGGTTTATATGGCAGCTATATCAGGTTATGGACCGATTTGAACCATACTTAGTACAGTGGTTGTATATCATAGCAAAACACGTCGTGCAAAATTTCATTCCAATCGGATAAGAACAGCGAACTCTAGAGGCTCAAGAAGTCAAGACCCAAGATCGGTTTATGTGGCAGCTATATCAGGTTATGGACCGATTTAAACCATACTTGGTGCAGTTGTTGGATATCATAGCAAAACACGTCGTGGAAACTTTCATTCCAATCGTATAAGAATTGCGCACTCTAGAGGCTCTAAAAGTCAAGACCCAAGATCGGTTTATATGGCAGCTATATCAAAACATGGACCGATATGGCCCATTTTCATTGCCAACCGACCCACACGAATGAGAAGTATTTGTGCAAAATTTCAAGCGGCTAGCTTTACTCCTTCGGAAGTTAGCGTGCTTTCGACAGACAGACGTACGGACAGACGTACGGACAGACGGACGGACATGGCTAGATCCACATAAAATGTCGCGACGATCAAGAATATATATACCTTATGGGGTCTCAGATGAATACTTCGAGTAGTTACAAACAGAATGACGAAATTATTATACCCCCCATCCTATGGTGGAGGGTATAAAAAAACAAGTAAAAGCGTGCTAAGTTCGGCCGGGCCGAATCTTATATACCCTCCACCATGGATCGCATTTGTCGAGTTCTTTTCCCGGCATCACTTCTTAGGCAAAAAAGGATATAAGAAAAGAGTTGCCCTGCTATTAAAACGATATCAAGATATGGTCCGGTTCGGACCACAATTAAATTATATGTTGGAGACCTGTGTAAAATTTCAGTCAATTCGTATAAGAATTGCGCCCATTGGGGCTCACGAAGTAAAATAGAGAGAACGATTTATATGGGATCTGTATCGGGCTATAGACCGATTCAGACCATAATAAACACGTTTGTTGATGGTCATGAGAGGATCCGTCGTACAAAATTTCAGGCATATCGGATAATAACTGCAACCTCTAGGAGTCAAGAAGTCAAGATCCCAGATCGGTTTATATGGCAGCTATATCAGGTTATGAACCGATTTGAACCTTATTTGACACAGTTGTTGAAAGTAAAAATAAAATGCGTCATGCAAAATTTCAGCCAAATCGGATAGGAATTGCGCCCTCTAGAAGCTCAAGAAGTCAAATCCCCAGATCTGTTTATATGATTTGAACCATACTTGGCACAGTTGTTGGGAATCATAACAAAACACGTCGTGCGAAATTCCATTTCAATCGGATAAGAATTGCGCCCTCTAGAGGCTCAAGAAGTCAAGACCCAAGATCGGTTTATATGGCAGCTACATAAGGTTATGGACCGATTTAAACCATACTTGGCACAATTGTTGGATATCATAAAAAAACACGCCGTACAAAATTTCATTCGAATCGGATAAGAATTGCGCACTCTAGAGGCTCAAGAAGTCAAGACCCAAGATCGGTTTATATGGCAGCTATATCAGGTTATGAACCGATTTGAACCATATTTGACACAGTTGTTGGATATCATAACAAAACACGTCGTGCGAAATTCCATTTCAATCGGATAAGAATTGCGCCCTCTAGAGGCTCAAGAAGTCAAGACCCAAGATCGGTTTATATGGCAGCTATATCAAAACATGGACCGATATGGCCCATTTACAATACCAACCGACCTACACTAATAAGAAGTATTTGTGCAAAATTTCAAGCGGCTAGCTTTACTCCTTCGGAAGTTAGCGTGCTTTCGACAGACAGACGGACGGACGGACGGACGGACGGACGGACGGACGGACGGACGGACGGACGGACGGACGGACGGACGGACAGTCGGACGGACATGGCTAGATCGACATAAAATGTCACGACGATCAAGAATATATATACTTTATGGGGTCTCAGACGAATATTTCGAGTAGTTACAAACAGAATGACGAAATTAGTATACCCCCCATCTTATGGTGGAGGGTATAAAAACTTAATTTCGTGATTCTAATGATGTGCGTTAGGTTGTTTAGGAGCAGGCCACCGTAGCGCAGAAGTTAGCATGTCTGCCTATGACGATGAACTCCTGGGTTCGAATCCTGGCGAAATCAGTCGAAATCAGGGCATTAAGCTAAAGTCGGAGTCTGGTTTGGGGTCAGATTAGAACCCGACTTCGACTACAGCTAAATACACCGACTCTGGCGTGAAAACCTCGACTCCGCAACCCTGGTTACAACATTTTAAGCAGTGTTTGGTTATCTAGGGTGCCCCGGTAGCCGAGTTGTTAGCGTGCTTGCATTACCAGTCCAGGGGTCGTGGGTTCGATTCCCGCCAGAAGCCTTGGTCTGTCGCTACTGTGGTATCATAATGGACTTAAAATGGTCTAAGTGAGCCTGTAAAGGACTGCCACTCTTACCTAACTTAACCTTGGCCATCTAAATCACAATTTCTCGGACGAAACCGCATTCATCACTCGGATACCCCAAATGGATTAACTTAAACCTAATACCCGCTAATTGGTCTACAAAGTTTAGAATGTATTTTTATACCTACCACCATAGGATGGGGGTATACTAATCTAGTCATTCCGTTTGTAACACCTCGAAATATTCGTCTAAGACCCCATGAAGTATATACTTTTTTTATCTTCTCCATGTTCTGAGTCGATCTTGCCATGTCCGTCCGTCCGACCGTCCATCCATTTGTTGAAATGGCTATAGCTGTCAAACGCGTAAAGCTAGACGCTTGAAATTTTGCACAGATACTTCTTATTAATGTCAATCATTGGGGATTGCAAATGGGTCATATTGGTTCAGATTAAGATATAGCTCCCCTATAAACCGTTCTCCCGATTTGATCTCTTGAGCCCTTACAAGCCCCAATTTTTATCCGATTTGTCTGACATTTTGCATGTAGTGTTCTGTTATGACTTCCAAAAACCCCGCCTATTATGGCCCAAATCAGACTGCCACTTAAACCTAACCTAACTTAACTTAACCTAACCTTCTTATTAGTATAGGTCAGTTGGGATTGTAAATTTTCCTAATAGGTCCATGTTTTGATGTAGCTGCCTTATAATCCGATCTTGGGTCTTTACTTCTTGAGCCTCCAGAGGGCTCAATTCTTATCCGATTTGGCTGAATTTTTGCACATGGTGTTTTGGTATCACGTTCAACAACTGTGCAAAGTATAGTTCAAATCGGTTTATAACCAGATATAGCTGTCATATAAACCGATTTCCCAATTTGACACTGGACCACTGGAGGGTGCAATTGTGACTCGATTTGCCTGAAATTTTGGAGGTGGTATTATTCTATGACCAGCCAGCACAAGTCGGCGAATAACTCATGCATATATTGAAAAAGTATTTGATTTTGTTTCCATGGTGGTAGGTATAAAAGATTCGGCACGGCCAAACTTAGCACGCCTTTGCTGAATTTTAAAAATTTTTTTTCAAATTTAGCAAATTTTAATTTCGCCAACTTAGCCTGCATTCCCAATGTGGTGTAGGGTATCTAAAGTTCCGCTGCAGGCTTAGTCTGTATTCCCAATGCGGTGTAGGGTATCAAAAGTTCGGTTTTGCTCGTCTTAAGCCCGTCCTTACTTGTTTAAAAATTCCATTTTATGAGGCAACACTGTGCCAAATACCAAGGGGTATGAAGTTTTAGTTTTTTTTTTTGCCAACATATTTACATCCATAAATAAGTAGGACCATATCGAGTTAAACACGATTTTTACATCATGGTTTCAGTACCATATTTGGAGACAGTAATAAAAAAAACCTCCTAATATTATTTAACATAATGGAGCAACTGACAAGAAATCCAACTTTGTTGGATAACAAAAATAGCCATGGTGTAATTTTTGATTACTTTTAAAACAAGTGTGTCCATTAGATTTTCCCACTTCCCAAATATCAGAGAAAGAGAATGAGAGAGAGAGCGTCTCAACAACAAGGACGAAATTGTCAGAGACCAGTAAAAAAAGTTTAGCCCCAGAAAAAAGACAACAAAACCATTAAAGTCCGTCCTTCTTCTGACCATTTTACTGTCTGCCACTCTGTCTGTCGGTGTAACTCTTAACCGACTGTCTGCAATGTCAGGCCAAACATAAAAAAACTCATAAAACAGCAACAGAACGAGAATAAAATCGACAGTCGACAATAAAGTTTTTTTTATAGACTGTCTGTGTCTGTCTGCTTGTCTTTGGTGTCTTTGGACGACTGGCTCTTTACCAAACTCCTGACAACCGGGGGATTCATTCAATGGCCATCTACAAGGCTTGAATCGCAGCAGACGGACAGACAGACCAACCATCGTTGTATGGTGGACAGTAGTATGTGGTGATGGCTTATTGGGAATGCTCTTCAGCTTTGGCCTCTTTCATTTTGGCTTCCGTTTGCCGTTTTTGCCATTTAGACCAAATTACAAGCCGCGGCAATGGCAAAGTGTGTCGGGATGCATGCATGCGTCCATGGATGGCAAGCCATAGTTGTGGGCCATGTGAATGAATCGATATATGTTTAGCTTATTGGCGAGTTCTTTTTTTTTTTTTTTCTTCTCCACTTACTCACTCCTTAGTTGGGGATTTTTCCCTGGCGTTGTTTTTTTATTCGTTTCTGACACTTCTTTGTAAGAATTAAGTAACTTTTTATGGTGTTAAACGCAAACCGGTTAAATTGTTTTGCAAGGCAGACCATATCAAATGTTATGATTTGCAAAGGAGTCTTACCCCAAAAGGGGAATGGTGTGGATGTCATGGAATTGGGGTAAGTGGATTAAAATGGAAATTACTTTTGCTTTCTGAAAAGAAATTCACAGTAATTTGAAATCTGATGAAGAAATTCACAGGAAATATGATTAGCATTTTCAATAATAGCACAATTTTATTTTCGAAGAAATTCTCTACGAGTTGTTATTACCATGCCAATATTCTTCTTTTATTCAATTAGAAAATTTGAAGAAGTTAAATAGGGAGATCGGTTTGTATGGGAGCTGTATTAGGCTATAAACCGATTCATATCATATTCGACACGTATTTTAAAGGTCATGGGAGAGGCTGCTGTACAAAATTTCAATCAAATCGGATAATAATTGCGCGCTCTAGTGGCTCAAGAAGTCAAGACCCCAGATCGGTTTATATGGCAGCTATACAAGGATATGGACCGATTTGAACCATACTTTACACATCTGTTGAAAGTCGTAAAAAAACACGTCATGCCAAATTTCATCTAAATCGAATAATAATTGCGCCCTCTAGAGGCTCAAGCAGTCAAGACGGCTGTATCAGGTTATGGACCGATTTCAACCATACTCAGCACAGTTGTTGGAAGTCATAACAAAACACGTCATGACAAATTTCAGCTAAATCGGATAATTATTGTGTCCTCTAGTGGCTCAAGACGTCAAGGCTCCAGATCGGTTTATATGGCAGCTATATCAGGTTATGGACCGATTTGAACCATACTTTGCACATCTGTTGAAAGTCATAACAAAATACCTCATGCCAAATTTCATCTAAATCCGATAATAATTGTGCCCTCTAGTGGCTCAAGAAGTCAAGACCCCAGATCGGTTTATATGACAACTATATCAGGTTATGCACCGATTTCAACCATACTCAGCACAGTTGTTGAAAGTCGTAACAAAACACCTCATGACAAATTTCAGCTAAATCGGATAATTATTGTGTCCTCTAGTGGCTCAAGAAGTCAAGACCCCAGAAAGGTTTATATGACGGCTGTATCTGGTTATGGACCGATTTCAACCATACTTAGCACAGTTGTTGGAAGTCATAACAAAACACGTCATTCAAAATTTCAACAAAATCAGATAGGAATTGCCCTCTGTAGAGGCTCAAGATGTCAAGGCCCCAGATCGGTTTATATGGCAGCTATACAAGGATATGGACCGATTTGAACCAAACTTTGCACATCTGTTGAAAGCCGTAACAAAACTCCTCTTGCAAAATTTCAGCTAAATCGGATAATAATTGCGCGCTCTAGTGGCTCAAGAAGTCAAGACCCCAGATCGGTTTATATGATGGCTATATCAGGTTATGGACCGATTTCAACCATACTTAGCAAAGTTGTTGGAAGTCATTATAAAACACCTCATGCAAAATTTCAGCAAAATCAGATAGGAATTGCTCCCTGTAGAGGTTTAAGAAGTCAAGACCCCAGATCGGTTTATATGGCAGCTCTACCAGGATATGGACCGATTTAAACCACACTTTGCACATCTGTTGAAAGTCATAACAAAACACCTCGTACAAAATTTCAGCCAAATCGGACGAGAATTGTGCCCTCTAGTGGCTCAAGAAGTCAAGACCCCAGATCGGTTTATATGGCAGCTATATCAGGTTATAGACCGATTTCAACCATACTCAGCACAGTTGTTGGAAGTCATAACAAAACACGTCATGCAAAATTTCAACAAAATCAGATAGGAATTGCCCTCTGTAGAGGCTCAAGATGTCAAGGCCCCAGATCGGTTTATATGGCAGCTATACCAGGATATGGACCGATTTGAACCATACTTTGCACATCTGTTGAAAGTTGTAACAAAACACCTCGTGCCAAATTTCATCTAAATCGGATAATAATTGTGCCCTCTAGTGGCTAAAGAAGTCAAGACCCCAGATCAGTTTATATGACAGCTATATCAGGTTATGGACCGATTTCAACAATACTTAGCACAGTTGTTGAAAGTAATAACAAAACACCTCGTGCAAAATTTCAGCAAAATCAGATAGGAATTGCTCCCTGTAGAGGCTCAAGAAGTCAAGACCCCAGATCGGTTTATATGGCAGCTATTCCAGGATATGCACCGATTTCAACCATACTTGGCACAGTTGGTGGACATCATAACAAAACACGTCGTGCAAAATTTCAGCCAAATCGGATAGGAATTGCGCCCTCTAGAAGATCAAGAAGTCAAGACCCAAGATCGGTTTATATGACAGCTATACCAGGATATGGACGGATTTGAACCATACTTAGCACAGTTGTTGGATATCATAACAAAACACGTCATGCAAAATTTCAGCCAAATCGGATAGGAATTGCGCACTCTAGACACTCAAGAAGTTAAAACCCCAGATAGGTTTATATGACAGCTATTCCAGGATATGCACCGATTTCAACCATACTTGGCACAGTTGGTGGACATCATAACAAAACACGTCGTGCAAAATTTCAGCCAAATCGGATAGGAATTGCGCCCTCTAGAAGATCAAGAAGTCAAGACCCAAGATCGGTTTATATGGCAGCTATTCCAGGATATGCACCGATTTCAACCATACTTGGCACAGTTGGTGGACATCATAACAAAACACGTCGTGCAAAATTTCAGCCAAATCGGATAGGAATTGCGCCCTCTAGAAGATCAAGAAGTCAAGACCCAAGATCGGTTTATATGACAGCTATACCAGGATATGGACTGATTTCAACCATACTCAGCACAGTTGTAGCAAGTCATAATAAAACACCTCATGCAAAATTTTAGCCAAATCGGATAATAATTGCGCCCTCTAGTGGCTCAAGAAGTCAAGACCCCAGATCGGTTTATATGGCAGCTGTATCAAAACGTGGACCGATATAGCTCATTTTCAATCCCAACCGACCTACTCTAATAAGAAGTATAGGTGCATAATATCAAGAGGCTAGCTTTACTCCTTCGAAAGTTAGCGTGAATTCGACAGACAGACGGACGGACAGGATAGACGAACGGACAGACGGACGGACATGGCTAGTTCGACTGAAAAAGGTCATGACGATCAAGAATATATATACCTTATGGGGTCTTTGGCGAATATTACGAGGAGTTACAAACAGAATGACGAAATTAGTATATCCCCATCCTATGGCGGAGGGTATAAAAATAGAAAAAAGGCGGTCAACAATTATTTTGTCGTAGCATTTGCCAGCTTCGTGGGCAAAAAAAAACAGTTGCCGAATATTTATACCCTACACCACTACTGTGGTACCGGGTATTATAACTTAGTGAATTAGCTTGTAATACCCAAAAGGAGGAGAGATAGACCCATTGATAAGTATACCTATCAACTCAGAATTATCATCTGATTCGATTTAGCTATGTACCTCTGTCTGTCTGTCTGTTCGTCTGTCTGTCTGTCTATCCATCTGTCTGTCTGTCTGTCCGTCCGTCTGTCTGTCTGTCCGTCCGTCTGTCCGTCTGTCTGTCTGTCTGTCTGTCTGTCTGTCTGTCTGTCCGTCTGTCTGTCTGTCTGTCAGTCTGTCAGTCTGTCAGTCTGTCAGTCTGTCAGTCTGTCAGTCTGTCAGTCCGTCTGTCCGTCTGTCTGTCTGTCTCTCTGTCCTTCTGCCCATATTAATTTGTGTACAAACTACAGGTCGCAATTTTCTTCCGATCGTCTTCAAATTTGGTATAGGCATGTTTTTCGGCTTAGAGACGAAGCCTATTGAAATTGGAAAAAATCGGTTCAGATCTGGATATAGCTCCCATATATATGTTCGTCTGATTTGCAGTAATACTGCAATAAAATGGTCATTTATTAACCGATTCTCTCGAAATTTGGCAGGAAGGATTTTTTTACAATTCCCGACGTTACGAATAATTTTCATTGAAATCGGTTGAGATTTGGATATAGCTCCCATATATATGTTCGCCCGATTTGCAGTAATATTGCAATAAAATGGTCATTTGTTATCCGATTCTCTTGAAATTTGGTAGGAAGGATATTCTCTTGACTGTCGACATTGCTGGTGAATTGTATGGGAATCGGTTTAGATTTAGATATAGCTCTCATATATATATATCGCCCGATTTTCACTCCTAGAGCCACTGCAAGTGCATTTATGGACTAATCTTTCCAAAATTTTGTACAACGACTTTTCTCGACGACATCCACAATGTCTATAAAGGTTGCTCGAAATCGGTTCAGATTTAGACATAGCTCCCATATATATGTTCGCCCGATTTGCAGTAATATTGCAATAAAATGGTCATTTATTAACCGATTCTCTCGAAATTAGGCAGGAATGATTTTCTTATGATTTTCGACATTACGAATGACTTTCATTGAAATCGGTTGAGATTTGGATATAGCTCCCATATATATGTTTGCCCGTTTTGCAGTAATATTGCAATAAAATGGTCATTTGTTATCCGATTCTCTTGAAATTTTTTAGGAGGGATTTTCTCTTGACTCTCGACACTGCTGGTGAATTCGATGGAAATCGGTTCAGATTTATATATAGCTGTCATATATGTATATCGCCCGATTTTCACTTCTAGAGTCACAGCAAGCACATTTATTGACCAATCTTGCCACAATTTTGCACAACGGTTTCATCGACAATGGCCTTCTGAGAAGTTTGATCGTAATCGGTTCAGATTTAGATATAACTTCCACATATATGTTTGTCAGATTTTGGTTAATTTGTATTAATGTTGTCATTTGTCAACCGTAGTTATTGCAAGTTTAAACATATTCGCTCGAAATTTGATATGGATTGTTTAACAACCCATATAAAAACGTCCGCCGAGGTCCATGAAAATTGCTACAGAATTGGATATAGCTCCCACATTGTACTTACAGCGTACGTATAGGGTATTATACAGTCGGCAACGCCCGACTTTTGCCTTTCCTTACTGGTTTTAAATAAATAGGCGACAATTTTTTTATGTTGGTGATCACTCATTGTAGTTAATGAAGAAAAATTTTATTTTTTTTTTTTGTCACTCAACATGGTGCATTTTCAATCTTAGGAAAACAGCCAATGAACCATTTGAAGTGTCCACAGCATATACAATGACAAATCATGAATCCTTCCTTCCTTAAACTATGTATCTATCAAATGGCTGTGTAATGCCGAAAAAGGTATGGAATAATGATTTTTTATTTGCCGACTGACCACATCAATTGTCTCAATGTTTGTCTCACTGGTCGTTGGAAAACAACCCCATGGCCAAACATAAAGAATAGAGAAATCCCATCAATTTCATGTGTACTGCAAAGAATGTCCTTAGAAGATATATGGCGTTTTTATACGATTTTTTTTTTAGAAATAGCTTACTTTTTCTTTCTTCTCTCCCTTGAGAAAAAAATCCTTTTTTTTTTGTGGCTAACCTTGGTTTTGGTTTCTTTTTGTTATGGCCCTCTGTGCATTTTCGCTAATACCAGTTTTTAGTTTTAAAACATTGTCTTGTTACTGATTGCGCTGTGACGATGGGCTATGGCTCTTGAAACTTTATTCCCCCGAAAACATACATCACAGCTTGCTGCCGAATATGTTGGCAGAGCACAACAAAAACCATGGAAAATCTAAAACTAAATTGAACTAAAACACAAAGCAAAAAAACCTTTTTGTGTAAGCTCATGAAAAATTAAGAAATTTCATGTAGAGCTGGCAACTAACTTAGGGTAGAGCCGAAATCTTTGTTAGAGATTTGTAGATATTTAGTTTAGTGTCTGCTGAAGCAGTTTCCAGCACTTGAGGTTCATAGGGCAGCCACAGCATCTTTATGAGTTTTTATTATTTTCTGAATTTTCAGTTTTATTACCCAACGAAGAGGACAAACTTCCAAGTAATTCCCTAACAGCTTTGTATGGACCATAAATGGATTTCATGGGGTTGCAAGGAATATCACGAAACTTTATTTTATTTTGCTCCTCCTTCCTCCGTCTTGTGGCTTATCGAGATGTATTGTGTGGTCCTAGAGGCTAACAACAACACAATGTTGCATCCAATTGCATAGGGCCAGGGGAAAAACCATGTTCTCCAGCTTCATAGACAATCAGCTAAAAAAGATCTTAAGACATAAAAAGGCAAATTCATGGTCATAAAAAAAATACTTTCGTAAAATGTATTTCGCTGAAACACTGACCATTATTTATCAAGGAGGTTTAACTTCAGCATCGATTTTAGTAGAATTTTGTGTAAAAATAAGTAAATGCAAACTCGCTCAGGAATATAACCATTAAGGAACAGGGGACAACTTCTCACATATTAATGAGTGCTGTTTGATTAAAATTTTAAGCTCAATGATAAGGGAATTCCTTTTTATAGACGAATCAGAACGGTGTGCCGCAGGGCGACACTTAGCTTTTCAATGGTCGCCATACCAATTGGTATAGTACCTCATAAATGTCGCCAGCACTAGAAGGGGATAACCACCACTAAAAATGATTTCTGATGTTCTCGTCAGGATTCGAACCCTGGCATTCAGCGTCATGGGCGGAAATGAGAATATTTGCGCTACTGTAAAGAAAAAATTAAGTATAAGCAAAGAAAATTGGGTGGATTAGTTTTATTCGTGTGGAATGATTTAAATATATAAAAAAAAAATTTAGGTACTTAACTTCAAAGGGATTTGCGCAATTCCAACTGCCCCCTACTACAAAAAAAACGACAGCTTTGAAACCTGAAGGAAAACTCTTTCGAAGGGAATAGGTATTAAAGCCACATTTTCCACGGGAAAGAGGCATTAAAACTACCCTTTTCCAAGGCAAAGCGTACTAAAACTCTCTTTTCCAAAGGAAAAGGTAATAAAACGACCCTTCCCCATGGAAAAGGTACTAAATCGGCCCCTTCCAATGCGAAAGGGAACTAAAACTACCCTCCCCTAAGGGAAAGGGTGCTAAAACTACCGTTCCCAATGAGAAACCGTACTAAATCCACAATTCCCCATGAAAAAGGGTACTAAAACAAGGGAAAGGGTACTAAAACGACACTCCCCACGAGAAAGGCTACTAAAGCAAGCCTTCCCCATGGTAAAGGATACTAAAACCACCCCCTCCCCATGGAAAACGGTGGTAAAACTAGCCTTCCCAATGGGAAAGGTACTAAAACTACCCTTCGCCATGGGGAAGGGTACTAAAGCTACCCCTCCCTATGGGAAAGGGTACTAAAGCTACCCTTCCCCATGGGAAAGGGTACTAAAACTACCCTTTCCCATGGGCAAAGGTACTAAAACTACCCTTCCCCATGGTGAAGGGTACTAAAACTACCCTTCCCCATGAAAAAGGGTACAAAAACTACCCTTCTGCATGGGAAAGGGTACTGAAACTACCCTTCCCCATGGTAAGGAGTACTAAAACTACCCTTCCCCATGGGAAAGGGCACTAAAACTACCCTTCCCATGGACAAGGGTACTAAAACCACCCTTCCCCATGGGAAAGGGTACTAAAACTACCCTTCCGCATGGGAAAGGGTACTAAAACTACCCTTCCGCATGGGAAAGGGTACTGAAACTACCCTTCCCCATGGTAAGGGGTACTAAAACTACCCTTACCCATGGGAAAGGGTACTAAAACTACCCTTCCCCTAGGAAAAGGGTACTAAAACTACCATTCCCCATGGAAAAGTGTACTAAAAATACCCTTTCCCATGGAAAGAGGTACTAAAACTACACTTCCCTATGGGAAAGAGATACTAAAACTACCCTTCCCCAAGGGAAAGGGTACCAAAACTACCCTTCCCCATTGAAGAGGGTACTAAAACTACCCTTCCCCATGGGAAAGGGTATGAAAACTACCCTTCCCCATGGAAAAGTGTACTTAAAATACCCTTTCCCATGGAAAGAGGTACTAAAACTACACTTCCCTATGGGAAAGAGATACTAAAACTACCCTTCCCCAAGGGAAAGGGTACCAAAACTACCCTTCCCCATTGAAGAGGGTACTAAAACTACCCTTCCCCATGGGAAAGGGTATGAAAACTACCCTTTCCCATGAGAAAAGGAACTAAAACTACCCTTCCCCATGGAAAAGGGTATTAAAACTACCCTTCCCCATGGGAAAGGGTTTTAAACTAACCTTCCCCATGGGAAAGAGTTCTAAAGCTACCCTTGGGAAATTAAACTACCCTTCCTCATAGGAAAGGGTACTAAAACTACCCTTCCCCACGGGAAAGGGTACTAAAACAAACTTTCCCCATGGAAAAGGGTAGCAAAACTACACTTACCCATGGAAAAGGGTACTAAAACTACCCTTCCCCACGGGAAAGGGTACTAAAACAAACTTTCCCCATGGAAAAGGGTACAAAAACTACCCTTACCTATGGAAAAGTGTACAAAAACTATCCTTACCCATGGGAAAGGGTACAAAAACTACCCTTACCCATGGAAAAGGGTACAAAAACTACCCTTACCCATAAGAAAGGGTACTAAAACTACCCTTCCCCATGGAAAAGGGTATTAAAACTACCCTACCCCATGGGAGAGGGTTTTAAACTAACCTTCTTCATGGGAAAGGGTTCTAAAACTACCCTTGAGAAATTAAACTACCCTTCCTCATAGGAAAGGGTACTAAAATTAACCTTCCCCATGGGAAAACGTACTAAAACTACCCTTATCCAAGAGAAAGGGAAATTGAACTATCCTTCCTCATGGAAAAGGGTACCAACAATTACGCTTCCCCATTGGGGATGTACTAAAACTACCCTTTCCCATGGTAAAGGTTACTAAAACTACCCTTTCCCATGGTAAAGGTTACTAAAACTACCCTTTCCCATGGAAAATGGTACTAAAACTACGCTTCCCCATTGGGGAGTGTACTAAAACTACCATTTCCCATGGACAAGTGTATTAAAACTACGCTTCCCCATGGGAAAGTGTACCAAACTACACTTCCCCATGGGAAGGAGTACTGAAACTGCCTTTCCTCATGCAAAAGTGTACTAAAACTGCCCGTCCCAATGCAAAAGGGTACTAAAACTACCCTTCCCCATAGGAAAGAGGACTAAAACTACACTTCCCCATTGGGAAGGCTACCAAAACTACCCTTCCCTACACGAAAGAATACTAAAACTACCCTTCCCCATGGAAAATGGTACTAAAACTACCCTTCCCTATGGGAAAGTGTACCAAACTGCCCTTCCTCATGCAAAAGTGTACTAAAACTATCCATCCCCAAGGAAAGGGTACTAAAACTTCCCTTTCCGTTGGAAAATGGTGTTTTGTTTGGTGTTCCGCATGGGAAAGGGTATTAAAACTACCCTTCCCCATGGGTAAGGGCACTAAAACTTCCCTTCCCCGTGGGAAAGGGTACTTTTAGCACCCTTCCCCATGGGAAAGGCTACTTAAACAACCCTTCCCCATGAGAAAATGTACTGAAACTACCCTTCCCCTTGGGAAAGGTACTAAAACTACCCTTCCCTATGACAAAGCGTACTAAAACTACCCCTCCCTTGGCAAATGGTACAAAAACTACCCTTTACCATGGAGAAATGTACTAAAACTACCCTCCCCCCTGCGAAAAGGTTCTAAAACTACCCTTCCCTATGGCAAGGGGTACTAAAACTACCCTCCCTCATGCGAAAGGGTACTAAAACTACCCTTCCCTATAGCAAATGGTACTAAAACTACCCTTTACCACGGGAAAGGGTACCGAAACCACCCTTTTCCAAGGGAAAGGGTACCGAAACCACCCTTTTCCAAGGGAAATTATGTATAAATTAATCGTTTTTTAGACGTTGAGAAAATTTTTTGGGTACTTCGTAGACTGACGTGCACAACTTATCACCTCTTATTTTGTTTCCCACTGTCCTCTACTATTTTAGTAGTCTTTTTTATTTGCCATAAAATGAAAGAGACCTTGCGATATACTGGCCAGTTCAGTAACAATGTCTGTTTTTAAGACTGGACAGGTTCCTTCCAATTTCCAACAGCGACATTGTTCGGTCGTTACAAAAAAAAAAATTAAATCATTCACATGGGCACAAAGAATTTGCCCTTTTGAATTTTTCTCAAAGCCTGTATTTGAATATTGACAACCCCAAAATCGCCGATATCACCCTCTATCCCAAAATTATCACAAGAACCTCGTATTTGATTTTCTCTTATCCTTCCGATCTATGTATTTCTCAATCTAATTATGAAGTGTGCATAATTTATAATTTTTAATTTTCTATGCCCACAAACTACAGACAGACACATTGCCTATGGCGAACACCACGCATCCATCCATGCCCATATTGACTGACTGTCAGTTGGAGGGAGGGTGTGTAGTAGAGTGAACTGAACTGAACTGAACTGAACTGACCATATCTAATTTCAATCCTACATGTTTTCCATTTCATTTGAAACGTTTTCGTGTCAGTTGGCGATTTTTGAAAAGGCACACAAGTTTAATGGCAAACCCATCAAGCACAAACTGTCGGCCTTCGAGACGACGAAGCGATTGAACGGCCGGCCTCTGGGCCTAAAATCTCTAATCTTGGCAGTCCTATCAGTTCAGCCTAAACAAAAACCAACCAACTTAAGTTTAATTATAAGGAGGTTTTCCTTTACATTCGGGAATTAAAAAAGGGCCAAACGACAACAACAGCAACAACAAAGAACACACACCGAAAGAAAATCGACTGGCTGTGTGCTGACAGTTCGTAAAAATGTATTGTAAAGAATGAATGGCCCATAAAACTAAAGCCGAAGCCAAACAAAGGAAAGATCATAAAATCCGGTATTTATAAAATTTAAACGTAAAAAAGATACTTTTTATGTGGGCAACAAACAGCGCACATCCTAACAGCAGCAACGACAACAACAACAACAACAACGATAAGGAGTAAGGGCAACAAGGAGCAAAGGCAACAGGGCCAGCATCAAAATCGGCATTGGCATCAGCATCGTCAACCTCAGCAATTCAATTCGATACTCGTTGTATGCCGCATGCTGAAGTAATAAAGCGGGAAGGGGGGTAGCAGACGACATAGGAACACCATGCTGGGTTTGGTAACATTGTTAATCCCACTATGCTATGCCCAGGCTTGTGTTACTTGTGTTTAAGAGATGCTGCTTCCACTACTGCTTATACTGCCTCGACCAACAGAGATGGCAAGCCTGTGGCTGATGTCCCCCTGTCATGCTTGTCTGTCGGCCTGCATTGGCATTGCATGCGAGCTGAATAATAACGCAATATGTTCATATTGTTGTAGGAAAAACGTGACATTTGCAGCAGGTATTCTTTCCATCTCCTTTCGCCTTGTCTTGTCTTGACTTTCCATACTCTTGACTAAAAGGACAACTCACACAGGCAGGCATGCGGACATGCAAACACTTCCATAGATCCTTTATCAAAAATTCTCATTTCCAGTCTAACAGATATCCAGCAACACACGCTGCCTTAGACAGCATTTAAGGCCCAACTCCCATAATCACAATGGCAGTATGATGGAAATCAAACGCATGTGTCATTGTTAACATTTCACTGAAATAAGGATTGCGATTAAATTTCTCTTCAATCTAATCACATTTATTCATGTCATGGTTGCCAGTTTTGGAAGGCGGCCATAGCTGCTTGGGTTGACAACAATGTATTTGGTTGCCGTATGCGGTAGTGCAGAATAAATTAAATATTAAACTTGAAAAACTGGCACCATTTAAGGGACTTTTGAGTTTTTGTATCTTGAGTACTTGAAAAGGCTAAAAATCTTTTGTATGAACATTGGAGGATGGCGGCTTTAGTTTAAATGAAAAAAAAAAACTTGATTAAATAGACGTTGAACTTGGTAGAGTCGAAGCTTGAGTAGTCACTGACATAGATTCTATAAAAAATGTCAACAAATTAAAGCAACTACCACTCGGGATGGGTATACATGAGTTGTAGGTACCAAACTTCGGCTCAAGATGTCGCATTTGGATTTGGTTCAGGTGGGGGCTATATCTGCTTTAAGGCCTATCTGGCAATGAGAGGCAAATTCGCAGAGTTGCCATATCTCTACACTCCAAGACATATCGCCCTTTTAACTTGAGAGCCTACTAACAGCTGTACATAATGTGTCTTTCTAACCTTGGAGGTCACCAAATTTTGCGATTTATAACTACCAGATTCAGATAACTCACCTGTGGCTAACGGCAAGTCCTACCCTATTCTTAGTTGAGGGATTATGATATTCCCAGAAGCCGCTTAAAGCACCAAAGCGTTTTTTTCGAAACCTAAAAGCCATGGCCTATCACCTGCCTTCCCGAAGGCTCCAAGTATAGGATTTGTATCAGCTTTTTTATACCCTCCACCATAGGATGAGGGTATACTAATTTCGTCATTCTGTTTGTAACACCTCGAAATATGCGTCTGAGACCCCATAAATGAAAAAAAAAAAACAATTCTTGATCAAAATAAAGGAGTAAGGCTAGCCGCTTAAAATTTTGCAAAAATACTTCCTATTAGTGTAGATCGGTTGGTATTGTAAATGAGCCAAATCGGTCCATGTTTTGATATAGCTACCATATACACCGATCTTGGGTCTTGACTTCTAGAGCCTCTAGAGGGTGCAATTCTTATCCGATTGGAATGAAATTTTGCACGACGTAATTTGTTCTGATTTCCAGCAACTGTACTAAATATGGTCTAAATCGGTCAATAACCTGATATAGCTGTCATATAAACCGATCTTGGGTCTTGACTTCTTGAGCCTCTAGAGGGCGCAATTTTCATCCGATGTGGAAGAAATTTTGTACAACGGCTTCTCTCATGACTTTCAACATACGTGTTTAATATGGTCTGAATCGATCAATAGCTTGATACAGCTCCCATTTAAACCGATCTCCCGATTTTCCTTCTTGAGCCCCCCTACAGGGCGCAATTCTTATCCAAATAAACTGAAATATTACACAATGACATCTACAATGTTCAGCATTCATTTGTGGTCCGAATCGGACTATAACTTGATATAGCTCCAATAGCATAACAGTTCTAATTTAATATTCTCTTTTTGTCTAAAAAGAGATACCGCGCAAAGACTCGACAAATGCGATCCATGGTGGAGGGTACATAAGATTCGGCACGGCCGAACATAGAACGCTCGTACTTGTTAATATCTCAACACCTAAACATATGTCTGTCGTCTTTTTCGAACCCTGAAGGGCTGCCTGGTGAGACGCCTTATTATACTCTCCACCATAGAATGGGAGTTTCCAATTTCGTCATTACGTTTGTAACACCTTGAAATATTCGTCTAAGACCCGATAAAGTATATATATTCTTGATCCTCCTGACATTTTAAGTCGATCTAGCCATGTCCGTTGGTCTGTCTGTCGAAAACACGCTAACTTTCGAAGGTGTAAAGCTAGGCCCTTGAAAATACTTCTTATAAGTGTAGGTCGGTTGGGATTGTAAATGGGCCAAATCGGTCTATGGTTCGATATGTTCGCTGCCATAAAAACCGATCTTGGGTCTTGACTTCATGAGCTTCTAGAGGGTGCAATTCTTATCGGATTTTGCTGAAATTGAGCGTGAGGATGTTTTGTTATGATTTCCAGCATCTGTACTAAATATGGTCTAAATCGGTCAATAACCTGATATAGCTGTCATATAAATTGATCTCGGATCTTGACTTCCTGAGCCACTAGAGGGCGCAATTCTCATCAGATTTGGCCAAAATTTTGCACGAAGTGTTTCTTTCTAAATCGCAACAACTGTGTCAAGTATGGTTAAAATCGGTTCATTACCTGATGTAGCTGCCATATAAACCGATCTCGGATCTTGAACTCTTGAGCCGCTAGAGAGCGCAATTATTAACCGATTTGGCTGAAATTTTGTGTGAGGTGTTTTTTTTTATACCCTCCACCATAAGATGGGGGGTATACTAATTTCGTCATTCTGATTGTAACTACTCGAAATATTCGTCTTAGACCCCATAAAGTATATATATTCTTGATCGTCGTGAAATTTTATGTCGATCTAGCCATGTCCGTCCGTCTGTCCGTCCGTCCGTCCGTCTGTCTGTCGAAAGCACGCTAACTTCCGAAGGAGTAAAGCTAGCCGCTTGAAATTTTGCACAAATACTTCTTATTAGGGTAGGTCGGTTGGTATTGTAAATGGGCCATATCGGTCTATGTTTTGATATAGCTGCCATATAAACCGATCTTGGGTCTTGACTTCTTGAGCCTCTAGAGTGCGCAATTCTCATCCGATTGGGATGAAATTTTGCACGACGTGTTTTGTTATGATATCCAACAACTGTGCCAAGTATGGTTCAAATCGGTCCATAACCTGAAATAGCTGCCATATAAACCGATCTGGGATCTTGACTTCTTGAGCCTCTAGAGGTCGCAATTATTATCCGATTTGCCTGAAATTTTGTACGACGGATTCTCTCATGACCATTAACATACGTGTTTATTATGGTCTGAATCGGTCTATAGCCCGATACAGATCCCATATAAATCGATCTCTCTATTTTACTTCTTGAGCCCACAAAGAGCGCAATTCTTATTCGAATTGGCTGACATTTAACACAAGTCTCCAACAGAAATATAATTTAATTGTGGTCCAAACCGGACCATATCTTAATATCGCTCTAATAGCAGAGAAAATCTTTTCTTATATCCTTTTTTTTTGCCTAAGAAGAGATGCCGGGAAAAGAACTCGACAAATCCGATGGAGGGTGGAGGGTATATAAGATTCGGCCCGGCCGAACTTAGCACGCTTTTACTTGTTTATGACTTCCATGTGCTATGTAAGGTCTAAATCTGTCCATATCCTGATATAACTGTCATATAAACCGATCTCCCGAATAGACTTCTTAAGCCTCCAGAGGGCGCAATTCTTATCCGATTTGGCTGAAATTTTGCACATATCGTTTTGTTATGACTTCCATAAACTGTACTAAGTAACGTCTAAAGAAGTCCATAACCTGATATAGCTGCCATATACACCAATTTTCCGATTAGACTTCTTGAGCCTCTAGAGGGCGCAATTGTTATCCAATTTAGTTGAAATTCTACATATATTGTTTTGGTATAATTTCCAATAACTGTGCTAAATATGGTCTAAATAAGTGCATAACCTGATTTACCCGCCATATAAACCGACCTCCCGATTAGACTTCTTGAGCTTCTAGAGGGCGCAATTCTTATCCGATTTGGCTGAAATGTCGCACATTTCGTTTTTGTATGACTTCCAACAATTCTGTGAAGTATGGTCTAAATCACTCCACATCCTGATATAACTGTCATATAAATCGATCTCCCGAATAGACTTCTTGAGCTTCCAGAGAGAGCAATTTTTATCCGATTTGGCTCAAAATTTGCACATAACGCTTTGTTATCACTTCCAAAAACTGTGTCGAGTATGGTCTAAATTAGTCCAAATCCTGATATAGCTGCCATATACACCGATTTTGCGATAAAACTCCTTGTGCCTCTAGAGGGCGCAATTGTTATCCAATTTAGTTGAAATTTTCCATATATTGTTTTAGTATAATTTCCAATAACTGTGTTAAGTATGGCCTAAATCAGTCTATATCCTGATATTAGCTGACATATAGACCGATCTCCTGATTTGACTTCTTGAGTGCTAGACAACGCAATTTTTATCTTAGCATATGTCGTTTGGGTATGACTTCCAACAACTGTGCCAAGTGTGATCTAAATCGGTTCATAACCAGATATAGCTGCCATATCATTCGATCTCCCAATTTGACTCTCTGAGTCTCTCGAGGGGGCATTTACTATTCAATTTGATTGAAATTTTCAAATTTGGTTCAGATCGGTTTATATTTAGATATAGCAGTCATATAAACCGATCCTCTGATTTAGGGTCTTAAGCCCATAAAAGCCGATTTCTTTAGAATTCGAGATAGTGAGTTGATTAAAGTCTCCCGATATTTGTCTCGATCATGGTTCAAATCGGTCTTTATTCAGATATAGCTGCCACATACACCGATCTGCCTATTAAGACTCTAAAGCCCATAAAAGCTGCATTTATTACGGTTCCAATCCTATCATATAAACCGATCTTCCAATTTCACCATTGGTAGCTGATTCTCTAATTTCACGTTTTAGACAAGCCGATCAATAATTATTGAAAATTTTGCACAGAGTGTTCTAATACGATATTCAACAGCCATATCAAATCGGTCTATATCCTGATATAACTCCCATATAAGCCGATCTCCAGATATGACATCTGAAGCCCCTGAAAGCCGTAATTTTTGTCCGATTTTGCTAATACTGTGCTGTGAGTGTTCTGTTACGACTTCCAACAACCTTGTAAAGGTATGTAGGTATTTAGCCTGCTATATGTAGTTCCCTTATAAACAGATCTCTCGATTGGCCTTCTACGGCTCCTAGAAGCTTCAACTTTTGCCTGGTTTGGCAGAAATTTTGTAGATAAAGTACGACTGTGCTCTTCGACTAAGTTTATTTTGGGCAAATTTTTAACAGAATCCATGGGTGCTTAAATTTTTAGCAGAGTCCAAAGTGATGGTACCCAAGATTTGAGCTGAAGTTTAAGCACGTTTTTATTGGTTTTAATTTAAAAGGGTTTTGAACTAAAATTCTTCATAGAGGCAATGTACAGCAAATTCTATTCATTTTAAAATTTTCAAAAAAATTTTATTAAAAGATAATCACTTCAGAGATTTTGGAGTAGGAGTTCTTTAACAAACTCCAAATACAGAACACTCATATTTCAATGTTATCTATGAACCCTTCATATGGATTTGATAAACACCTTGGTACGTTCAAGATATTGCTAATACGATATTCAACAGCCATATCAAATCGGTCTATATCCTGATATAACTCCCATATAAGCCGATCTCCAGATATGACATCTGAAGCCCCTGAAAGCCGTAATTTTTGTCCGATTTTGCTAATACTGTGCTGTGAGTGTTCTGTTACGACTTCCAACAACCTTGTAAAGGTATGTAGGTATTTAGCCTGCTATATGTAGTTCCCTTATAAACAGATCTCTCGATTGGCCTTCTACGGCTCCTAGAAGCTTCAACTTTTGCCTGGTTTGGCAGAAATTTTGTAGATAAAGTACGACTGTGCTCTTCGACTAAGTTTATTTTGGGCAAATTTTTAACAGAATCCATGGGTGCTTAAATTTTTAGCAGAGTCCACAGTGATGGTACCCAAAATTCGGTTTTAATTTAAAAGGGTTTTGAACTAAAATTCTTCATAGAGGCAATGTACAGCAAATTCTATTCATTTTAAAATTTTCAAAAAATTTTATTAAAAGATAATCACTTCAGAGTTTTTGGAGTAGGAGTTCTTTAACAAACTCCAAATACAGAACACTCATATTTCAATGTTATCTATGAACCCTTCATATGGATTTGTTAAACACCTTGGTACGTTCAAGATATTGCTAAAGAGCATTAAAATCCAATTCCCATGAACAAAACTTTTTTTGTCTTCAATATCCTATGCCACATATTCACAAATAAATGGTCGAAAAACAAATTTCGAAAATATTATCAACAACATCTGCCTAGTGTTTCATTATGGAACGAAATAGCTTTGAAACGAAACATATTCAATAAATTTCCGCCTAATCTAGGGATTTAAGTCCCAAAACAAAGAAGACCTTCCCTCGACTCGCACCATTGCATTGCTGTGTGTACGGTGAGTGCACCAATATCATATTTTTGTTCGATGAGGGTATTGTTTGTTCTGCGTTGTTGTTGTTGTTGTTATGGTTTTCTTTGGGACTTGAGAGCAGATTTACTTTTTTTTCTGATTCCTTGGCCAGACAGGTAAGCCGTGTGACGACGAGTAAACTGATATGCTGGTCGGTTGATGGTTGTTGGTTGCTGCTTCCTTCTCCCCCTTCATGGTGTTTTAACGCACCTATCGCTCTGCTTAGTGCTGGCATGTTTGATGCCTTTCTTGGTATGATGTGTGTTAAATGGTTTAATTGCTGATGTTGTAAGACCATAGAACAAGCGCTCTACAGGTAATCGGATATTTTATCTTTGGCGTTTATTTCAAACACCCCCTCTGTTCGGTGTCGTCAACATCTAAGGAGGGAAATTCTTATAAAACCATAAACCGGGTCATTTGCATACCATTTGCTGTTATGAAGTGGAGTTTTTGTTTTTCTTTAGTTGCTCAGAGTATGCTCCACCGCCGCAGGCTTCTTATTACACTTAACGAAATGCTTATGAAATGAAATGACTGTAGAGTTAAGGTGAGTGATACTCATTATCAAAATGATTCACAGATGCCTTCCCAACCATCCAAAGTCTTCTTAACCAGTTTTGTTTCTTTAGAGAACAGATGAACTTGAAGTATTTTAGAAAACAAAATGTTGCTCATAAACTTTCTTTATAAATGGTTATATGTAAGTGAACAGACAAGATAATACTTGGAGTGTTCGAAAAAAATATTTTATAAAATCTTTGAAGTAATCTGCTAGTTGTCAGCTAATAATTCATTTCAATAAGAAAGGGAAGACTTTAATTTGAAGCTATGAAAAGGTCAACCATCAAATTTCCTCCAAACTGTTTTACTTATAATTACATATACAGGGTGCTACAACTAGCACTAAATTTGTTTGTAAAACTCAGAAGAAGTACAGAGTAATTCAATTTATGTACTCAGAATCATATCCTGATTCGATTTAGCCTTATCCGTTAGCCTGTCTGTAAATCTGTCTGTCCGTTTGTGTGTCTTCTATCCGCCTTTCTGTCTGGTTGTCCGTCAGTTTACATTACATTGTGATTTTAATGCAGATATCTTTTTTGAACAGATTTTCTTAAAATTTGACACAGACACGAAATCGGTTCAGATTAATATATAGTTTCTATATATATATGCATTGTCCGATTTTCACTTATAAGGCTGCAGTCACTACAATTTTGGACGCAATTCCACTAAATGAACATCTATGCTAGGTTAGGTTCAAGTTACAGTCTGCCATCCGACACACTTTGACATTTTCGTCCATTGAGATACCACAGGAAAAGGAGAAGGAATATGCATTCTAGTTCCTACCATTGAACCATTCAGATCGCTTTAAAAAGCCCAACAACTTACGAACGGAGAACTTTAGTGGGGCACAACACGCATTCCTCAAAGGCAGGTCAGTGGAGACGGCCCTTCACTAGGTGATACAGGAGGTCGAGACGTCTCTCCGACAGAAGGATTACACTTTGGCGGTGGCCTTTTTGGAGATGGGGCGCTGGACCGCACGCGGATTCACCCCTTAATCTTCCAATAGACAAATAATAAGCTTTATGGCAGGATTGTTAATGCGAACCTGGGAGATTGTGTGGTCAGAAGGCGTGGGACCAGAGGAACGCCCCAAGGAGGGATCTCGTTGGGGACGGCACGAGGATTATCGCTTATGCGGACGACGTAGTGCTGTTGGTGCGAAGCAAATTTCTGTCGACGATCAGCGAGATCATGGAAGGATTACTGAGGAGATTGTCGCGATAGGCTACCAGAAATGGGTTGAGGACCAACCCAGGGAAGACGGAACTGGAGCTATTTATGCGTAGATATAGGATATCGGAGTTCAGACTTCCGTCCTTGGACGGGGTCACCCTGCGGCTGTCGAAGGAGGCGAAGTACCTGGGCGTATCGAGAACTATACGAAACTTTCCTGAAAGAGAAACACCGAGAAAAGAAGCCGAAAGGCACTCTGCGCTTTGGATATGGCACCAGTGCCGACTGTAGTGAGAGCATTCGCGATTCGTTTTCCTAAGAGGGACGAATGGAGGGCGGATGGGATACTTAAGGAGGATGAAATCACAATCTACACAGATGGCTCCTAGATGGAGTCAAGGACTGGTTTGGGGGTCTACTCTGATGCACTCAATATCAGTATGTCTATTAGATGGATCACAGGATCACAGGGGCGCTGAGATCCGCACCACAGGCAGGGACGAATGGAGAGCGGATGAGGTACTTGAGGAGGCTGAGACCACGATCTACACAGATGGCTCCAAGATAGAGTCAGAGACTGGATTCGCTATTCGTTTTCCTGAGAGGTCAGGTCTGAGAGTCAGGGACTGGATTGGGGGTCTACTCTGATGCACTTAATATCAGTATGTCTATGAGACGGATCACAGGGGCGCTGAGATCCGCACCGCAGGCAGGACTGGAGGCGATGCTGGATATGCAGCCCATTGGGGCCTATATTTGAAACTGCGCCGCCAAGGTCGCGCTTAGGCTGAGAGAGCTCGGCATGCTGAAGGAGGATGGTTGCGGCCTCAGTTCGATTCTGGGTGTTATGGATACAGAGGGTGGACTGAGCAGGATCTCCGACTACCTGGCACCAGTGCCGACTGTAGTGAGAGCATTGGCGATTCATTTTCCTGAGAGGGACGAATGGAGGGCGGATGGTGTACTTGAGGAGGATGAAATCACAATCTACACAGATGGCTCCTAGATGGAGTCAAGGTCTGGATTGGGGGTCTACTCTGATGCACTCAATATCAGTATGTCACAGGGGCGCTGAGATCCGCACCGCAGGCAGACCTGGAGGCGATGATGGATATGCAGCCCATTGGGGCCTATATTTGGAACTGCGCCGCCAGGGTCGCTCTTAGGCTGAGAGAGCATGCTGAAGGAGGATGGTTGCGGCCACAGTTCGATTCTGGATGTTATGGATACGGAGGGTAGACTGAGTAGTGAGGGCATTTGCGATTCGTTTTCCAGAGAGGGACGAATGGAGGGCGGATGGTGTACTTGAGGAGGATGAGATCACAATCTACACAGATGGCTCCTAGATGGAGTCAAGGACTGGACTGGGGGTCTACTCTGATGCGCTCAATATCATTATGTCTATGAGACGGCCGGACGAGTGTACGGTCTTTCAGGCAGAGGTCTGTGCCATTGTCGCAGCCGTAAGAGAAATTCTGGCAACGAGCTTACCGCCCTTGAAACTCAGAATTTATGAGGACAGTATGGCAGCGCTCAAGGCCTTGGGATCGAGATTGATGAGGTCGTGATGCGTGGCGGACTGTTTGGAATCCCTGAAATGGGTTGAGGCCTACGGAGCACTGGTATAGTGGGACGCCGTTGGGAGGAGGACGCATGTGAAGGAGTTCGAGAAGGTCCAGAGACTGGCTTGCGTCGGTATCACAGGGGCGCTGAGATTCGCACCGCAGGCAGGCCTAGAGGAGATGATGGATATGCAGCCCATTGGGGCCTATATTTGGAACTGCTCCGCCAGGGTCGTGCTTAGGCTGAGAGAGCTCAGCATGTTGAAGGAGGGTGATTGCGGCCACAGATAGATTCTGGGTGTTGATGGATACAAAGGGTAGACTAAGGAGGATCTCCGATTAGGTTGAAAATTTCGATTTGGCTGAAATTTTGCCTTTGACTGCCAACAACTGTGTTAACTACGATTTAAGTCGGTCTGTAACCTGTTATAGCTCCCATATAAACCGATCTCCCGATTTGACTTCTTGAGCCCTTACAAGCCGCAATATTGGTCCGTTTGGGTCGAAATTTTGCATGTGGTGTTCTGTTATGACTTCCAACAACTGTGTTAACTACGGTCTAAATCGGTCTATAACCAGATATAGCTCCCATATAAACCGATCTAACGATTTGACTTCTTGAGCCCTTACAAGCCGCAATTTTCGTCCGATTGGGCTGGAATTTTGCATATGGTGTTCTATTACGACTTCCAACAACGGTGTCAACTACGGTCTAAATCGGTCTGTAACCTGGTATAGCTCCTATATAAACCGTTCTCCCGATTTGACTTCTTGAGCCCTTACAAGCCGCAATTTTCATCCGATTTGACTGAAATTTTGCACGTAGTCTTTTGTTATGTCTTTCAATAACTGTGTCTAGTACGGTCCAAATCGGTCTATAACCAGATATAGCTCCCATATAAACCGATCTAACGATTTGACTTCTTGAGCCCTTACAAGCCGCAATTTTCGTCCGATTGGGCTGGAATTTTGCATATGGTGTTCTATTACGACTTCCAACAACGGTGTCAACTACGGTCTAAATCGGTCTGTAACCTGGTATAGCTCCTATATAAACCGTTCTCCCGATTTGACTTCTTGAGCCCTTACAAGCCGCAATTTTCATCCGATTTGACTGAAATTTTGCACGTAGTCTTTTGTTATGTCTTTCAATAACTGTGTCTAGTACGGTCCAAATCGGTCTATAACCTGATATAGCTCCCATATAAACCGATCTCCAGATTTGATGTCTTGAGCCCATAAAAGCCGCAATTTTCTTCCGATTTGGCTGAAATTTTGCATATAGTGTTTTCTTATGACTTCCAACAACTGTGTCAACTACGGTCTAAATCGGTCTATAACCTGGTATAGCTCCCATATAAACCGATCTCCCGATTTGATTTTTGAGCCCCTGGAAGCCGCAATTTTTGTCCGATTTGACTGAAATTTTGCACGTAGTCTTTTGGTATGACTTTCAATAACTGTGCCTAGTACGGTCCAAATCGGTCTATAACCTGATATAGCTTCCATCTAAACCGATCTTCCGATTTGACTTCTTGAGCCCCTGGAAGCCGCAATTTTTGTCCGATTTGGCTAAAATTTTGCATATAGTGTTTTCTTATGACTTCCAACAACTGTGTCAACTACGGTCTAAATCGGTCTATAACCTGGTATAGCTCCCATATAAACCGATCTCCCGATTTGATTTTTGAGCCCCTGGAAGCCGCAATTTTTGTCCGATTTGGCTAAAATTTTGCATATAGTGTTTTGTTATGACTTCCAACAACTGTGCCAAGTATGGTCCAAATCGGTGTATAACCTGATATAGCTTCCATCTAAACCGATCTTCCGATTTGACTTCTTGAGCCCCTGGAAGCCGCAATTTTTGTCCGATTTGGCTGAAGTTTTGCATTTAGCTTTCTTTTATGACTTCCAACAACTGTGCCAAGTATGGTTCGAATCGGTCCATAATCTGATATAGCTCCCATATAAGCCGATCTCACGATTTGACTTCTTGAGCCGATTTGGCGGAAATTTCGCACGTAGTGTTTTATTATGACTTTCAACAACTGTGCCAAGTAAGGTCGAAATCGGTCGATAACCTGATAAAGCTCCCACGTAAACCGGTCTCTCGATTGTCCTTGTTCGGTTCCTAGAAGCTTTGATTTTTCCTGGTTTGTCAAAAGTTTGGTTTGTAGAATGTAGAATGGTGGTGGGTTACCAAGATTCGGCCCGGCCGATAACCTTCTCGAAATGACCAGTTCTAGATTTTCAGAGTACACGTCCCACCTGGTCGTCTAGTTTGGAACAATCCGTGTACAATAGAAGTCTTTGTAACTTCTATTACCAGGTATATCGTAGTCCCACTCGGTTCTATCAGGCATAGTAATGCAGTACTTTTTATCAAAAAGCTGCTTAGTCAGAGTATAATCCTCACTGCCTGGAATATCGGGCATTACATCAAGGATAGCACAGTGTCCGTATCCGCCACATGACCAAAGAGAAAGCTCCCTTAGCTTCAGTCGTCTCTCCATAATGCCCAGAGACATTAGTGGTAGCATTAAATTCAGTTTATCTAATGGTGTCGTCCTCAGTCCGGCTGTGAGGCACAAACAAGCCATCTTTTGGACCCGGTTAAGTATTAAACAGTAGGTGGACCTTTGATGCGCTGCCTAATCTCGGCTAAAGTCTACCAAATTCGTTTCAGACTTAGACAAAGCGTCCATGTAATGATACCAGCCAATTGACATCTATAGTGCAGGTGTAGGGTATTACAATGTGGTCACTACCCAACTTTTACTTTTCCTTACCTTTGGTATTTTAAGTTTGGATTTTTTCAAGTGTTCTTGAGGAGAAGCCTATCTTCTCAAGAATCTTTTGTTTAATCCATCCATATGTGGGGATTATGTAGCAGGAAAGAGACAGACAGAACGACAGACGAGCAGACTAAATAATTATGCTTTGTCGCTGTTAAGCATGCGCACTGTTCTCTCTATGGCCGCTTAAACCGACGTTGCTGTTATTTTTTTTTTTTTTGGGGGGGGGGGGGTTCTTATGTTATGAGTAAGATAAGAGATTATAATTAACTCTTTTTCATGTAGTCAGTCTGTCAGTCAAGAGGATTTTCAAATCCGCTGTCATTTTACCGCCTGCCATATACTGAAGCAGTCAGTCAGTCAGTCAGTCAACCAGCCAACCAACTAAGCAGCCATCCATCGCATCCCAAAGAGCTCTACTTGTAACGTATAATTACTTAATATTTCGTGGAAGAGCAGAGCAGAGCAGAGCAGAGCAAAGCAACCCAACCGATCCATCCATCCATTCGGACGACCAACCCAAGCAACTAACCATCCAGCAGAACAAATCACCGTACTACAAATTAAGTGATTATTTTATATGACACGCTGCTCTTGTTGGATGACATGATTTTCTACGAAAGATTTCTTCTTTTTCTCTCGCTGATGATATTGACTTTAACAGGTACTTCGTAATGTACGTTCCATGTGATTGTGAATACAACTCGAGTTGTGTTTAGTGAACATTTCTTAGAATTCTGTTATTTATTCTCTCTGTCAAGGACAATTGAGGAAAACATCATTTGTGGACAAAGCCAGATGTCCAAAATATTAAGTCAGCATTTTGTTGGGAATTACTTCGAAGGTTAATTGTAGAGAATGTTTAATTTAACTCTCACTTTAGTAGGGTAAACATAATTTAAGAGATTTTTTGGATTGGATTGTTTGATGGGTAAAGTGGTGGCAGGTGATTTGAAAATATGTGAAATTTTAAGAAAAATATAATTTTTAATTACACTCACATTTAATTCTTAAAAAAATGTTTATACTGGGTTGCCCAAAAAGTAATTGCGGATTTTTTTAAAAAAAAAAGTAAAAGCATTTTTAATAAAACTTTGAATGAACGGTTGATTTTGGTATATTTAACTTCTCTCCTATCTCACGCTCAGTTACATGACGATTCAATTCGATTAATGCTTTGATTTGGTCATCATCAACTTCATTTGGCCGACCTGAACGTGGCTCATCTTTAAGTAAAAAATCTCCAGAACGGAATTTGCGATACCAATTTTGACACTGTCTTCCTTTTAAGGCTTTATCACCATACACATCTCGTAACTTTTTAGCAACCTGCTCCGCGTTTTTTCCTTTACGGAAATAATAAAGTAAAATATGACAAAAATGCTCCTTTGTGGGCTCCATATTAAAATTGACGCCAAACAAACAAATGTAAACAAAATTTCGCGCACTTTTTTTCTAAAGCAAGCTAAAAGTAACAGCTGATAACTGACAGAAGAAAGAATGCAATTACAGAGTTACAAGCCGTTGAAAAAATTTGTCAACGCCGACTATATGAAAAGTCCGCAATTACTTTTTGGGCAACCCAATACAAAAAAATGCCTTTACGTTTTGAAAAAAAGTTTTGCGAATTCCTGTTTTTTTGAAGATAATTCAGCAATACAAACTAAGTGACTTTTTAGAAAATAATTAAGAATCATAAGTTATGACAATTGAAACTTTTCATTCCCTGTAGGATATATCCGGTGAAGGTACCTATCACCAGATTATCATTCTCCAGTTTAGTACCGGTATATTTGGGACAACTGACTACACATTTCCCGTAGGGAGGTTCTAGACAGATTTGGAATTTCTTGCGGCTTGTAAGGGCTTAAGACGTCAAATCCGGAGATCGGTTTATATGGGAGATATATCAGGTTATAGACCGATTTGGACTGAACTAAGCACAATTGTTGGAAATCACAACAGGACATCACATGGAAAATTTCAGCCAAATTGTACCAAAATTGCGGCTTGTAAGGGCTCAATAAGTATCATCGGGAGATCGGTTAACATGGAAGCTTTATCAGGTTATACAAAAATTTCAGCCAAATCGGACAAAAATTGCAGCTTTCAAGGCGGCTCAAGAAGTCAAGTCGGGAGATCGGTTTACATGGAAGCTTTATCAGGTTATAGACCGATTTGGACCGTACTTGGCACAGTTGTTGGAAGTCATGACGGAATACCACATGCAATATTTCAGCCAAATCGGTGTATATGAGAGCTATATAAAATTGCATACCTCTAGCTCCATCTGTAAAGAAAATACCAAATAGTGCCAAAATGTTTGAGCTGTGAACAGATTATTTAGCCACTTATCATATTTTTCCTAGTTGTACCTGCATACCAGATTTCATACCTCTAGCTCCATCTGTAAAGAAAGTACCATCATATATTTCTTAGTTGTACCAATATGTCAAATTTCAGACCTCAATATCCATCTGGACAGAAAGTAAGAAATGGTACCAAAATGCACGAATTTTGAATAGATCATTTAGTTATTCATTATTTACTTCTTAGTTTAACCTACACGCCAAATTTTAAACTTCTAGCTGCATCTATAAACAAAGTACGAAATAGTAACAATTTCGGTACAAAATTGTTCGAATTGCGAAAAAAAACATAAGTTTTACCTAAATGTATAATTTCAGACCACTCGATCCATCGGCACACAAAGTACCAAATAGTACCAATTTTGGTACTAAGATGTACAAATCGTAAACAGATCCCTTTTTGTACCTGCATGCCGAATTTCAGGCCTCTAGCTCAATTTCTAAAGAAAGTACCAAATAGTACCAATTTTTGTACCAACATTTACAAATTCCGAATCGATCATTTAGTCACCTATTATATTTTCCCTATGATGGGTGATTTCAGACCCATATCTCCATCTATAAGGAATTCATCAAGTGGTACCAATTGCGGTACTAAACGTACGTTTTCTCCCGTGACCTGTACTATTTTTCCAAGTTTTCTTTTTACCTTCATACTTTTGCCCCAAATGTCTACGTTTTTTGTACCTTTTGGTACGTTTTTTTGTACCTTTTGTCAGTCAGTCAGTCAGTCAGTCAGTCAGTCAGTCAGTCAGTCAGTCAGTCAGTCAGTCAGTCAGTCAGTCAGCCAGTCAGTCAGTCAGTCAGTCAGTCAGTCAGTCAGTCAGTCAGTCAGTCAGTCAGTCAGTCAGTCAGTCAGTCAGTCAGTCAGTCAGTCAGTCAGTCAGTCAGTCAGTCAGTCAGTCAGTCAGTCAGTCAGTCAGTCAGTCAGTCAGTCAGTCAGTCAGTCAGTCAGTCAGTCAGTCAGTCAGTCAGTCAGTCAGTCAGTCAGTCAGTCAGTCAGTCAGTCAGTCAGTCAGTCAGTCAGTCAGTCAGTCAGTCAGTCAGTCAGTCAGTCAGTCAGTCAGTCAGTCAGTCAGTCAGTCAGTCAGTCAGTCAGTCAGTCAGTCAGTCAGTCAGTCAGTCAGTCAGTCAGTCAGTCAGTCAGTCAGTCAGTCAGTCAGTCAGTCAGTCAGTCAGTCAGTCAGTCAGTCAGTCAGTCAGTCAGTCAGTCAGTCAGTCAGTCAGTCAGTCAGTCAGTCAGTCAGTCAGTCAGTCAGTCAGTCAGTCAGTCAGTCAGTCAGTCAGTCAGTCAGTCAGTCAGTCAGTCAGTCAGTCAGTCAGTCAGTCAGTCAGTCAGTCAGTCAGTCGGTCAGTCAGTCAGTCAGTCATCAGTCTGTCTGTCTGTCCGTCTGTTTGTCAGTCAGTCAGTCAACTCAATATCTCAATTTGTTAACAACGTAGCTTACGGACAGCCTGACGAGCGGACAACACAAGGACATCTTTAAATCGTCTTAGGATTTTACGACGGCCTGAAATATATATACTTTGTACGGTCGGAAATGGATATTTCGATGTGTTGCAAACATATGGTGGGTATAATACACATAAAATTGGCGAAGGTCTGCCCATCTTCCGATTTCCCTTGTAATATTTTAGCATATTATCTAAGCAGAGAGAAACAAAATCAATTGTCCTGACATCCTACTCATCATCCCTCTGCGTGCAAAAATTCCTTAATTGATATAAATCCATCAAAATGTGTATATTATTGACATGATATGCCTCCTCACCTTCTCCAAAGAGCAAAAGCAAAAAGCAAATCTTTAGAAAAATCGCCGCCACTGATAATATGAAAGAAGTATAAAATTAATCTCCTTTGACAATTTGATATTTCTCCTTGCTCACCATTTGGCCCTTGGCCTTTAGTAAGGGGAAGAGTGGTGTATTTTTTACAGTATTTCCTTGTTATAAACGCTCTGCCGTATATAGGGGAAACAAGTAAAAGCGTGCTAAGTTCGGCCGGGCCGAATCTTATATACCCTCCACCATGGATCGCATTTGTCGAGTTCTTTTCCCGGCATCTCTTCTTAGGCAAAAAAGGATATAAGAAAAGAGTTGCTATGCTATTAAAACGATATCAAGATATGGTCCGGTTCGGACCACAATTAAATTATATGTTGGAGACCTGTGTAAAATTTCAGCCAATTCGTATAAGAATTGGGCCCATTGGGGCTCACGAAGTAAAATAGAGAGAACGATTTATATGGGATCTGTATCGGGCTATAGACCGATTCAGACCATAATAAACACGTTTGTTGATGGTCATGAGAGGATCCGTCGTACAAAATTTCAGCCAAATCGGATAATAATTGCGACCTCTAGGGGTCAAGAAGTCAAGATCCCAGATCGGTTTATATGGCAGCTATATCAGGTTATGAACCGATTTGAACCTTATTTGACACAGTTGTTGAAAAAAAAAATAAAATACGTCATGCAAAATTTCAGCCCAATCGGATAGGAATTGCGCCCTCTAAAAGCTCAAGAAGTCAAATCCCCAGATCTGTTTATATGACAGCTATATCAGGTTATGGACCCATTTCAACCATACTTGGCACATTTGTTGGATATCATTACAAAATACGTCGTGCGAAATTCCATTCCATTCGGATAAGAATTGCGCCCTCTAGAGGCTCAAGAAGTCAAGACCCAAGATCGGTTTATATGGCAGCTATATCAGGTTATAGGTCGATTTAAACCATACTTGGCACAGTTGTTGGGTATCATAACAAAACACGTCGTGCGAAATTCCATTCCATTCGGATAATAATTGCGCCCTCTAGAGGCTCAAGAAGTCAAGACCCAAGATCGGTTTATATGGCAGCTATATCAGGTTATGTACCGATTTGAACCATACTTGGCACAATTGTTGGATATCATAACAAAACACGTCGTGCAAAATTTCATTTCAATCGGATAAGAATTGCGCACTCTAGAGGCTCAAGAAGTCAAGACCCAAGATCGGTTTATATGGCAGCTATATCAAAACATGGACCGATATGGCCCATTTACAATACCAACCGACCTACACTAATAAGAAGTATTTGTGCAAAATTTCAAGCGGCTAGCTTTACTCCTTCGGAAGTTAGCGTGCTTTCGACAGACAGACGGACGGACGGACGGACGGACGGACAGACGGACGGACATGGCTAGATCGACATAAAATGTCACGACGGTCAAGAATATATATACTTTATGGGGTCTCAGACGAATATTTCGAGTAGTTACAAACAGAATGACGAAATTAGTATACCCCCCATCTTATGGTGGAGGGTATAAAAATAACAAAACTTTTTAATCTCTTTCATAATCGCAAGACATCATTCATTTTTGTTCGTGGGAAAGACAGACAAACACAAATAAACTTTTTTTAACTTTTCATGCAAGTATCTGCAAGTATCTAAGGATGGCAAGAAGCAAGGAATGATATAAAGGACCACAGCCATTCCATTGGTTTATTTTTTAAAAATAAGGACACCAAAGGAAAATATAAGAAACTACATAGATTTCTTAAATGATAGCCAGAGAGGGAGAGAGGAGGGAGTATGGGTGGTATATGACAGCAGAAGAACAAACAGAAAAACAATCCCAGCTTTTGCCATCATAAATTACAACGTCGCAAGGTGGCAATAATCACATTACAAAGTATAAAATATCACTTTAGAGCAGCAGCAGCAACAACAACACGCCAACATCTTAAGGGTGGAGACATTTGGCCAAGAATAAGACCGTAACAACAAAAACTAAGAGAACTTTGGATGGCAAGCAAATAAAACAAACACACACAAAAGCAAATGTAAGTAAACACATACCAACCAGCAGGGTCTGCATGCATATGGGTGGGTGTAATGTGCTAAATTCCTTATACTGACCTCTTTGCTAACAACAGGGACATAATAAAAACATTAGGAAACCTTTACAAGGGGCCCTAGAAAGGACTATAAACCAAGGTAGATAGAGAACATTTATAAAATTCTCTCAAGAGCAAATATTTCTATGAAATTTTCTCTAAAAACAAAATTTTAATGAAATTATCTCTAAAGACCAAATTTTACCAAGTAAAAGCATGTTAAGTTCGGCCGGGCCATGGATTCTGCTAAAAATTTATACAAAATATATTTAGTTGAATTGCATACTTTTATTCTACATACCAAATTCTGTAAAACCAGCAAAGATGAAAGCTTCTAGGAACCGAAAAAGGATGATCGAGAGACCGGTTTACATGGGAGCTATATCAGGTTATAGACTGATTTGGACCGTATTCAACACAGTTGTTGAAAGTTATAACAGAACACTACGTGCAAAATTTCAGTCAAATCGAACAAAAATTGCGGCTTCCAGGGGCTCAGGAAGTTAAATCGGAAGATCGATTTATATGGGAGCTATATCAGGTTATAGACCGATTTGGGCTGTTCTTGGCACAGTTGTTGGAAGTCATGACAGAACACTACGTGCAAAATTTTAACCAAATCGGACAAAAATTGCGGCTTGTAAGGGCTCAAGAAGTGATATCGGGAGATCGGTTTATATGGGAGCTATATCAGGTTATAGACCGATTTGGGCCGTTCTTAGCACAGTTATTGGAAGTCATAACAGAACACTACGTTCAAAATTTCAACCAAATCGGACAAAAATTGCGGCTTGTAAGGGCTCGAGAAGTCAAATCGAGAGATCGGTTTATATGGGAGCTATATCAGGTTATAGCCCGATTTCGAACGTACTTCCCACAGTTATTGTAAGTCATGACAGAACACTACGTGCAAAATTTCAACCAAATCGGACAAAAATTGCGGCTTGTAAGGGCTCAAGAAGCGATATCGGGAGATCGGTTTATATGGGAGCTATATCAGGTTATAGACCGATTACGACCGTACTTCCCACAGCCATTGTAAGTCTCGACAGAACACTACGTGCAAAATTTCAACCAAATCGGACAAAAATTGCGGCTTGTAAGGGCTCAAGAAGCGATATCGGAAGATCGGTTTATATGGGAGCTATATCAGTTTATAGACCGATTTAGACAGTACTTGGTACATTTGTTAATAGTCATAAAAGAACAATACATGCAAAATGTTAGCCAAATCGGACTAAAATTGCAGCTTTCAGGGGCTATAGAAATTAAATCGGGAGATTGGTTTATATGGGAGCTATATCTAAATCTGAACCGATATGACCCATTTGCAATCCCCAACTACCTACAACTAAAATTTTCAGAGTGATCCCGCTATTGAAAAAAAGACCCGAGTTTGGGAGAGTCATACAGACCGATCTCCCTTCTCTCACCAGTGGCAAAGACGCTTGAGGCATTACTCCTCCCGAGCCTCGTAGGAGAATTTCCATTCGCCGAGTATCAACATGGATTTCGAAGACTGCACAGCACAACAACAGCTTTGCATGCCATCACCGCACACATTTGCCGCGGCTTGCCGCCTCCTTTCAACCTAATCTAACATAACCTACTCGCCGAGTGCCTAGCATTGTTTAGGATTCTATAGCACTCTTCAACAAAACATACCCGTCTTACCACATATCTGAAGCGACACATTTGCAAGATCACCAAGATTGGAGGAAAACAGTTTCCATAAAACGGTCCATAATAGCAGATGTTCTTCATCTCATCGTCATTACAATACACCGATCACAATAGACGTTGTGTGGTATTGCCATGCGGGCAACCATATGGCCATTAGTGCAGCGCCAGGTTATGACTCATGTAATCGTACACTGTGGCCCCTTATCAGCAGCCAGCAACTCCCTCGTCCTCTATTGATCAACAGTTGTTCGGAGTTTTTTGGCAATCCGACATCCATCCACAGATTTTCACCCTTTGCAAAGGCTCCACACTTGCCATATTCTCTGCTAAATTCAGTAATTCGACAAAAAGCACATGTGCAAAACCGGAGACAGGCCTGCTTGCCGCGGAAGCAGGCACGGAATTCGATAAATTCAAGCCTTCCCTTGCCGAGCCGTTTCAGTTGTTGTTATAGTTTTTTTGAACCATTACCAATGGTGTTTGGCAACGCTAACAGTTTTATTATAACGATCTATGCGATACACTAACATTTTTTCACCTTGAGGTGTTTTAGTTCGCCAACAATAGCCGCTTGTGATACAAAGCAATCACACTATACCGCTTTGAACTCCACAATGAATAACTTTCATTTAAAATAGACTCGGAAGCAAATGCTTTTGGTGTCTTGTAAACAATATACCAGATATACCATTGTAAACTTGATAACATTTTGTGTCAGCTTCCCTGTAAAACATGAGGTCCCTTATCATTGAACTAAAATGATAAAATGAACTTACTCCAAGAAATTTTAAAGAGCCGTGATTAGAAAAGGCCTGGGCAGATTGTCTTCTTGTACTTCATCTCATACAATTTTAGATTACAAAAAAATTTAATTTTCTTCGTAATTTTAGTTTGGTTCAAGAAAGTATGCAGAAGTTATAAGAAATCAGAACTTTAAGATGAAAAGAGAAATAAAATTTCCTTTTTTCTCTCCTTCATATGTTTTTTTTTTATGGAGATGAATAGAAAGGAACTGCAGCAGTTCAAAGAAGAAAACAAGAGAAGCCACTTGGCTTCAGATGTAACTTGGCGGGGGGAATTGTAGGTGTAGTATTTGTAGTTGCTGTTGTTGGCCTGTTCGTTGACAGAGATAAATGATAATCACTGGAACGAACCAACAAAAAAAAAAAAACACAGCAATCAAACATCCATTCACAGTCATCTTCCATTCACACTTTGCCCACATACAACGTACCACACACACACAGAGATACCTCCGCAAAATATTTTCTAGTGAGATTACTAGAGAGGGAAGAGTGAGAGAATGTCAGTAAAAAGAAATTAAAACAATTATTGACACTCTTTCACTCCAATAATGTCTCATTATAAGCTCCCACATTCATCTAAATTCCATATTAAAAGAAACCCCAAACTGAGTCATTTCTCAACAAGAGTTAAATGTGCGGTTGCTTGTTTAATGCTCGAAACGAGTTTGCGTTTCCCCCAAAACAGCACTCTTGCTCTCTGTTTAAATTGGCGCAGACTCTATAGAAACACACCTCCCCAGTGCTTGCTGTTGGCAGTATGCGGTGAGTCTCTTGGGTTTTGAGAAACAAAAAAAATGGGTGGACGACAACCATGAGAGGAACAGCTGATTTGTCAAGAAAAACTGGTTTTGTTTTTGTTTATCATACCCCAGAACAACAACAATGCCGTCTAGTGTGTTGTTTTGTTTTGAAAAGCAAAAACAGCTGAGCTAAGTTGACTGATGACGATGAACGAGGTCTCTGTAGTTGTTGTTGTCATTGCTGCTGGTTGTTTGGTTGAGGAGAAACACACTTCTGAGTAATGTCGTTGACGTTGAAGGTTGTTGTTGTTGTTTTTGCTGTTACTGTTGCCATTGAGTGAGTGTGGGGTTTTTTGCTATAATGCATATGTATGTACATGTGTGTGTGTGTTGTGTGTTTCTGTGCCATGGGGCGAATGTGTGTTACTTAAAAAGAGGAAGTCCGGTTGTTGATGGCTGCCGATGCTGCTTGTATTTGTTGCTGTTGCTGCTGCTGGATTTCTAACTACAACGTGGTGGCGAGAGCTTTATGAATGTATCGAAACTACAACACAAATATCTTGAGTAGATTTCACATTTTTGTTTATTTCTGAGCATTGAGCCAACAACAATACTCATGGCTGAGACTTCTTTCGATTGCTAGTTGCCAGCCCGACAATTCTCTCTCACTCTCCCCATAGTTTGGGCGAGTAACTAACTACTCAAGCCAACTACATTTTTGGGAGAGTACGACCCATTGCCGTTGCTGTCGTAAATAATATGTAGACGTCCTCAATTAGTTTACATTTTATGATGGCTCTTTTGATGTGTTAGTTGTTGTTGTTGTTCTTTGCATTTACTCAATTTTGTTTTGTTTTTTGTAGTATTTTGTGTTTGCTTATGGTTTGTGTGTGTAATGGCTGTTATGGCAACGACCTTCATGATTTTTTTTTTCCAATGCATTGCTCTCGCTCGTATTTAGTCGTAGTATTGCTGCAGCTATTGCGGTTGTTGTTGTCCTCATAGTAATTTTTTGAAGGAGAAATGCTGTGAATGAGGAATTATGCGATGCAAGTCGGAATATTTTTGTATGGCTTATATGCACATGAGCGCATGCATGTGGGTGTTGCATTAAAGAAAACCCCTGCTGAGAAGTTATAAAAATTTAAGTTTTTAAGTAGAAATTTCCTGAAAGTTAAGGCAAATTGTATTTGCCAACTTTTTGATTTAAGTTATAAAACTACAAAATGTGAAAGATTTCGAAACATTTTAAGTGAGTGTTGAAATAATAAGTTGTGCTTTATAACGTTCACCATAGGTTAAGGTAAATTCGACATTCCGTATGCAATACCTAAAATCATTGACTTGCAAAATGCAAAATTTCCCATGAATGTTGCATTAAGGAATAGCGGCAAACTTCTCACATATCAATGAGTGCTATGCAATTCAATTTAAAGCTCAATGATAAGTGATCTCCTTTATATAGCCGAGTACGAACGGAGTGCCTCAGTGCGAAACCACTTTGGGGAGAAGTTTTTACGTGACTTGCATACGATTTTTTTAATGGCATAGTACCTCACATATGTCGCCTGCATTAGGAAGGGATAACCACCGCTGAAGATTTTTTCTGATTTTCGCCTGGATTTGTACCCAGGCGTTCAGCGTCATAGGCGAATATGCTAACCACTGCGCTACGGTGGTCTAAGGCTCCGAAAAATTTTATACACCTAATCGCCATGAAATTCCAAGGCGATCTTGCTATTGCTATCTGTCTGTCAAAGGCACGGTACCTTTGTTAGAGAAAAACTAGCCGTTCGAAACTTTTCACAGACACGTTTTCTCATTGTTTGGGATATAGCTTTATACAATAAATGGGCCAAATCAGTTCATATTTTGTTATATCTGCCATATAAATCGAAATCTCGTATTGACTTATTGCCTCTCTGGTAGGAGCACTTCTTATCCGGTTGCTTCCAACATCGTAGTATTTAATTTGAATCACTCGTGTTGTTCCTACATCACCTTATTTATGACTTGATTTCTTGTTGTTGTTGTAGCTACATTTTCATGTGGCCACATTTCTGCCTTTTTACGTCGTAGCGTTTTGCATCATCAGTGTCTCCAACATCTCGTTCCTTTTTGCAACCAACATTCACTGCATAGGTTAGTATATGCGCTTACGACGCTAATGACTGGTTATAAATCCAGGCGAAAACATCAGAAAAAATTGCCAGTAGTTTTGATTCCATCACTTCTGTACAAAATGGTGCCGATGACAAATTAGGTTAGATTCAGTTGGGTTAGGTAAGAGTGGCATTCTTTTACAGACTCTTTTAGACAATTTTAAGTCCATTGTGATACCACAGTAGTGACAGACCAAGGCTTCTGGCGGGAATCGAACCCATGACTCCTGCACTGGTAATCCAAGCACGCTACCAACTAGGCTGCCGGGGCGCCGATGACAAGTAAAGCCGATAGATATGATAAAGGAGACCACCGCCTATGGCGCTGAACGCTTGAGCTCAAAACCCGGCGCGTACATCAGAAAAATTTTCAGCTGTGGTTATCCCCTTACTAATGCTGGCTACATTTGTTACCTTAAAAGGTAAAATTTCAGATAACTGGATGAATGTTTACATTGAATTCAGCTCTGCCGACCTAAATGCCTATATACCACAGCACAATGAGGCGGTTTCACTCTCAACTTTCATTCTACATATTTCTTTATAACAAAATTAATTTGTCAAAAAAAAATAAAGTTTTATATCTACCTTATATGTATCTAATTGGACAATTTATATTTAATTGTATTTTAAAGCTTTTTTACATTTCCAATTGAAAAGAGATGACACTATTGTTTTTATGAGGGGGTCAGTGAAAAAAAAACCAACTTAACAATTAAAAGACCCCCCTCTAGTGACACTAATTTGTTGTGGAAAAAAATATCCAAAAGAATGAGGTAATAAAAAAAATTTTACGAACATTTAAATCCCCTTAAATGCAATAACAATAAAGTCAGAGCAGACAAAAAAAACATCGTCAAAATTTTAAGCCAGCAGCAGAGCATGTGATGGGGGGAAACCCTTTGATACTTAACAACAACAAAATTTAAAGGGGAGCTTAGCATTTTTTAAGGGGCATTCAAATACTCATTCCTAAACTCTGAGTACATGTTCTGTGAGAGCAATAAATGTTAGAAAGAGAACACCAAACATATGATTTGGCAGCAGCCCCCTTTAAAAACACTTCGCACAAACACACACACACACAATTCACATGGATGGCATTTCAACTCTTTACAACGCCAATACTGAGAGAGAGAGATTTGAGTTCACAAAACAACAACAAGGCCGGCAAACCATCAACTGGCTGGCTTTGTATGTCATGCAATAACACTAATACTACTACTAGTACTACTGCTGCTGTTGCCAGCCAGCACAGCCAGTACAACTACAACTATTACTGCTACAACTATATGTAGCAACAACAAAGAAAAGTAAGCCTAAAAATCTATACATTTAAAAGGAAATAAATTAAACTCAAATATAAAGATGGCCGCCGCCGTCAACCATGCACAATGGCTGGCTGGCTGACTGGCTCTTGGCTCTTTTTTTTTTACACTGGGTCTTTGAGTAGAGTATGTTGCCTATACAATGAGTATTTGTTGCCGTTACTTGCTATTGTTGTTGCTGCTATGGCGAATCGTGTAACAGACGAATTAAAATATGGCAAGGAGCAACAGCAGTTTGAGAACATGTAAAAAAAAAACTAAACGACAAGAAACTAAACCATACTTAGCTGGTAGTCATGAGTAGGGTAAAATGAAAATCAATTATCATTGACATGTGATGCATGCATATTACAAGAAAAACAATTAAAAGTAAAGAGAGAGAGAGAGAGAGAGAGCGAGAGATTGAGAGCAAGAGTTACAACATTTTTATTAGGTAATATTTTGTTTTTTTTTGCTCAGAGAGATGAGCCAAGAAAAAACTTGCTTTTGTAATTACCAGTAAATACTTGGTGTAAATTGAGTTTAATTTTTGAGAATAATTGCCTGCAATTGGTTGTTATGGCAATTCTCCTCTCGCTCTCTACCTGCTGCAAGCCAAATTGAGATGCTACAACATTTGCAATTGGTTATTAGCCAAAGAGACTGCTGAAAAAACTCATTTAGGCTCTCTAGAAGTAGAAAGTCTCACCCTCTTACTCTTTTTGGCAAAGTAGTTGAGTGTTTTTTTTTTCTCTAGCTTAGAGCAGAGTGTTTTCTTAGTTGTAAAAACAGCTGTTTTGCTTTAAATACACTCAAATGTTGTTCTAGGTAACGGCATCAAAAACACATGATTTTTCTTGGCTGCTCGTCGTCATAGGAGACTGAGCCAGAGAGTGAGAGAATGGGCTCTTTTAATTTAGGGGTTCGTTTTCAGTGAGGCTCTTTTAGGCTATGCCACTGATGACAATGCATCAGCGCACACACAAACAGGTAAAGAATATCTGGTGGAACAAACAAAAATTCATATGCTACAAATGTTTGCCATAGCCAGCTCAGTCAGTTGAGAGAGCTCGTACGCTAAAGACGCCTTTACGTTTGTTAGAACGCCGCTAACAAGCCATAAAATTATCACAACAAACATAATAAAGTGAAGATTTCCTTTTGAAGAAAAAAAGACAAATAAACAAAAGGTATTGCAAAAAAATTCAACAAAAACAAGGTGAAGAGCTCGAAAAAAAATTTAAAACAAAAAAAAGAAAATATTTTTATATGACCAGCAAGCGAAGGAAAGAAGAAAAATAAAATAAAAATCATCATTAATAACTTATTGTGATATTTAAAGAAAACAAGGAAAAGTCAAAATCCAAAAATTATAACAAAAACAAAAAACCCAACAAGAGAAAAACCCACAAAACAAGACCTTAAAAAGTGTCTAAAATTTCAGAAAATAAAAAGTCCGAGAGCAAAGAAAAAAAAAAACAAAAGTGTTAAACTCAAGTAAAACATAAACGAAGTGCAAAGTTTTGAGAGAAAAAAAGAAAGCACTCAGAGAGAGAGAGAGAGAGAAAAACACTCAAGAGAGTTCTCCTTAAAAAAAACTCACAATTTCTACTAATTGAGTATTGTGTGCAAGTGAGAGAGTTTTCTTACCCCTCATAGAGAGAGAGAGAGAGAGATAACCTTATGCTTCTCAATGCGTCTGGCGTCCAAGTGAGAAGTTTTCTCTCTGCACGTAATCATAACGCAATTTTATGTTAAACGATTACAACGTAACGCATACGAGAGGCACCAACCAACATTGACAACATCTCTAAGACCACACTGCTGCTCCATAACGTCTAAGCTGCTCGTGGTAAACGGACGGACAATAATTAACGTAACTTGTAAAGAACGGAGAAACAAAAAATAATACCAAAAAATAAGAAAAAACCCACGCCCGTCAAGAACCTTAAGAAGTTTAAAAAAAAGAAGCCAAAAATTAAGAAAAAAAAAACAAAATTGCCGTCGCGTCTAAGTAGAATACAGAAAAAACAGCAGCTTTCTTTTTGTAAATTTGAAAAAAAAAAATAAAACAACACACATACACACATAAATTCTTAAGACTGAAAACACAACAAATAAAAATTAAAGAGAAAAAAATATAACTACAAAAAAAAAATCCCCTAAAATTTTTTATAACTAAAACAACAACCATAATATAAAGACTGATTAAAACTATATTAAAACAACAACAACAACAGATATAAAAAATTATTAAAAAAAGCTAATTTAAAAATACGGGTCTTTAAAAAGCAAAGAAAGAAAAAAACCAAGAGAAGAGAAGAATTAGAGAAAAAAAATAATAAAACAAAATTTACCACTAAAAATACCTGCTAAACGAAACTTAAAACAAAAAAATTATAATAATAACAAGTTACATATTTTACACACACTTTAATGGATTAACGTTCCTGCTACTACAACAACAAATTTAAAGAAAAAAATAATAATAAAAGCCTAATAATCAACCATAGCTAAAACAAATCTCATATATATATAATAGCCCTGTGGATTACCTATATTATATATATTGAATTTGTTCCAACAACAACAACAACAACAACAACAATATCATCTCTACAACAGCCACCACTATAACCACTACAACAAAACAAAAGCTTGGATTACCAGTGCCAATTTGTTAAGAGAAAACAAAAGAAGAAATTTAAAAGCAAGAATAAAAATATATAAGAAAATATACAGAATTTGAAAAAATATTACGGAAAAAAAAATATTTCTTAGAAACCAAAATCCAAAATGTGTTAGAAATGTGTAAAAAGTGTGAGTGTTAAATTTCCCATAAGCACCTCAGCCAAAAATCATCCCCACCCCCCCCTCTCCATATCCATAATACTGCTTGGCAGTAGCATCACCACTTCAGCAAGTGGGCTATTGCTACTAGGCTTTGCCCTTGGGTCAAAGGCTAGATTTTTTGCTTTGGGACTAGCGAGCTTCGTACTCAACGCAACAGCACCATGACTATGGCCGCTTCTTATGCCAACTATGATATGGCCTCGCACACCCTGGCCTCTCATAGCTTGGCCCAAACACAGACCGCCGCTTTGATGCATCACCATCAGCATCATAGCCATCAGCAGCATAGTCATCAGCAACAACTCTATCAGCAACAGCAGCAGCAGCAACAAAGCTCTTCAACACATCATAGTCACAGTCATTATTCACACAACTCCTCCCGCATGTCCTCAATGGCGGCCGCAGCAGCTGCAGCCGCAGCGGCGGCGGCAGCTGTAACGGCCAATATGAATTCGAATGCTGTTGCCAATACTGCCTCCGCTTCAGCGTTAGCCACAGGCGCTGCTGCCAGCCAACAACAGCAACAGCAACAACGTAACCAAAATGCCTCCAACACCTCCTCAGCATCATTGGTAGCCGCCACCGCCGGCTCATCCTCAACTTCAGTATCAGCCTCTACACCCGCCTCACAATCTCTTAGTGCGCCCTCCACAGCGTCCACGGCCAAAGACTATACAATACCCCTGCATGTGGATTGCAGTGTGGAATACGAGCTGCCCAATCAGCCCAAGCCACCGGCGGGCCAAAGGGTGGAGCCCCTGCTAATGATACACCCATGCTATTTTCGCAAAATGGAATCGCAAAGGCGAAGTCCCTTTGTCAATAATATGCCCACAGCAGCGGCGGCTCGCAACACGGCAGCGGTTGCTGCAGTGCTGACGCATTCAAGTTCGCAAAATGTCTCGGGGCACAATGGAGCATCAACGGCGGCGACGGCTTCATCATCCACATCAACATCCTCGCGCAGGGCCAGACAAACTCAGGTTATACAACAACAACAGCAGCAGCAGCAGCAGCAACACCACCAACAGCACCAACAACAGCAGCAGCATCAACAACAACAACAGCAACGCCAGGCAGTGCAGGCTGCCCAACAATATCAGCAACACTTGCAGCAACAACAACTCAGGCATTCACAACAATCTCAGCAACAACAGCAAATGTCACAAATGTCGCAACAGGCCCACTATCCAGTGGTGGTAAGCCATCAGCAACAGCAGCAACAACATCAGCATCAACAACAACAACAACACCAGCACCAACAGCCCCAGCATCACCATCAGACCTCCTCCGCCGTCGGCAATAGCGCGGCCAGCAATGCCTCCTACATGCGTTCCTCCCAAAGATCCACGCAACAGCAAAGAAGCCAAAGCCAAAGTCACCTCTTAGTACAACAGCAGCAGCAACAACAGCAACAACAAACGGCTGCTGCTGCCGCCGCTGCCAATCAAAGCCAATGGGATCATTTGGCTGCAGCCGCTGCCATAGCTGCCCGCAGCTCCATGACCCCAGCCCACCACATGGCCTATGGCCAACAAGCCTCCGCCAAGACCATGAATTCATCGGTGGCTGCTGCAGCCGCCGCTGCCGCCGCAGCCAATGTGGGCAAAAGGGATGCCATGATCTCGGGCAGTGGCATCTATGGCTCCTCCAGCGGCAAGCAGCAGCAGGCTCTCAATATTGCCTCCCTGTGGAATGCCTCGGATAGGGCCTCGGTGGCGGCCACGGCCGCCTCCACCGCCTCGGCCAATGTGAATGGCATGAATAATCTTATGATGGATCGAAGTCCAATGGCCACAGTTCCTAGTAATTATCAGGCTGGTCCTGAGGCTACGCCTCACAACAATAACCAAAGTTCAGCGAATGCCCGACATTATGCCTCCACCATAGTGCCCAATTCCCAGCAAAGCCATACGGCAGCAGCAGCAGCGGCGGCTGCAGCTGCCGCAGCCGCTGCGGCCATAACCAGCCATCATCAGCAGCAGCAGCAGCAGCAACAACAGCAACACCTCAGCAACCAGCAGCAACAGCAACACTGTTCCGAGAAGATAAGTGGCAAATATCGACAATATCTGCGATCTCAGCGTATGCATCCCTATCTGGCGGCAAGTTCAAGTGCCGCTGCGGTGGCAGCAGCGGCCAATTTGCAGCAATCCTTTCCCCAGTTCACCGCAGCCACGGCAGCAGCCGCCGCTGTGGCAGCCACACCATCATTCCAGCATTTGCAACAAATCTCCTGTTATAATGTGTGATAAAACCCCAGCCAGGGCATGAAATCCTTGAATGCAAGCGTATATGATACCACCCAGCAGTAGTTGGAGACGTCTTAACGCCCTTGCACACACACACACACACACACACAGACAGACACAACTCCTACAGGCAGGCCGTGTTGTTCTTTCGTCATCACAAAAAACATTCTTCAAGGCAATGCAGTGCAGTGACATACAAAAAGCAAAGAATCCAAAGAAACCTTAAAGAGTTTTTTTTTAATTTTTCCCCCGCCCCACCTTCCCCCCCTGCGAAGGACAAAGCGAAAAACGGAAAAATTATTTTGTAAAAAAAGGCAGCAGCAAAAGTGATATGAGAGAGAGAGAGAGAGAGAGAGTAATATGAAAGGCAAAAAGAAGTATGCGAGGAAAATCAAGGTGGCTTTAAGAAGGCGCTGCTGGGCATAGGGTGTCTAGGAAAAGTGATTTAGAAGGCTGTACATATTAATATATCTATATATAAATATCTATAATGTATAAGGATAAAAAGCTTTACTTAGTAAAAACAAAAACTCTCCCAAAAAAAAAAAAAACTACAAAATATCCAAAACTTGAATATTTAAAAAAAAGACTCAACTTTTCCTAGCAACACCCTAAAGCCAAAAGCCGACGGTAAACACCAACTGCCATAAGGTGCAGCCAGGACGAAGCCTTAAGGGCCGAAAAGGAAAGGAAAGGAGAGGAGAACAAGGATTTGCATATGTTGTTGCTGGGCAAGCCAATGCGAGTGGCGTCGCGTCAAATGTTTTCTTTTGTGATTTTGATTTGTTGCAGCAGTTGTTCATCATCCGCAACTATCTACAAGTAAGCCTGAGCAAAATATCATCATAACCCCCCACCCCAAGTCATGTCAAACCAACAGCAGCCAAATTGGTAAAAACTAGAAGAAGAAAAAAAAAACAAGTAAACAAATGAACTCCCCACGATTTCAAATGGCATTATTGTGATTTTTGTACAAAACGAAAAAAAAAAATAATTTTTAAAATTTATGTTTACCCTTACCCCCTTACACTAAAACCCCCCTAAGACCTTTATGAAAATTCTCTTGTAAATCTCCATAGGCTCTTTGAAATGTTCATTTTTTAAAGAAATTCTGTTAATGTTTAATTTTTTTTTTTTAAATTAAAGAAACAAATTTCTAGAAGACAAAATTATATAGTGATTGTTATGCCTAGTTTTTTAATATTAAAATAAATTATCCAACAAGAAAAATTATAAGAAAATATGCAAAGAATTTTTTTTAAAAACTTGTTTCCCGAAACAAAAAAATATTCACAACAATAGGCCCTTATTAATGAGGAAAAAAAGTGAAGAGATTTAAGACGAAGAAGAAAAAATGAAGAGTGAAATTAAAAACTGTGAAGAGAACCACAGCGCAAGCCTCACAAACTAAATCGCAGCTAGTCCAAAAATTTTTATGAGATTAAGGAATTTTGTGCAAAACTGTGACCAAATTTGGAGTAAAAAATGCGAAATGATTTTTATACGCTGTTTTTCCTGCAACAGTTTTTGACATTTTCAAAACATAGACCTAAAGGCAAAACGTTTCATGGAGCCTAGGCACTGGGTTTCCAAAAATACACTGTGGCCCCAAAATCATATTCAGGAAAATGTCCCCAAAATTGGGGGCTGAACAAGTATGCAATAAAATGTGTCCTCAATAAGGATATTCATTCAATGGATATAAGCTTTGTTTCTCAAATTTATAAAAAAAAAAAATTTTGCTACATCAAGTCAAGCTTTTCTTCAAAAATGACCCCAAATTTGGATTACAAATGCAAAATGTCCCCAAAATTGTTATTTTTTCGTACTTAGTTTCCAACACCTTGAAAAGAGACCAAAAAATTCAAATATTCAACCCTTAGGCACAGGCTTTGTGAAAAATCTGAACAAAAAATGTGACCTCAAATTTATTTTCAAAAAAAATTTCCCCAAAATTGGGACCAAATTGCATAAATTGAGTTGGCCCCTTGGTTTTTTGCCCGAAAATAAGGGAAAATAAACTAATATCAAATCATTCAATTTTTCAAGTTGAAAAAAAAATTTTGCCAAAATTATTGATAAAAAGTGAGCCCAAATTTGAAACAAACTGGAAAATGACCCCAAAATTCGGTTATTTGGTCATTGTGTTGCTAACACCATGAAACATAGACTTACGGACAAAAAAGTTTATGTATGTTTTTAGGCCCCATAGAGGAAGATTCATCAAAAAAAAACAAAAATCACACGAAATATGGCCCAAATTTGCATGCAGAAATAAACCCCAAAAAGAGGGCCCAAATTTTAATAAAACTGGAAAATGACCCCAAAATTCGGTTTTTTAGTAATTTTGTCACTAACGCCATGAAATACAGAATTAAGGGCCAACAAGTTCAAATGTGATTTTATGCACCGTAGAGAAACTTCATCATAAAAACATAGAAAACGTGAAACAAAAGCGCCCACGATATATGACCCAAATTTTTGTTCAGAAAAAGTCCCAAAATTAGGACAAAATTGCATTAAAAATTTGTCCTCAAGTTTTTTGCCTGAAATTAAGGGAAAATAATCTTACATGAAATCATTTTAGCTTTTTAGCTGAAATATAATTTTAGCCATCATTTTTGGTAAAAAGGTAGACCCAAATTTGGGTAAAACTAAAAAAGATCTCCAAAGTTCACTTTTTATATAATTCTGTTTTTAACGCCCTAAAACATAGCCTATCAGGCCAAAAAGTTGCATAAAACATTTTGGTTAAAAAAGTAGCCCAAAATTTGGGTAAACTTACGATATGTCCCCAAAGCTAGCTGTTTTTTGTAATTCTTAAGGCCCAAAAAGTTTGAACACGTTTCTTTAGAAGAGGATTCACCATAAAAAAGTCCACGAAATGTGGCATAAGTGTATGTTCGGTCAAAACTGCAAACAATTTTTTTCTTTTTGCCGAAATTAAATTAAAAGAAACTAATGTCAAAACATTGAACATTTTCACTGAAATAGAATTTTAGACCAAAAAAGGCCCCAAACTTTGGGTGAAAATGTGAAATGTCCCTAAAATACGCTGTTTTTTCGTAATTCTATTTCTGAAATTTTAAATATAAAACTAAGAGCCAAAAAGTTGTTAATATATTTTTGAGTTTTGAGGGCCAGGCGCTAAGAACAATGTGAAGAGGAAGTACAACTCCAATATAACAGGAAATTGAACCCCAAATGTAACCCCAAATTCATATTCAGAAAAATGTCCTCAAAAATTTCGGGGCAAAATTGGATGAAACATTGTGTCCTCTAGTTTTTGCCGCAAATTTAAGGAAGAATAATTTAAAATGAAATCGTTCAAGCCTTTTAACCGAAAAAAGCTCAAAACAAAATTTGTTTGTGGCCCCAAATCGGAGCTAAAAATTTCAAATGTCCTCAAAATTCGCTGTTCTTTGGAAAACCAATTTTTATTACCTTGCAACATAGCCCTAAGGCCAAAAATGCTAAATATGTTTTTAAACACATAAGAGAAGGCTTCGCCGAAAGTACCCACGAGATATGACCCCAAGTTTATATTTAGAAAATGTCCCCAAAGTTGTTGCAAAATTGCATGACAAATTTTGTCCCAACCATGGATTAATAATTTTTGCCCCAAAAGGAATCAAGTCATTCAACATTTTCATTAAAATTAAATTTGACCCCAATTTTTTGCAAAAAAAAAAATCACCCCAAGTTTGGTTTGGGGCCACGAATTAACCCCAAAATTCAGTTTTTGCGTATTTCTTTTCTAAAACCAAAAAAAAAGTTTTTATGTATGTTCTTGAGCCCCTTGGCACACATTTTGCACAACATGTGCCCCAGAAAAATGGGTAAAATTTCTTATTCAGAGAAACTGCATAACGCATATTAACTCCAAACATGGATCCAACGATTTTACCCATTCTAATTTCAAATTATTTCCATTACAATAAAAATATAGCCCAATTTTTCTTCAGAGGTGGCTCAAAACTTATTTGGTTCTGAACACGGATTGACCACTTTAGCCCAAATTACTTCCGAATTAGCCCAAAATCAAATTATTCAAAATTTTCATTGAAATGTCACTTCAGTTAAATTCTTTGTATGGAACAATATCTCCATGGGGTTTTTTTTTGCATAAAAAACGGGGCTACCTTTTTAGCTTCATTATGGGTACATTTTTGTGCATAGAGGGAAGGGGGTATTTACTCCCCAAAGTTTGGATTGAATTTGCACATTCCTACAAATCTAGAATGATCTTAAGCTTTTAAAGTGCAAGAAAGCCTCGAAGCACTTTTAAACTTTTTATGTAAATAAGGCCCACTTTTTATGCAAAAAAGACTCCACAGTTGATTCCGGAATAGGCCGAAACCCCATATTTTCATTAAAATTTGATTAAGCTCAAATTTGCTTGTGCAAAAGGGACACAAATTTGGGGAAAATGCGCAAAAAGCTTTGACCCCTAACAGTCAGCAAGTTTTTGTGCTCGAAATAAAATTCTAGCCCAATTTATGGTGAGCAAATATGTTTAACCCCTTTTGGGGCTTTTTTACACTTTTAATGTTTTGGGCTATTGTACCCCAAATTGACCCCCAATATTTTGGCTTTCGTTTTTTTGACAAGATGTATGGTCAATGGAGGCACCACAGTGCAGAGGTTAGCATGTCCGCCTATGACGCCTGGGTTTAAATCCTAGCGAGAACATCATGAAAATTTTCAGCGGTGGTTGTCCCCTCTTAATGCCTGAGACTTTTGGGAGGTGCTGTACCATTTGGTGTGGCAGCCATGTAAAAACTTCTCGACAAAGAGGTGTCGCACTGCGGAACGCCGTTCCGACTCGACTCTGCTCTAAAAAGGAGGCCCCTTATCATTGAGCTTAAATTTGAATCGGACAGCACACATTGATATTTGAGAAGTTTGTCTCTGTTCCTTATTGGAGTGTTCATGGACAAATTTTGTATTTGCATGGTCTAATTTTGAGGTGATTGTTTTTCCATTTTTTTTGTTTCTCTTTCGGGACGAGCTTAATGATCGGAGATGCAAATGGAAAAGGAAAGCCAAAGATAGCAACACACTCTAACCACTATGGAACGCGTTTCGTCTTTGATAAGAAGACATACATATTGTATTTGGCTCGTATTAAACGCATTCATGATACAATTACCACATTAACCAAGCTCGACAACCCTGTTTATTAGCTGTACTTTTCCCAATGCATGTATTTGTTGTGTAATGACAGACATTCTGTCTGTGACAAATTACACTTCTTCCGTACTACACTTGATTTTGTTCATCTGTTGGAAGTTGTATTGATGGCCTCGAAAGCCAAGACTGCGGCAATGGCTCTCGCTGTTGCTTCGTGTGCCCAGGTTCGAATCCTGGCCGGGCTCCGCTGAATTTTAAATTTTTCACATTTTTTTGCCTGTTAGGGCGAGATCATCAAATTTTACAATTTTTTTATTTTTCAAAAAGCTATTTTTTATTTTTTTAATAATTTTTTTTTATAAAAAACTATTTTTGTTTTTAATAAAGTTTCAATAAAGCTAAATTTTTTTGAGAAATAGTAAGGATTAGTTTGGACTAATAGCTTTTTTTAACTTATTTATTAACGCTATTGACTTTTTTGAATTTTTTTTTAAACATAATTTTGAATTTTTTTTATAAATTTTTATTATATCCTAAAAAATATATTTATTTACTTTCCGTGAAACCAGTAACAGATTTTGCAGAATTAAGTAATTTCTCAAAATTTTTTAATTTTTATTTATTTTATTTTTTTTTTTATTTTTTTTTATTTTTTCCGCAGAGGGTGTTAATTTACACAAAGAAGGGCCATTTTTGCAATAGTTTTGTAAAATTTAAATTATTATTATTATTTTTTGTTTTTTTTTTTAATTATTAAAATATTTTTATACACAAACAAAGTTTTGTTTTTCAAGATTATTTGGACGTAGAAAAAAATTTTTAAAATTTGTATGGTAAATCTCTTTACAAATTGAAAATCTCTTCATAGATAGCAATCTCTTCACATTTTTCATCCATTAACAAGTTGAAAATTAAAACTTTTATATATTTGTCCTATCCTCCCTCAAAGCTCACTAACTCAGACACATAATGCTGTTGGAAAACGTCAAAAAGTAATGCTTAAATATTAAATTAACAAAAAAATCAAAAAAACTATAAATATTACAAACAAAAAAAAACACAAATAAGAAAAAAATAAAAAAAATAAAATATAAAGGAAATGCAAGGAAATATTTAAGAAAAACATAATATTTGTAAATCTAATTAGTTTACATACAAAATATTTAATAATATGACCTATGACAAAGAAAATCCTAAAAATTATAAAAAAAAAATATTTAAGCATTAAAAAATAAACACCTCAAGCATTAGACAAAAAAAAAACAATAGAAAAGGGGCTACAAAATTAATGAAAAAAAAACATTAAATAAAAAGGAAATGAAAAAAAAACGCCCCAAAGGACATAGACAACAAGCAGGATGCCACAACAAACAACAACAACAATTATGCAAAAAATAAAAATAAAATAGAAAACAAAAACCATTATCTATATATACATATATTAAAGAAAAAATTAAAAATAGTAATGGCATATAAAAAAAATTATAAATTATGAAAAAAAAAACATGAAGAGAAAACAAGAAAAGAAAAACGTAAAACAAAACGTATGGTAGTGATATTTGTTATAAAATAATTCATTTTTTAGTAATTAATTTAAATTAAAAACAAAACCCCCAACTATATATATTATATATGAATAATAATAATAATAATAATAGTAATAATAATAATAAACAAATAATATTATAAATAATAACAACAACTATAAGTCTAATAACAAACACAAGAAAAAATATGATATATATTTAAAACAAATACAACCTTTCCATATCCTTTACACAAAAATAGAAACTTCCTTCTCCAATAGTCCTATCCCCAAAACTTCTAACCAAACACAACCATAACCATCTAGAAACTCAAAAAATCCCAGAAAAAGACACCTACTCTCCTCCTCCCAGTAAAGCTAAAACAAATTTAACCATTCTGTTAGGACATTTCCCATCAGTAATCACTATATCTAAAAAATATAAAATCCAACAAAAAATATATACAAAAATTGTAAAATACCCCCTCCCCCTTTCCCCCGCCCCTGACCACTCATACCCTACCAATCCATCTTTGGCATCCCCTTCGAAAATCTATACACATCTCTAAATTATAAACCACAAAGAAAATATTGAAGAAAAAAAATAAAAATAACCCCCCCCCCCCCCCCCCCAAAAAAAAAATACAATATGAGGAAAATGATGGAGAAGATGAAGAAATAAGTGATGAAAAAAAACGTAAGAAATTGAAAAAAAAGAGAAAGGAATAAAATATGAATGATTGAAGAGAGTAAATAAAATGCAAAAAATTATGTTACATTTGTCATGGTCGAGTGTGTGGGGGCAAGTCTAAGAAACTTCCCTGCCGCTTCCTCTATGGGCAAAACAAACAAAAATGTTACCAAAAATTAAATTTTTATGTGTGTTTTTATTTACCAACAAGGCAAAAAGGTGTTGTTTGGGCGGGGAGACTTTGGTTCTTCGTCGTTGTCGTTTTTCCGTCGCTGCATCGAATGGTGTTTTGCCGTCGGCACATAGTTTCGCTTGATGGAATTGCATGTTTTCGATTTACCTCTTTGTTGATCTGCCATATAGTTGAGAATAAAAACAAGTAAAAAGGCGTTGGATATCCACCACCTCGGGTATATATGTAAACCACCTCTCATCAAAATCCGGTGAAAATTGCATACCTTATGTCCCATAGCAGTTATATTGAAACATGTTCCGATTTGGACCTTATATTCATAAGTACAGTTATATCTAAAAATAAACCGATCTGAACCATATACGACACGGGTGTCGAAAAACCTAATATAAGTCACTGTGTCAAATTTCAGTAAAATCGGATTATAAATGCGCCTTTTATGGGCGCCAAGACTTCAAAGCGAGATATCGGTCTATATGGCAGATATATTCAAATCTGGACCGATCTGGGCCAAATTGAAAAAGGACGTCGAAGAGCCTAACACAACTCACTGTCCTAAAATTCAGCAAAGTTAGATAATAAATGTGGCTTTTATGGGCCCAAGGCCCCAAATCGAAGGACCGGTTTATATGCTTGCAATATCCAGATCTGGGTCAAATTAAAGAAGGATGTCAAATGGCTTAACACTGTCCCAAATTTCAGCAAAATCGGATAATAAATGTGGCTTTTATGGGCCCAAAACCTAAAACCAAGAGATCGGTCTATATGGCAGCTATATCCAAATCTGAACCGATCTGAGCCAAATTGATGAATGATGTCGAAGGGCCTAATACAACTCACTGTCCCAAATTGCAGACCGAGGGATCGGTCTACATGGCAGCTATATCCAAATCTGGAGCGATCTATTCCAAATTGATCAATGATGTTAAAGGGCCTAACACAACTCACTGTCCCAAATGTCAGCAAAATCAGATAATAAATGTGGCTTTTATGGGCCTAAGACCCTAAAGCGGAGGATCGGTCTATATGGCAGCTATATCCAAATCTGAACCGATCTAGGCAAAATTGAAGAAGGATGTCAAAGGGTCTAAGGCAACTCATTGTCTCAAATTTCAGCAAAATCGGATAATAATTGAGACTTTTATGGGCCTAAGACCCTTAATCGGAGGATCGGTCTGTATGGCAGATATATCCAAATCTAAACCGATCTGGGCCAAATTGATGAATAATGTTGAAGGGCCTAAAGCAACTCACTGTCGCAAATTTCAGAGATATAGGACAATAAATGCCCATTATATGGCCCCAAAACCCAAAACCGAGAGATCGGTCTATATGGCAGCTATATCCAAATCTGAACAGATCTATGCCAAATTGACGAAGGATGTTGAAGGGCCTAAGGAAACTCACTGACACAAATTTCAGCAAAATCGGGTAATAAATGTGACTTTTATTGGCCCAAGACCCTAAATCAGAGGATCGGTCTGTATGGCAGCTATATCCAAATCTGAACCGATCTGGGCCAAATTGATGAATATTGTTGAAGGGCCTAACACAACTCACTGTCCCAAATTTCAGCGATATTGGACAATAAACGCCCATTATATGGCCCCAAAACCTAAAACCGAGAGATCGGTCTATATGGGAGCTATATCCAAATCTTGACCGATCTAGGCCAAATTGAAGAAGGATGTCAAAGGGTCTAAGGCAACTCACTGTCCCAAATTTCAGCAAAATCGGATAATAAATGTGGATTTTATGGGCCTAAGACCCTAAATCGGAGGAGCGGTCTATATGGCAGCTATATCCAAATCTGGACCGATCTATGCAAAATTGACGCAGGATGTTGAAGGGCCTAAAACAACTCACTGTCCCAAATTTCAGCTAAATCGGGTAATAAATGTGGCTTTTATGGGCCTAAGACCCTAAATCGGAGGATCGGTCTATATGGCAGCTATATCCAAATCTGGACCGATATGGGTCATATTGATGAAGGATGTCAAAGGACCTAAGACAACTCACTGTTCTAAATTTCAGCAAAATCGGATAATAAATGTGGCTTTTATGGGCCTAAGACCCTAAATCGGAGGATCGGTCTATATGGCAGATATATCCAAATCTGAACCGATCTGGGCCAAATTGATGAATAATGTTGAAGGGCCTAACACAACTCAATGTCCCAAATTTCAGCGATATAGCACAATAAATGCCCACTTTATGGCCCCAAAACCTAAAACCGAGAGATCGGTCTATATAGCAGCTATATCCAAATCTGAACCGACCTATGCCAAATTAATGAATGATGTTGGAGGATCTAAGGCAACTCACTGTCCCAAATTTCAGCAAAATCGGATAATAAATGTGGCTTTTATGGCCCCCAAACCTAAAACCGAGAGATCGGTCTATATGGCAGCTATATCCAAATCTGGACCGATCTATGGAAAATTGACGCAGGATGTTGAAGGGCCTAACACAACTCACTGTCTCAAATTTCAGCAAAATCTGATAATACTTGAGACTATTATGGGCCTAAGACCCTAAATCAGAGGATCGGTCTATATGGCAGCTATATCCAAATCTGAACCGATCAGGGCCAAATTGATGAAAAATGTTAAAGGGCCTAACACAACCCACTGTCCCAAATTTCAGCAAAATCGGATAATAAATGTTGATTTTATGGGCCTAAAACCCTAAATCGTCGGATCGGTCTATATGGGGGCTATATAAAGATATAGTCCGATATAGCCCATCTTCGAACTTAACCTGCTTATGGACAAAAAATGAATCTGTGTAAAGTTTTAGCTCAATATCTCTATTTTTTAAGACTGTAGCGTGATTTCAACAGACAAACAGACGGACATGTCTATATCGTCTTAGATTTTTACGCTGATCAAAAATATATATACTCTATAGGGTCGGAAATGCATATTTTGATGTGTTGCAAACGGAATGACAAAATGAATATACCCCCATCCTTCGGTGATGGGTATAACAAGTAAGAGAGTGCTAAGTTCGGCCGGGCCGAATCTTATGTACCCTCCACCATGGATCGCATTTGTCGAGTTTTAGGCAAACAAAGAATATTGAATAAGAACTGTTGTGCTATTGGAGCTATATCAAGTTATAGTCCGATTTGGACCATAAATGAATGCTGAACATTATAGAAGTCATTGTGTAATATTTCAGTTCATTCGGTTAAGAATTGCCTCATGTAGGGGCTCAAAAAGCAAAATCGGGAGATCGGTTTATATGAGAGCTGTATCAAGCTATTGAACGATTCAGACCATATTAGACACGTATGTTGAAGGTCATGAGAGAAGTCGTTGTACAAAATTTCTTTCAAATCGGATGAGAATTGCGCCCTCTAGAGGCTCAAGAAGTCAAGATCCCAGATCGGTTAATATGGCAGCTATAACAGAATATGAACCGATTTGCGCCATACTTAGCACAGTTATTGGAAGTCATAACAAAACACCTCATGCAAAATTTCAGCCGAATCGTATGAGAATTGCGCCCTCTGGAGGCTCAAGAAGTCAAGATCCCAAATCGGTTTATATGACAGCTATACCAGATTACGAACCGATTTGTATCCTTCTTAACACAGTTGTTGGAAGTGACACCAAAATACTGCGTGCAAAATTTCAGTCAAATCGGATGAGAATTGCGCCCTCAGGGGCCCAGGAAGTCAAGACCCAAGATCGGTTTATATCGCAGCTATATCAAAACATGGACCGATGTAGCCCATTTACAATCCCATCTGACCTCCATTAGTAAAAAGTGTTTGTGCAAAATTTCAAGCGGCTAGCTTTACTCCTTCGAAAGTTAGCGTACTTTGACGGACATGGCTAGATCGACTTAAAATGAATGACGAAATTAGTATACCCCCATCCTATGGTGGAAGGTATAACAAGTAAAAAGGCACCAACTTCGGCCGTACCGAACTTTGGATACCCACCACCTCGGGTATGTACACTGAGGCGACAGCCCTTGCCGATGAGGGTTCCATCGGGTCAATCCGGTGCGTACAACCGTCCGAAATGGGATTGTCTCCTGATGCAGGTGGTACACATGAGAACTGTCGTCGGACCAGCAGCACGACGTCGTCCACATAAGCGATAATCCTCATGCGGTCCCCACCGAGATCCATCAAGATTTCATTAATCTCGAGGTTCCACATTATCGGTGAGGACACCCATCCAGGGGGCGTTCCTCTGGTCACCCGCCTTCTGACCACACAATCTTCCTGGTTCGCATTAATAATCCAGCCATTAAGCATTTTATTTGTCTAATTGGGAGATAAAGGGGTGAATCCCAGTGAGGTCCAGGGCGGCGACTATTGCCCCAATCTGTACATTATTGAAAGCCCCCTCAATATCCAAGAAGGCCGCCAAAGGGTTGTCCTTCTGTCGAAGAGACGTCTCGACCACCACTGTACCACCTCTTGAAGGGCCGTCTCCCCACTGAAGTTCTTCGGCTTTAGTCTCCCTCTCATCTTAAAATTCCTGGTAAGTGTGGTCCAAATATGGTCCAGGACCCCTAAAAGCTTAAATTTTTGTCTGATTTCACAGATATTTGGTAGGTAAAGTAAACACATGTCCTTCAACTATGTTCACTTGTTGAAATTCTTAACAGAAACTATGATGGTGCGTACCCAAGAACACCGCTGAACTTAGCAAGTTTTTACGTGTTTTTAATTTCAATAGGCTTCGTCTCTAGACCAAATCCGTCTCTAGACCAAATCCGTCTCTAGACCAAATCCTTCGGGTTATACTACATCACATATTCATTTCAAGGGGTCGAGTGGCTTCGAGCATAGGACACTAAATTTGAAAACCTGATTCGTAATTTACTCTCAAACACATTTCCATTCGAGTTCCTTACCGACCCCATCGGTCTTATATCCGCCTGGTGGTTGTTATACCCTCCACCATAAGATGGGGGGTATACTAATTTCGTCATTCTGATTGTTACTACTCTAAATATTCGTCTGAGACCCCATAAAGTATATATATTCTTGATCGTCGTGACATTTTATGTCGATCTAGCCATGTCCGTCCGTCCGTTCGTCTGTCGAAAGCACGCTAACTTCCGAAGGAGTAAAGCTAGCCGCTTTAAATTTTGCACAAATACTTCTTATTAGTGTAGGTCGGTTGGTATTGTAAATGGGCCATATCGGTCCATGTTTTGATATAGCTGCCATATAAATCGATCTTTGGTCTTGACTTCTTGAGCCTCTAGAGTGCGCAATTCTTATCCGATTGGGATGAAATTTTGCACGACGTGTTTTGTTATGGTATCCAACAACTGTGCCAAGTATGGTTCAAATAGGTTTATAACCTGATATAGCTGCCATATAAACCGATCTGGGGTCTTGACTTCTTGAGCCTCTAGAGTGCGCAATTCTTATCCGATTTGAAATGAAATTTTGCACGACGTGTTATGTTATGATATCCAACAACTGTGCCAAGTATGGTTCAAATCGGTTCATAACCTGATATAGCCGCCATATAAACCGATCTTGGGTCTTGACTTCTTGAGCCTCTAGAGTGCGCAATTCTTATCCGATTGGAATGAAATTTTGCACGACGTGTTTTGTTATGATATCCAACAACTGTGCCAAGTATGGTTCAAATCGGTTCATAACCTGATATAGCTGCCATATAAACCGATCTTGGGTCTTGACTTCTTGAGCCTCTAGGGTGCGCAATTCTTATCCGATTGGGATGAAATTTTGCACGACGTGTTTTGTTATGATATCCAACAACTGTGCCAAGTATGGATCAAATCGGTTTACAACCTGATATAGCTGCCGTATAAACAGATCTTGGGTCTTGACTTCTTGAGCCTCTAGAGTGCGCAATTCTTATCCGATTGGAATGAAATTTTGCACGATGTGTTTTGTTATTATATCCAACAACTGTGCCAAGTATGGTTCAAATCGGTTTATAACCTGATATAGCTGCCATATAAACCGATCTGGGGTCATGTTTTTAAAATGGGACGGGATTTTTAGTGCCAAAGGTGATTTGATGATTTCTTCCATAAACCTCTAATTTGAACCCCAAACTGTCGCGAACGTTACGTATTTTCCTTTTGGGATTGTAGAATGGATCGGCTTTACTACACGGGAGGCCACCTCAACGTAGAAGTTAGCATGTCCGCTTATGATGTTGAACGCCTTGGTTTAAATCCTGGCAAGAACATAAGAACTTTTTGAAAGAAAATTTTCAGCGATGGTTATCCCCTCCTGATGCTGGCGACTTTTTTGATGCACTATGCTAAGCATAGAAACCCTGTAAAAAAAAAATATTACAATTCGGCACGCCGTTCGGACTCGGCTATAAAAAGGAAGTCCCTTATCATTGAGCTTAAACTTGAATCGGACAGTACTCTTTACTCTTACGGTCGATCCATAGACTTACTACTTAAGGAGGATGGAGATAGTGGGCAGTAGGCTTCATGTGCTGGTTCATATCTTGGCAGAGTATCAGAAAGGTCGGATATAGTTTTGGGCATTTTACAATACGGATGGTTCGAAGATGGTTTGCGGCACCGCATGTAGAATACACTGCGCAGAATTTTACCTCGACGTCTCATTTTCTATGAGAGACGAAATCAGCGGTGGTCTTAGGGTTGCTAGAGCCGCGGAAATAGTGCTCGCCAGAAATATCAACCAACAGAACAGCTGTTAGTTTAGTGATACTCTGTCTATTAAAGCGATAAAAGGCTCTTACAAACTAACTGACTCTATGTTAGCTCCCAAACTTGGTGATGGGACAAGAAACAAAGGGGCTGACTTGCTTGAGAACGTAGGTTTTCAACCCCTTGTTGTTCCAGAAATATGGAATTTGCAAAGTTCCCAAAACAAAAAAAAAAAATTAATAATCGCAATAAATTGTCATTTCGGCATCAACTCAAGCGTATCTAATCAACAAAACCATTTTACTTTTCAATCAATTTACCCTTTGTTCTTTTCAGACTGCCTGATTGTATCCTTTGTTGGATTTAAGTCATTGTTTTGAAAATAAACTGACATAATGTTTGATAATAGAAGCTAAAACAGTGCTTGCGTCGACAAAATGTTTGAATGAATGCCATTATCTGTACACTTTTGGACTATGAGTCTTTTTTTTTTTAAAGAGGAAGAAAAAGCAAGCAAATCCAACATATTTGCATTTTTCCAAAGTCTTGACAATGTATCTAACTGTATGTTTGTTTGACTGCCTATCTGGCTGGCTAGCTGTCTGTATAGCAGTCTGTATAGCTGACTGGCTCGATCGTCTTTAATCTGCCTCAGTGGGCATGATTTGAATTCACTTTGAATTAGTGTGAAACGAAATTGCTTAAAAGCTTTTATTTTTCCTTGTCTGTTGTGCCGTATTTAAGAAACCAATTTATTTACGTATAAAATATTTAAATAAGTCTTCGCATGCATACCCATGAATATATGTAACAGTCTGGGTAAAACATTTCAAATTTCCATGCCATTCACATCCGTTTGAAAATGATGTCCATGCATGATTTTCTTTAAAATGCACAAGGCAACCTATGACAACAAAGAGCCGTAGAAAACCTGTGTAAAATTCCTGGGAAATGTTTGCGTTTGGAATGCAAAGAGCCTCAGAGACAAATGCAGACAGTCTAAGTGCATAGACTATCCAAATTAATTACAAACAATAATAAATGCTGCCACTGCTGCTCAATGGCCAACGCATAAAACATTATCAACACCATTGCAGTTGTAGTAGTGGTACAGTGGTAAAAACCAGGTAGAAAACCTTATTCAGCCAGGCTGAATTAAAGTTTTCCCATAGAAAACCTTATTCAGCCAGGCTAAATTAAAGTTTTCCCATAGAAAACCTTATTCAGCCAGGCTGAATTAAAGTTTTCCCATAGAAAACCTTATTCAGCCAGGCTGAATTAAAGTTTTCCCATAGAAAACCTTATTCAGCCAGGCTAAATTAAAGTTTTCCCATAGAAAACCTTATTCAGCCAGGCTGAATTAAAGTTTTCCCATAGAAAACCTTATTCAGCCAGGCTGAATTAAAGTTTTCCTATAGAAAACCTTATTCAGCCAGGCTGAATTAAAGTTTTCCCATAGAAAACCTTATTCAGCCAGGCTGAATTAAAGTTTTCCCATAGAAAACCTTATTCAGCCAGGCTGAATTAAAGTTTTCCCATAGAAAACCTTATTCAGCCAGGCTATAGGAAAACCTTATTCAGCCAGGCTGAATTAAAGTTTTCCTATAGCAAAACCTTATTCAGCCAGGCTGAATTAAAGTTTTTCTATAGGAAAACCTTATTCAGCCAGGCTGAATTAAAGTTTTTCTATAGGAAAACCTTATTCAGCCAGGCTGAATTAAAGTTTTTCTATAGGAAAACCTTATTCAGCCAGGCTGAATTAAAGTTTTCCTATAGGAAAACCTTATTCAGCCAGGCTGGGCACTCATTGATGTATGAAAAGTTTGCCCCCGCTCGGTTCCTGGGCAAATTTTTACTCTACTCCCAAATGTATTTCTTTTGAGCCCCATAATACTTCATTGCTAAATATTTCGTGTTTAGGGGGTATTTCGGGGGTGGTCACTTGACCATCAAATTATATATAAGATTCGTGCTCTACTTTCAGAAACATTTCGTATGAGTCCCATAAAGTCATGATCGGTAAATGGGTTGTGTTTGAAGGTGGAGTGAACCCCAGGGTCTTTATCCCGAAAATGAATATAAATTTCCCGTAAATCAATAAATATCCACCCCAAATAGCTTTTACATAATAGGGAGGTATTTTGGGGTGAGGCGGCTCCAAAAAAACACATGGCTCTATATTGTCGTGATTGATCCATATATCGATTTGGCTCGTTTTGGGCTGTCCCCGCGGCACCCGTTCCCAACAATAGAAAACCTGTTTTTGTTTTGGTGATTGTTAGAGTGTAAAAAATTTCGAACTAATCGCATTACCAATCTCCGAGATTGGGGGTGACATTTCGACTCAAATATGGATATCATATTGGTGTCCACTCCCAAATCCCTTTACTTTGAACCCGATTTTGTCATGGTCGGTAAGTATGAATCGTTTGGAGGGTGTATTGGGGCCGGGGAGGCCACCGGCACTTTGTCCTGCAAATAGATATCAAATTCGATCTTTACTCCCAAATACCGTTGATTTGAGCTCCATATTGATATAGTCGGAAATAAAATTCAGTTTCAGCGTGATTTAGGGCGTACCTTCAAAATTGGATATCAAATTCGTTTTCTACTCATATACCTTTCATTTGAGTCCCATATTGCCATAATGGGTTAATTAATCTTTTCGACATATTTTTAGGAGGAAAAGAGTCACCTTGAATTGAACGCATATTTTAATCTGCTCCCAAATATCTTTCATTTGAATCCTATATAGCCATGGTCGGCTGATATGCCCATTTGGGGGTATTTGGGGGTGAGGCGACCTCCCATTACTTGGACCTAACTTTTTATGTCATATTTGTAATCTACTGCCGGATACTTTTCATTTGAGTCCCATATTGATAGGAACGTCCAAAATTTCTCTTTAGAGGAGCTTTTGGGTTGGGCCGGCCCGCTGGGTACTTGGACCCAAAATTTTATATGATTTTCATTTTCTAGTCTCCAATACCTTTCATTTGATACCCATATTGTGCCCATCAGTCCTCTTTTGGGTGGCGTTTTTTGTGTAAGGGAGAGGGGCAGCCATCATCCAACAACTAAAAATTATATAGCCTATGTTTCTTGATTTTTTGATTCTACGGAACAAACAAACAAACCGAGTCCCATATAGTCATGATGGGTCATATGCCCATTCGGGAAGTTTTTGGGGGGTGGGGTGACCCCCAATACGCTTCGATCTGATTTTTGTATGCCAGATTCGTAATCTACTCACGAATACCTTTCATTTAGGCCCCATATTGATATTGAAGACCAATTTGTATGTTTTCAGAAATTTTGGAGTTAGGGCAACTTTTTAGTTACTTGAACCCAATTTTTAATACCATATTCGTATTCTACTCTTCAATACCTGCCATTTGATATCCATATTGTCTTTATCGGTCCACTTGTGATTTTGGGGTAACGGGCAGGGTCTGCCCCCTTCCTATATCAAAAAATTATAAATCATGTTTCTTCTTCCTGACCATATTCGTAATCTACTGGCGAATACCTTTCATTTGAGTCCCATATTGTCATGCTCGTCAAATACAGCTATTTTAAGTGGTTGTGGGGCTGGGGCGGCCCCCCATGTACTTGGACCCAACTTCCATTATGAAATTCGTATTTTACTCTCCAATACCTTTCATTTGAATCCCATATTGCCCGAATCGCTCCACTTTTATTTTTGGTTAGTACTTTTGGGGTAAGGGGGAGGGTCCGCCCCCCTCCCGATATCAACAAATACAAATATAGCCTATGTTTCCTTCCAGATCAACCTACATAAACTTCAAGGTAATCGATTCAGCCGTTTATGGGTCTATACGGAACAAACAAACAAACACTAATTGAATTTTGTATATTAGATACTGTTACCCACTGTGCATAGCTGTTAGCGTCATCAATGGAATCGTCGTCATCATCATGGCCGATATCTTCGTCATCGTCATCATTATCATTTCTTAATTCATTTGAATTTTTGTGTTTTTGTTTTAGAGCTGTGCTGCTGCTGATGCTGCTTCATCCTCTTGCTCTTATGCTTATCTTTCGATTCCTTTTGAGGAGCAAAAGAGAAATGACAAACAAAAAGTGCATGCATGGATAAACGACCGAGCGTACAGACCAAACTTCCCTGCATGGTGATGGGACGGGGTATGTGGGCAAGAACAATATGTTCTCAAATGAAAAGTACAAAAAAAACCAAAATTTATTTGAATTTATGACAATGTTCATTATTCTGGAGTGAACAAACAAACGGATGGAGGGCTGGACAGACGAACACACAATTGTGAATGCTTGTCCAAACAACCATCGCAGCAGAGGTAGGGGTTATTTGAAATTGTTAATCTTCAGGCGATTCCTTATACAATAGCAACCTTTTTCGCCATGTACCCCTTAGTCCACTTCTTTCTCTTTCGCTTTCTGTCCCTTTATCTTTGTATGCCTGGCCGGCCCATTGTTGTTCCTAATCACTTCGAGCGTCCATCACTGGGTGAGTGGTCATGGTTGTTAATTCTTGTTTTCTAGAATTGTTTACCTAGAATTGCATGCACAAAATCTAACCAACGGCTTTAAATAGCCATGTCGAACAATTCCCAGAACATTAAAGCAAAGATAAGTTGGTGTGTCCTCAATCCAAAGCCCATGGACGAATGCACGGACAGACAAACGGAAGACTCACCCTTAAAGCTGACCCAAATTCTATTTTGGTGAATAGGCATTGGATAATATTACGTTTGCTTATATAGCATGCGGCGAGGCTTTAGTTACCAAGTGCTGCTTACCTACTTTGCCTGAATGCCCTGGCATGGGAGGAGGATACCACCCATTTTTGGGCCCATTCGTTAGATGGGCACACTAATCTTTCAAGTAAAAGCGGCTTAATAGGAAGCTGGTCGCTCATATGTTGTAGGGATTCGCACAAAACCAGAGGGGAGATTTAAAACTCGCCAGCACTATAAAGTTTTAAATTTCAAATAAGGTGGCATAGGGTTGCCGTATTTTGGAAATTAATTAAAAAAAAAATAAATTTTTCTTTTGCGTGGGTCGTCAACGTTGGGGAGGGTTCGTTTTTACTATTCCTTTGTTTCTCATTGTAGTTCTCATAGTTTTTCGGGGGCGGTTAACTGGCCTAGCCCCCCTCTCCCTCGTTGTGGAGTGCCGCTTGCTCCAAGATCCGACGCTCGCCTCCAGCCGCCCCTAACATGGGAAGAGACGCTAATGTTGGCCACTGGTTATTTGAAGGCGCCAATAACTCGCCTTGTCATCTCGGGAATCATTGGCACTCAGTATTTAATTAAGAGCCAGTGCCACCTGACTCCTCACTGAGACTCTCCTCTTGAAAATCGAAAATCGCTGTCTGCTCGCGGCCGCATTTGCAGCTACTCCGCATGAAAACGGAGCTTTCCATCATCCGCAACCTGTGGACGCGCCCGGTAGCTTTCAGCTAAGCATCCCGTGATAACGATGGACACCACACAAGTTGGAGCTCAATTTGGCCCAGATCGGTCCAGATTAGTATATAGCTGCCATATAGACCGATCTCTCGATTTAAGGTTTTGGGTCCATAAAAGGCGAATTTATTGTCTGATTTCGACGAAATTTGGGACAGTGAGTTGTGTTAGGACCTTCGAGATTTTTCTCAATGACCACCTTTTGACTTGACAGTTGCTCTGAGACTTTGAAGAAAACGAGATGCAAGTTGCACAACTGTAATCTGCCGGAATTTTGGCCCATTCCCGCATAATGACTTTCTTCAGCGTATTCATATAAACGATTTCGATAAAATGTTGTATATTCAAAAGTTGGTCAAATTCGTCATTGGCAACACTGATTGAAATGTTAAGCACCCCACAGGCAAACATAGGGGGGAGGTATACTAGCCAACACAATTTGATTGTAAATAATCTTAAGGATGGTGCTAAATTTTCACATAATCCCCTCCTGGGATTTGCAAATTTGAATTACTTGTAAAATTGTGCACTGAGGGGTTGTGCTGAGCTCACAACTCCGTCGGTCGGTTGGTTTGGGTAATCAAACACCTTCAGGTAATTATCATGACAGGTAAATCATCATAATTGCTGACTTCTCATATTGGTTTTGTGTTTATTGCAAAATGCGACGACCCAAGCAAGCAAGGTAAGCGGATTAGCCATATGACCTTCTGGCAGATTATTTATTTCGGCAGTATTTCATGGTGACGCATGAAATCTGATAAAATATTCTAAGGTCTGTATGAGGGGAAAATTTGAGCTCATGCCTGTAGCACAACACACACACACACACACACACAACAACAACAGCGATTGTAGAGCGATTCGGTGTAGTTTTCGATTTAAGACAAAAGGAATTTATTTAGGTCAGGATTTTGGGTAAGACAAAAAATGAGTACTGTCAATGTATTGAAATTAAAACCCTGTTTTTTTCTTGTAATTTAAAACGAAAAATGGGTTAAGTAAGCATTAGGTGTGAGTATTATAGAGTATGGGCAATTTGTCAAAAGAATTGAGCGATAAAGTGACTATGGGACACCAAGGCCAGCTGGCAATGAAAAATAACCTTAAAAATGCCTAAAGAATTAAATCACAGAACTCTTGGCAGCAAAAATGGTAGAGATATTTTGGTATTAAGATAACAACTGTTGTAATAAAAGGGGTAAAACTGTCTAAAGGGGTACTATAGACGGTAAGTCACTATATTGTATACAATATCTCCTTATATATAACAAGTAAAAGCGTGATAAGTTCGGCTGGGCCGATCCTTATATACCCTCCACCATGGATAGCATTTGTCGAGTTCTATGCGCGGTATCTCGTTTTAGACAAACAAAGAATATCGAATAAGAACTGTTATGCTATTGGAGCTACATCAAGTTATAGTCCGATTCGGACCATAAATGAATGCTGAACATTGTAGAAGTCATTGTGTAATATTTCAGTTCATTCGGATAAGAATTGCGTCTTGTAGGGGCTCAAGAAGCAAAATCGGGAAATTGGTTTATATGGGAGCTGTATCAAGCTATTGATCGATTCAGACCATATTAGACACGTATGTTGAAGGTCATGAGAGAAGTCGTTGTACAAAATTTCTTTCAAATCGGGTGAGAATTGCGCCCTCTAGAGGCTCAAGAAGTCAAGATCTTAGATCGGTTTATATGGCAGCTATATTAGGTTATTGACCGATATGAACCTTGCTTAGGACAGTTGTTGGAAGTCATAATAAAATACGCCATGCAAAATTTCAGACAAATCGGATAGGAACTGCGCCCTCTAGAGGCTGAAGAAGTCAAGTCCCCAGAACGATTTATATGACAGCAATATCAGGTTATTGACCGATATGAACCTTACTTATCACAGTTGTTGGATATGATAACAAAACACGTCATACAAAATTTCATTCCAATCGTATAAGAATTGCGCCCTCTAGAGGCTCAAGAAGTCAAGACGCAAGATCGGTTTATATGGCAGCTATATCAGGTTATTGACCGATTTGAACCATACTAGTCACAATTGTTAGATATCATAACAAAACACGTCGTGCAAAATTTCATTTCAATCGGATAAGAATTGCGCCCTCTAGAAGCTCAAGAAGTCAAGACCCAAGATCGGTTTATATGGGAGCTATATAAGGTTATGGACCGATTTGAACCATACTTGGCACCGTTAATAGATATCATAATAGAACACGTCGTGCAAAATTTCATTTCAATAGGATAAGAATTGCGCCCTCTAGAGGCTCAAGAAGTCAAGACCCAAGATCTGTTTATATGGCAGCTATATCAGGTTATGTAAAGATTTAAACCATACTTGGCACAGTTGTTGCACACCTTAACAAAACACGTCGTGCAAAATTTCATTCCAATCGGATAAGAATTACGCCCTCTAGAGGCTCAAGAAGTCAAAACCCAAGATCGGTTTATATGGCAGCTATATCAGGTTATGGACCGATTTGAACCATACTAGTCACAGTTATTACACATCATGACAAAACACGTTATGCAAAATTTCATTTCAATCGGATAATAATTGCGCCCTCTAGAGGCTCAAGAAGTCAAGATTCAAGATCGATTTATATGACAGCTATATCAGGTTATTGGCCGCTATGAACCTTACTTAGCACAGTTGTTGGATATCATAACACAACACATCGTGCAAAATTTCATTTCAATCGGATAAAAATTGCGCCCTCTGGAGGCTCAAGAAGTCAAGACCCAAGATCGGTTTATAAGGCAGCTATATCAGGTTATTGACCGATTTTAACCTTAGCTGGCACAGTTGTTCGAAGTCATAGCGAAATACATAGTGCAAAATTTCAATCCAATCGGATAAAAATTGCGCACTCTAGAGGCTCAAGAAGTGAAGACCCAAGATCGGTTTATAGGGCAGCTGTATCAAAACATTCACTGATTTAGCCCATTTATAATCCCAATCGACCTACACTAATCAACAGTATTTGTGCAAAATTTCAAGCAGCTAGCTTTACTCCTTCGAAAATTAGCGTGCTATCGACAGACAGATGGACGGACGGACAACAGACGGACGGACATAACTAGATCGACATAAAATGTTACGTAGATCAAAAATATATATACTTTATGGGGTCTCAGACGAATATTTCAAGTAGTTACAAACAGAACGACGAAATTAGTATACCCCCTTCCTTTGGTGGAGGGTATAAAAATCAATTTGTGTTTGTTTATGAATTCTTTATAGACTCAGAAACGACTGAACCCAATTTCTTGAAATTTTCACTGATGGTCCATAATGATCCCGTGGTGAAAATAGGGTACTACATTTATTGATATCTGAAGGGGGATCGGACCCTCCCCCTTACCCTAATTTTCATAAAAAGCCAGATCTCGGAGATGGGTGGTGCGATATAAGCGAAATTTTGTGTGCTCTCATATAGTACCTTAAAAATAAAAATTTGGTATCCAAATTTTGGATAAGGTACCTATGGGGGGCGCCCTACCCTAAAAACTACGAAACATATATTTAGACCAATTACAATAATATAGGACTCAAATAAAAGGTATTTATGATTAGAAAACGTATCTGATATCTAATTGTCGGACCAAGTGTTTGGGGGACCACCCCAACCCCCAAAACCCTCATAATCGGACATATTTACCGGCCATGGCAATATGGGACTCAAATGAAAGGTATTTGCGTGTAAAAAACGAATCTGATATCCAAATGTGGGACCAAGTTTCTGGGGGTCCACCCCTTCCCCAAAACACCCCCCAAAACCGGACTTATTTACCGACCATGCCAATATGGGACTCAAATAAAAGGTATTTGCGAGTAGAATACGAATCTGATATAAAATGTGGGACCAAGTTCCTGGGGGTCCACCCCTTCCCCAAAACACCCCCCAAAACAGGACTTATTTACCGACTATGGCAATATGGGACTCAATTGAAAGGTATTTCCGTGTAAAATACGAATCTGATATACAAATGTGGGACCAAGTTTCTGGGGGTCCACCCCTTCCCCAAAACAACCCCCAAACAGGACTTATTTACTGACCATGGCAATATGGGGCTTAAATAAAAGGTATTTGAGTTTAGAAAACGAATCTGATATCCGAATGTGGGACCAAGTTTCTGGGGGTCCACCCCTTCCCCAAAACACCCCCCAAACAGGACTTATTTACTGACCATGGCAATATGGGGCTTAAATAAAAGGTATTTGAGTTTAGAAAACTAATTTGATATCCAATTGTCGGACCAAGTGTTTGGGGGTCCACCCCTACCCCAAAACACCCCCAAACAGGACTTATTTACTGACCATGGCAATATGGGGCTCAAATGAAAGGTCTTTGGAAGTAAACCACGAATCTGATATCATGTTCGGGAATAGTGTCTATGAGGCCACCTCACCCCCATAACACTACCCAAATAGGAAGTATTTGCTGACCATTGCATTATGAGGCTCAAATAAAAGGTATTTTAGAGTAGAACACGAATTTGGTATATATTTTCGAAACCAGGTCACTGAGTGGCCGCTCTATCACCCAACACACCCCCAAACCGGTCATATTTGCCGACTATGGAAATATGGAGCTAAAATTAAAGGTATTTGGGAGTAGACTACGTATCTGATATCAACATTAGGGACCAACTGTCTAGGGGACGTCCCACCACCATAACAACCCCCAAGTAGGACGTATTTGCTCACCATGACAATTTGGGTCTTCAAGACAGTGGAACTCGATATTCATAGTTTTTAGGGCCCATACCGCAAACTGGAAATATTTTCTGGATTTTTCAATAAGGAGTTTAAGTGAAGTGAATATTTGAGATTAGAAAACGAATTTGATATCCAATTATGAGGCCAATGGCAATATGGGGTTCATATATATGAGAATAGAGCACGTTGCTGATATATTTTCAGGGCTTAGTGTTTGAAGGACCACCCCAATCGGGCATATTTACCGACCATGTCAATGTGGGGCTTAAATGAAAGGAATTGGGGGGTAGGGCAAGAATTGATACCCACTTTCGGGACCAATTTTCTGGGGGTCCACCCATTTCCCGAAATACCCTCAAAGAGCAAAGAGATGCCGGGAAAAGAACTCGACAAATGCGATCCGTGGTGGAAGGTATATAAGATTCGGCTCGGCTGAACTTTTACTCTTTTTTTTCTTTGTGTTTTAATAACAACATTTAACGTTAACACTAACCTCAATAAACTATAATAAAATTGTAGACTCTTACTTAAGTGGATTGTTGTTATTACAGCTTTCAATTATTCATAAAATAAAGTATAAGGCTGCTGCTGCTGCCATTAAAACATTAATGATATCAGCGACAGAAGAAACACAACGAACTGAGCAAAAAACACACAAAAAAACAACATTCAAATTAAATCGTTTCTGTTAATGCCATCAATTTAAAGCTTAACTCAGCTCATTTCATTTCTTTTGTGTTATTTTTATGGGGTTTCTTTATTTCCAACCGCCATAATTGCAAACAACGAAAATGCCATAATGGCTGTATTATAAATTATTAATAAAAATAAAATAAAAAATTCATAGCCAAACAGCTCTCTTCATCTAATGACATAGAATAATTAAGAAGTCTCCCAGCGAACGGGAGGCAAATAAACACAAAATTTGAATTTGTATTCGAATATGGAAAAAATTGCCATTCGATGAAATCTTGTAAGTTAATTAAACCCAAATGAAATGGAGCGGAAGGTAATTCAGTTCCTGACCTAAGACATGAGGCGTTAAAACACACACAAAAAAACCATACAACACTCATAATTTGGCAATAGCCTGGGCAAAAGGGCCATAATGGACGCCAACACAATCCAATACAAAATAAATAAATTTCATTTTCAGTTCAGACTCATAAAAGTTAATGCATTTCTGTGTGCTTTCTTTTCCTGCATTTAATTTTTAAAATTTTAGCTTGTGCCTTCATTTAAGACACACACTCATGCAGAGATATGACGTCAAGGCAAGAAGCTAAGGCACAGTGTTTAAAATTTTTTTAAGTTTCACCAAAAAAAAACAAAAAAAAAAAATCAAAAACCGTATTCCTACTGTCCCTAACTACTCCATAAACAAGAGTAAATGCAAATTTTGCTCATGAACATTCCACTAAGGAACAGGGGCAAACTTCTCACATATAAATGAGTGCAGTCCCGATTCAAGTTTAAGCTCAATGATAATGGGCCTCCTTTTTATAGCAGAGTCCGAACGGCGTACCGCAGTGCGACACCTCTTGGGAGAGAAGTTTTTCATGGCATAGTACCTCACAAATGTTGCCAGCATTGGGAAGGGAAAACAACCGCTAAAACCTTTTTCTGATGATCTCGCAGTGCGACACCTCTTGGGAGAGAAGTTTTTCATGGCATAGTACCTCACAAATGTTGCCAGCATTGGGAAGGGAAAACAACCGCTAAAACCTTTTTCTGATGATCTCGCTAGGAATCGCACCCACGCGTTCAGCGTCATAGGCGGACATGCCAACCTCTGCGCTACGGTGACATGGAGCATTTCGATATATTATCAAAATTTAAATGTCGAATTTGAACACTACTTCACAATTCATTGGATTTAGGCCTCATAAACAACAGAAACAAGTAAAAAGACGTTAAGTTCGGCCGGGCCGAACTTTGGATACCCATCACCTCGGGTATATATGTGAACCACCTTTCGTCAAAATCCAGTGAAAAATGCATACCTTATGACTCATAGCAGCCACATAGACATATCATCCGATTTAGACCAAATGCTTATAAGTACAAGTCATTGTTCAACCGAGAGATAGGTCTATATGGCAGCTATATCCAAATCTGGACCGATCTGAGCCAAATTGAAGACAAATATCGAAGGGCCCAACACAACTCACTGTCCCAAATTTCAGCAAAATCGGATAATAAATGTGGCTTGGCCCAAGACCCTAAATCGGAGGATCGGTATATATGGCAGCTATATCCAAATCTGAACCGATCAGGGCCAAAGAGAAGGAAGATGTCGAAGGCAACTCACTGTCCCAAATTTCAGCAAAATCGGATAAAAAATGCGGCTTTAATGGGCCTAAGATCATAAATCGGAGGATCGGTCTATATGGCAGCTATACCCAAATCTGGACCTATCTGGACCAAATTGACGAAGGACATCGAAGGGCCTAACACAACTCACTGTCCCAAATTTCAGCAAAATCGGATAATAAATGTGGCTTTTATGGGCCTAAGACCCTAAATCGGCGGATCGGTATATATGGCAGCTATATCCTAATCTGGACCGATCTGGGCCAAATTGACGAAGGATGCCGAAGGGCTCAACGCAACTCGCTGTTTTAAATTTAAGCAAAATCGAATAATAAATGTGGCTTTAATGGGCCTAAGACCCTAAATAGGAGGATCGGTCTATATGGCAGCTATATCCAAATCTGGACCTATCTGGGCCAAATTGACGAAAGATGCCGAAGGGCTCAACGCAACTCGCTGTCTTAAATTTAAGCAAAATCGAATAATAAATGTGGCTTTTATGGGCCTAAGACCCTAAATCGGAGGATCGATCTATATGGCAGATATACCCAAATCCGGACCTATCTGGGCCAAATTGACGAAAGATGCCGAAGGGCTCAACGCAACTCGCTGTCTTAAATTTAAGCAAAATCGGATAATAAGTGTGGCTTTTATGGGCCTAAGACCCTAAATCGGAGGATCGGTGTATATGACAGCTATATCCAAATTTGGACCGATCAGGGCCAAATTGACGAAGGATGTCGAAGGGCCCATCGCAACTCACTGTCCCAAATTTCAGCAAAATCGGATAATAAATGTGGCTTTTATGAGAATAAGACCCTAAATCGGCGAATCGGTCTATATGGGGGTGATATCAAGATATAGTCCGATATAGCCCATTTTCGAACTCAACCTGCTTATGGACAAAAAAAGAGTCTGAGTAAAATTTCAGCTCAATATCTCTATTTTTAAAGACAGTAGCGTGATTTCAACAGACAGACGGACGGACATGTCTAGATCGTCTTAGATTTTTACGCTGATCAAGAATATATATACTTTATAGGTTCGGAAATTAATATTTCGATGTGTTGCAAACGGAATGACAAAATGAATGTACCCCCATCCTTCGGTGGTGGGTATAATAACGTTAACTGCGTTCCTGGTGATCTGTCTGAGACCTGGTGGTCTGTATAAGAACTGGTGGTCTTAAAAGACCTGATGGTCTTTATAAAACCTGGTGATCTTCATAATTCCTCGAGGTTTTTATAATTCCTCGAGGTCTTTATAAGACCTTAGGTCTGTGTAAGACCTGGTGGCTTTTATAAGGCCTGGTGGTCTTTATAAGACCTGGTGGTCTTTATAAGACCTGGTGGTCTTTATAAGACCTGGTGGTCTTTATAAGACCTGGTGGTCTTTATAAGACCTGGTGGTCTTTTTAAGACCTGGTGGTCTTTATAAGACCTGGTGGTCTTTACGAGACCTAGTGGTCTTTATAAGACCTAGAGATCTTTATAAGACCTAGAGGTCTTTGTAAGACCTATAGGTCTTTATAAGACCTGGTGGTCTTTATAAGACCTAAAAGTCTTAATAAGATCTAGAGGGTTTATAAGACCTAGAAGTCTTTATAAGACCTAGAGGTCTTTATACGACCTAGAGGTCTTTATAAGACCTGGTGGTCTTTATAAGACCTGGTGGTCTTTATAAGACCTGGTGGTCTTTATAAGACCTGGTGGTCTTTATAAGACCTGGTGGTCTTTATAAGACCTGGTGGTCTTTATAAGACCTGGTGGTCTTTATAAGACCTGGTGGTCTTTATAAGACCTGGTGGTCTTTATAAGACCTGGTGGTCTTTATAAGACCTGGTGGTCTTTATAAGACCTGGTGGTCTTTATAAGACCTGGTGGTCTTTATAAGACCTGGTGGTCTTTATAAGACCTGGTGGTCTTTATAAGACCTGGTGGTCTTTATAAGACCTGGTGGTCTTTATAAAACCTGGTGGTCTTTATAAGACCTGGTGGTCTTTATAAGACCTGGTGGTCTTTATAAGACCTGGTGGTCTTTATAAGACCTGGTGGTCTTTATAAGACCTGGTGGTCTTTATAAGACCTAGAGGTCTTTATATGACCTGGTGGTCTTTATAAGACCTAGAGGTCTTTATAAGACCTGGTGGTCTTTTTAAGACCCAGAGGTCCTGGTGACCTAGAAGGTCTTTATAAGACCTAGAAGGTCTTTATAAGACCTGGTGGTCTTTATAAGACCTGGTGGTCTTTATAAGACCTGGTGGTCTTTATAAGACCTGGTGGTCTTTATAAGACCTGGTGGTCTTTATAAGACCTGGTGGTCTTTATAAGACCTGGTGGTCTTTATAAGACCTGGTGGTCTTTATAAGACCTGGTGGTCTTTATAAGACCTGGTGGTCTTTATTAGACCTGGTGGTCTATATAAGACCTGGTGGTCTTTATAAGACCTGGTGATCTTTATAAGACGTGGTGGTCATTATAAGACCTGGTGGTCTTTATAAGACCTAGTGGTCTTTATAAGATCTGGTGGTCTTTACAAGACCTAGAGGTCTTTATAAGACCTAGAGGTCTTTATAAGACCTAGAGGTCTTCATAAGACCTAGAGGTCTTTATAAGGCCTAGAAGTCTTTATAAGACCTGCAGGTCTTTAACGACCTAAAGGTCGTTAAAAGACCTAGAGGTCTTTATAAGACCTGGTGGTCTTTATAAGACCTGGTGGTCTTTATAAGACCTAGAGGTCTTTATAAGACCTAGAGGTCTTTATAAGACCTGCAGGTCTTTATAAGACCTAGTGGTCTTTATAAGACCTGGTGATCTTTATAAGACCTAGAGGTCTTTATAAGACCTAGAGGTCTTTATAAGATCTAGAGGGGTTTATAAGACGTAGAGGTCTTTATAAGACCTGGTGGTTTTTATAAGACCTGGTGGTCTTTATAAGACCTGGTGGTCTTTATAAGACCTGATGGTCTTTATAAGACCTGTTGGTCTTTATAAGACATAGAGGTCTTTATAAGACCTGGTGGTCTGCGTAAGACTTTATGGTATTTTTAACACCTGGTGGTCTCAAGACCTTTTGTATCGACACTAAATACGACGATAATAGACCTCTACAGATGTCGCATTTCCAAAACATAATTTTCGCATTGCATCATTCACTGCCACAAAAATCTAGCCATATCATGCCAGGAGTCCAGTGTTCAGGGCGGAGCATACTCTTAACAAATAACGACATGACTGTAATAATTTATAATAATTTTTCCCTCATTCCATGCCATGGGTCGAGGCGTTGTTAAATATTTGCTTGAACTTAGCGTGGTATTGCGTGGTCGACTTGCTGCTACCGCTCGCAATGACAGCAAATAAAGCTGTTGCTAATTCAAGTTTTGTTGTTGTTGTTGTGCTATTACTTGCCATTGTTGGAAATTGTTTAATGTTTCTTTTCGCACTTTGTGGCTTGAATGTGGCTTGTTAATGCATGTTTAGGTTGTTTGTTTAATAAGCTCCAGTGTAATCATTTAATATGTGTTTTATAATTTTTTTTTGCCACTCATTCATAGATTTATACGCTCGCTGGCCCCCTTTGCTAACCATTGGCCACATTTTGTTGTTAAAAAAAAAAAAAATATGGCAAAAATAGCAACACCAACACCTATGCCGCGCGGCGTTGTTTAAGGCGTCTCTGACCCAAATGCCTTCATTTAGAGACAAACAGACATTCTGTCTGCCGTCACTGGCGAAATTTCTGTTCAAAGCGTTCATGGCGAATGACTAATGAGGCTTAAGTGTTTTATTTTATTAAGTATAAGTTTTTTTTAATTGGAATTTAAGTTGTCTCCGATTGAGTTTTGTTTCTACCATCGCAAGTGGTGAACTTGAATTTTTATTTGAAAAAGTTTCCAATTTCAAATGTTTCAAGTGGGAAAGTCCAATTTTTAGAATCGTGCCATTTACTCAGCATTCGAATGGGAACAACTGATTTGATATAAATCACAGTAGTCATAGAACATGCTTATCGTTTTTTTTTATTATGATCTCGTTTGGTCATTGGGTTACGATTATTTTAAGCACAAGGTTATTTTTGTACACACATAATGACTTGAAAACATGTTCTAGGTTTTTAATTGGACAAAACAAGTCACTTAACGATTTAAGTCGGATTAAAATATTTGAAAAAATATCGAAATAATCGCTACAATTTAGACTGAATAAAATGTAGTGACACATTTTTTGATGCCCTTTTGGATTAGAGCTTTGTCAGAGAGCATTTGATTTAATTTTTTTTTTTTTTTTTTTTTTTTAAAGCAACAGTTAGACCGAAGTGGGATACTAGATTCCTACAGTCCCCATCTACTAGTGCCAAATGCTACCTTTTTAAAACAGAAAAAATGCAATTTTTTGCAAATCTCCCTACAAACAACTCATGATTGGTAACCCATCACTGCTATTTGATTAAAATTTATTTAAGATGAAAAACCTGCCGTGATAGAGTCCCAACGACGGACCACTTAGGTGGGGCAAACACTCCCATATACACCACATTACACAAACACCACGCAATACATGGGGATATATTGAGCTGAAACTTTGCACAGATAATTTTTTACCATAGATATGTTAAGTGAACAGTTGGGCTACATAGGACAATATCTTTAAAAGCCCCCTTGGGACCGATATTCTGAGTTAAGGTCTTAGGTCCGCATATCTATTGTAATATGATTTGGCTGAAATGCGGAGATTGTGAGATTCCATAATATTCTTCAAAAGAAAGGTCAAGATAGGATCCTATTTGGATATAGCATCCATGTATACTGATCTGCAGATTTCAGATATAAACGGCGCATTTACCGATTTTGTTGCAAGCAGTCTTTCGACCACTTTGGTGATTTCGACAGGCGAAGAAACAGACGAATGGGCAAGGCTAGAACGACTCCAATTTGTTAGGACGATCCAGAATATACTTTAGGGGGTCACAGATCACGATCTGTTACAAACGGAATGTTTAGGTTAGTATATCCCAATCCTGTGGTGATGAGTATAAAAACCCTTCAAAAAGTCAAGGCAAAATGTGATCGCGATTTCGGCCTTACCATAGACCTCCTCAGACTGTTCTGCCACTTAAAGATCACATGCTTCCACCCACTCGCTAATTAGTGAGCAGTGCAATGGCAGAAACATGCCGGTCGAATGAAATGTTAGGTATTATTGGTTAGCTTTTTCTTACAACGCAGTAAGAAACACCCACAAATCCAAAATTTGTTATCTAGACCATCGTCGATTGCCATAGAATAACCTTTGAATATATATGTATAAAAAGTCAAGGCAAAATGTGGTGTGCAAAATGCGATGAGCAATTTACAATGATCGTGATTTCGGCCTTACCAGGGGCCTCATCAGACTGTTTTGTCAATGAAACAGCATTCAAATATTTTTTTTTTCAAACCCAGACCATCGTCGATTGCCATAGAATATATATAAAAAGTCAAGGCAAAATGTGGTGTGCAAAATGCGATGAGCAATTTACAATGATCGTGATTTCGGCCTTACCAGGGGCCTCATCAGACTGTTTTGCCACTAAAAGATTACATGCTTTTGCCTTCTCACTAATAAGTGATCAGTGGCCAAATAAAAGAAGTGCAGGAACTAATGTAGCAGCAATGAGCATATTGCAGCTACACGTTGAAATATGTATGTGAAGCATGTAATCTTTTAGTGGCAAAACAGTCTGTTGAGGCTCCTGGTAAGGCCGAAATCGCGATAGTTGTAAATTGCACATTGCATTTTGCACACCACATTTTGCCTTGACTTTTTATGCACCCCACCATAGGATAGGGGGTATATTTATTTAGTCATTCCGTTCACAACACATTGAAATATCCATTTTCGACCATACAAAATATAAAATTTTTGATCGCCGTAAAATTCCAAGAAGATTTAACAATGTCTGTGTGCCTGTCCGTTCGTCTGTTCTAATCGCGCTACAGCCTTCAAATATTAAAATATTGAGCTGAAATTTTGCACAGATCTTCCACAAATCGGACCAAATTTGGTTATAACTGTCATATAGACCGATATGAAAATTTTTGGGTTTTAAGCCCATAAAAGCCGATTATACTAATCTATTTCGCAGAGTTTTGCCACAGTGAGCAGTTTTAAGCTTACCGTCCGTCATCCAACGCAAAAATGGGCTTGATCATTGCATAAAGCCTTCTATCATCTAACTCGAATGTGGTCCAAATTGGACCAACTAAGTTATAACTGTCATATAGACCGATCTTTCAATTTTGGGTTTTAGTTCCAAAAAAATTGGATTTATTACCCGATTTTGCTGAAACTGTGACTTTTCTAAGAGTTCTAAGGTCCTGAATCAAATAAGATGCAGACCAGCCATACATATATGAGACTCATACAGAATTATTCCATTTGTATTCCATATTGCCATGATCGGCCTACATGTCCAATTGGGTAAGGGCTTTTGGGTATGGGAGGTGGGACCCAGTAGTAGTAGTATGGGAGGTGGGACCCAATAGTAGTTTAGAAACGCATTGCCCTCTACATTCCATTTTGGAGATTTTCGTTGGAGGTGGAGTGGCCACCAAGATATGTATTTTGTCCTTAGTATTAATACCAGTTCCATATTCTACGTTCAAAGACCTTCCATTTGAGTCCCATATTGTCCCAATACGACTAAATGTTCATTTTGTATGGCTCAGATCGATACAGGTTTAGGTATAGCTGCCATATAGACTGATCTTTCGATATAAGGTCTTGGGCCCATAAAAGGCTCATTTCGGTTCCGATTTCGCTGAAATTTGGGACAGTCAGTTGTGTTAGGCCTCTTCACATCCTTGTTCAATATGGCCTAGATCGGCCCAAAATTTGGATATAGCCGCCATATAGAGCGATCTCTCGATTTAAGGTCTTGGACGCATTAAAGCCATATTAATTATCCGATTTTGCTAAAATTTGGGTCATTCAGTTGTGTTAAGCTTCCCAACATACTAGTTTAATACGGCCCAGATGTAGATATAGCTGTCATATAAACCGATCTCTCAATTAATCTAATCTTGGGCCCATTATAGGCGCATTTATTGCCTGATTTCGCTTAAATTTGATGTAGTTAGTCGTGTTAGGCTCCTTAATGTCCCAGTTCAATTTGGCCCGGATCGGTCCAGATTTGGATATAGCTGCCATATACACCGATATCCCGATTTTAGGTTTTAGGCCCATAAATGGTGAATTTATAAACCGATTTTACTGACATTAGGCACAATGCGTTGCGTTAGGCCCCTTGACATTTGTACCGAATATGGCTAAGATCGGCCTATATTTGGATACAACTGCCATCTAGACCGATATCTCAATTAAAGCTGTTGGGCCCATAACAGGAGCATTTATTGTCCGATTTCGATTTGGTACAGCGACTTGTGCTAGGTTCCCTAACATCCCTGTTCCATATGGCTTAGATGGGTTCCTATTTGGATGTACCTGCCATATATACTGACCTCCCGTTACAATTCTTTAGGCACATAAAAGGTAAAATTACTAACCGATTTCGCTGAAATTTGGGGCACAATGAGTTCTGTTAAACCCGTACGTAGTGTGGTTCAGATCGGGGTATAATTTTTCATGTAGCTGCCTTTAAGACCGATATCTCAATTGAAGGTTTTTGGCCTACAACAGACGTATTAATTGTCCGCTGAAATTTGATACAGCGATTTGTGTTAGGTTCACTAACATCCCTGTTCAATACGGCTCAGATCGGTTCACATTTTGATGCACCTGTCATATATACCGACCTCCCGATTTAAAGTATTAGACCAATAAAAGATAACTTTATTTTTTATTTTATTTTTAAGATTTTTTTTAAGTATCCATGGAAGGGTTGTGTGTATCCAAGCTTTGACGAGACTCTCAACCCCAAAATTCGGATTATGAATTGAATTTTTCAATTACTGCCCAAACCAACTTAACTTTAAACCTTTTAAGATCATATCTTAGCAATAAGCAATAATGATGATAATAATACCTTTTCATGTATAAAACACGAAATCATTTAAGATTTTTATTAATATCATCCACAGCTGAAGTACGTACATGAGGAAATTTACAATAATAATTTAATTGTCCTCCAGCGGCGGCAGGGCTGGCAGCACTCAGTCACACCAGGCCAAGTGAGGTTATATCAACAATGACTTCGATTGCGAACGGTGTTATTTATTTATTAAAGAAAACAAAAAACAAAAAAATAAAAAAAAAACAAAAACGAACGCCATTCATTATTCATTTGTTTAAATAACTCTACACTGAAAATAAACATGAGAAATCCGCCTGAGCCGGCTCGTGGTGTTTATGGCGAATGTCGTACTTGAATAAACGCAAGATGTGAACTAAAAAAAAACACCGATTCAGCAGCAAGCAACAGCAGGAGTAACAACAACAACAACAACATTCGGAAAAAAACAATGCCAACAATTCTGATAAAGAAAGGCATTAAATGAACGTGTGAAATATGTTGTTGACATTAGTGTCGCAGGCAGCTTACTGTTGCTGCCCGTCCCATAGTCGCCGCCGCCGCCAGTCGCATCAGTGTCAGCGATTGTTGTCAATGAAACAGCATTCAAATATTTTTTTTTTTTTTCAAACAATTTGCTTAAGTTTTTGTTTTTTTGCTTTTTTATGTTTTCCTCTTTCTTGAGAAATACTGAAAGTATTTCGCTTATGTTTTCAATGTTCCATGTTTGAGTTTGCATTTTGAAAGCAAACATGGCAAATAAGTAGGTAATGTTTTCCATAGCTAGTTTTATTGTAGTCTCCTTTAATATAGCCCAGCTTAAAATGCCATCTGACAACGGTATAGAGCAATTGACAGAAATGAACTTTTAAATAAATTGCTGGGTTTTTATACCCACCCACCGAAGGATGGAGGAATATTCATTTTGTCATTCCCATGTGACGCAGCTAATGGGAGACTTTCGCCTAGAGATATGAGATTATCACAGATATCCATCACAGTTGCTGTAAATGGAGGCCTTGGAGGCATATCTCTTACAAGGCGACCCAGCTAAAAATTTGCTTAATTTTCAGCAGCTTTGTAAGGGAATTTCAGCCACTCAGCGCTATTGGTGAATTGCTGCATGCAATTCAGCGCTTTTAGAAGCACAACGTTGAAAAAATGGAAATCATTACCACTCTCAGTTCGTTTAAAATCGTTACATGTTCTTTCATTCCTTAAAGGTTGTGCCAGAACTCTGTATGCGATAAGGAAAGCTCCTGCTTACGTTAGTGCACTCAAAATGCGGTAGTTTCAGCACTACAATTTTTGGCAATTTTTTGAAAAATTTATGGTCAAAAATTGAATTTCACAGAAAATATTTTTGAACTTCATAGAAAAACTACTGCTTACGTTAGTGCACTCAAAATGCGCTAGTTTAAGCACTATAATTTTTGTCAATTTTTTGAAAAATTTATGGTCAAAAATTGAATTTCATAGAAAATCTTTTTGAATTTCATAGAAAAACTACTGCTTACGTTAGTGCACTCAAAATGCGCTAGTTTCAGCACTACAATTTTTGGCAACTTTTTGAAAAATTTATGGTCAAATATTGAATTTCATAGAAAATCTTTATGAGATTTTATATCTTTAAACATTTTTTCAACATTTTAGTAAGGTTCAGAAATTCATCAAATTTTCTATAAAAAAAAAATTATTTCTACAACAGGTTAAGATAGAAGATAGGCTATATCGGACTATATCTTGATATAACCCCCATATACACCGATCCATCGATTTAGGGTCTTAAGCCCATAAAAGCCACATTTATTATCCGATTTTGCTTAAATTTGGGACTGTTAGTGGTGTAAGGCCCTTCGACATCCATCGTCAATTTGGCCTAGATCGGTCCAGATATGGATAAAGCTGCCATATAGACCGATCCTCCGATTTAGGGTCTTAGGCCCATAAAGCCACATTTTCTATCCGATTTTGATGAAATTTGGGACTGTGAGTTGTCTTAGGCCCTTCGACATATTTCTTTAATTTGGCCATGATCGGTTCAGATTTGGATATAGCTGCCATATAGAACGGTTTTTCGATCTAAGTGTTTGGGCCCATAAAATGCGCATTTATTGTCCGATGTCGCCGAAATTTGGGACGGTGAGTAAGGTTAAGCCTCTTGACATAATTCTGCAATATGGCACAGATCGGTCCAGATTTGGATATAGCTACCTTATAGACCGATCTCTCGATTTAAGGTCTAGGGCCCATAAAAGGCGCATTTATTGTCCGATTTCGCCGAAATTTGGGACTGTAAGTTGTGTAAGGCCCATCGACATCCTTCGTTAATTTGACTCAGATCGGTCCAGATTTGGTTATAGCTGCCATATAGACCGATCCTCCGATTTAGGGTCTTAGGCCCATAAAGCCACATTTTCTAACCGATTTTGCTGAAATTCGGGATATATTTCTTCAATTTGGCCCTGATCGGTTCAGATTTGGATATAGCTGCATGCAGTTATGTCCTCGCACTGGTAGGATATTTATCTCTTGAATGGAAATTCTCCTACGAGTCTCGGGAGGAGTAATGCCTCAAGCGTCTTTGCCACTGATGAGAGAAGGGAGATCCCCCAAACTCGGGTCCTTTCCAGGCTTCAGTAGTATGTTCGCTCTGCCCATTTTCCAGACATCGGGAACTATAAGAGTATTCAAACACAGGTTGAGGATAGTAGTAAGGTACTCAACTCCAGATGAATCCAGATTCTTCAACACTAATCTAGAGATTCCGTCGGGGCCCAACGACTTATGTGATTTGGCGCCAAAGATGACATTCGTAACTTTGCCCACGGTTAATCGGGAAATCAGTAAAAAAGAGTTTTATATCAAGATATAGACCGTTTTTATACCCACCACCATAAGATGGGGGTTTACATATCTAGTCATTCTGTTTGTAACATCTCCAAATATTGATCTAGGCCCCCATTAAGAATATATTGGGTTGCCCAAAAAGTAATTGCGGATTTTTTAAAAGAAAGTAAATGCATTTTTAATAAAATTTAGAATGAACTTTAATCAAATGTACTTTTTTTACACTTTTTTTCTAAAGCAAGCTAAAAGTAACAGCTGATAACTGACAGAAGAAAGAATGCAATTACAGAGTCACAAGCTGTGAAAAAATTTGTCAACGCGGACTATATGAAAAATCCGCAATTACTTTTTGGGCAACCCAATATATTCCTGATCGTCTCGACATTCTGAGTCGAAATAGTCATGCCCGTCCATTCGTCCGTCTGCCAAAATCACGATAGGGGTCGAACGCGTAGAGCTAGCCGCGTCAAATTTTGCATAGATACTTTGCATTGATGTAGGTCGATGCAAATTGCAAATGGGCCATGTCAGTTCAGATTTGGATATAGCTACCATGTATACCAATCTCCCAATATGACTTCCTGAGACCCTGGAAGCCGCAATTTTCGTCCGATTTGGCCGAACTTTTGCACAATGTGTTCTGTCATGACTTCAAACAACTGTGCAAAGTACGGTTCAAATCGGTCTATAACCTGATGTAGCTCCCATGTAAGCCGACCTTCCGATTTGATTTCTAGAGCCCCTGGAAGTCGCAATTTTCCTCCGATTTTGCTGAAATGCACATAGTGTTCTGTTATGACTTCCAACAACTATGCCAAGTATCGTCTCAATCGATCAAGAAACTGATATAGCTTCCATATAAACCGATCTACCGATTTGACTCCTTAAGCCCCTAAAAGCCTTAGTTTTCATCCGATTTAACTGAAATTTTGCATATAGTGATTTGTTATGACCTCCAACGCCTGCGCTTAGTACGGTCTGAATGACCGTACTTATAACTTCCAACAACTGTGTTGAGAATAGTTCAAATCGGTCCATAACCTCATATAGCTGCCACATAAACCGATCTGGGGTCTTGAATTCTTGAGCCTCTAGAGGGCGAAATTATTATCCGATTTGGCTAAAATTTTGCATGACGTGTTTTGTTATGACTTTCAACAACTATATTAAGAATGGTTCAGATCGGTTCATAACCTCATATAGCCGCCATATAAACCGATCTGGGGTCTTGACTTCTTGAGCCACTAGAGGACGTAGTTATTATCCGATTTGGCTGAAATTTTGCACGTGGTGTTTTATTATGACTTCCAATAACTGTGCAAAGTATGGCGCAAATCGGTCCATAACCTCATATAGCTGCCACATAAATCGATCTGGGGTCTTGACTTCTTGAGCCGCTAGAGGACGCAATTATTATCCGATTTGGCTGAAATTTTGCACGTAGCGTTTTATTATGACTTCCAATAGCTATGCAAAGTATGGCGCAAATCGGTCCATAACCTGAAATAGCTGGCATATAAACCGATCTGGGATCTTGACTTCTTGAGCCTCTACAGGGATCAATTCCTATCCGATTTGACTGAAATTTTGCACGAAGTGTTTTGGTATCACTTTCAACATCTGTGTTAAATATGATTCAAATCGGTTCGTAACCTGATATAGCTACCATATAAACCCATCTGGGATCTTGACTTCTTGAGCCTCTAGAGGGCGCAATTCCCATCCGATTTGGCAGATATTTTGTACAACGGCTTCTCTCATGACCTTCAACATACGTGTCCAATATGGTGTGAATCGATCAATAGGTTGATGCAGCTCCCATATAAACCTATATCCCAATTTTGCTTCTTGAGCCCCTACAAGGCGCAATTCTTATCCGAATGAACTGAAATATTACACAACGACTTCTACAATGTTCAGCATTCATTTATGGTCCGAATCGGACTATAACTTGATATAGTTCCAATAGCAAAACAGTTCTTATTCAATATTCCTTGTTTGCCTAAAAAGAGATAACGCGCATAGAACTCGACAAATGGGATCAATGGTGGAGGGTATATAAGATTCAGCCTGTCCGTACTTAGCACACTCTTACTTGTTTTTATATTATTTATTTTTTTTTTTTTCAATTAATTTTTTTTAACCTTCCTCCTGTTTTTAACTTCTGCGTATTGCCTGTTCCCAAGAAATAAATTTAGGCCCTTTAAACATCTGGTGACTATGGTAATTTGCAAAATTGATACCAGAGAGAAAGTCGATTTGTCTCATGCTCGTATGTTAATTAATTTTACCTTAAGCAGATATTTTATTACTAAATTGTCATTTGGGGGCCTCACATCAATGTCCTCATAGACACATTAATTATAAAACCCACAGACGATGAAAAAAAAAATATTTTTGTTTTACTTGTCTTGGCATTTCAGGGAAAATGAGGTAGCATTTTTGTGTTACGGCTCGGCGTTGTTGGTGGTTTTTGGGTTAATTGGACTGACATTTCATTGGGGGCCGCCCCCTTAATGGCAAAGCACCAAATAAAAAAAAAACACACGAAACAAAAATGTTTGTGTTTAAAGGCCCCCCGCATACAAAAAGTTTGTTTGGCTTAAATTGTTGTTGATTTTTTTATAATTTGTAAATATTACATTATTAAAAAAAGTGAAAAAAAAACCAAAAAACAATGAAACGACAAGCAAACACGAAACAGTCGCACATGTGGACTTGTGCCTTGGCGATTTCACCGTTGGCGTTTTTTATTGTTTTTTTTTTTGCGTGCCATTTTGCTTAATAAAATCTTTAACGCCTTTTCCGTATTTGGCATTGACACTAAACATGCGGTTGGGGCTTTTTTTAAATATTCTGAACATTTGTTTTATGTTTTTTTTTATTATAAACTTTTTGTTGTTATTTTGGTTGAAGCATCTCACAAGTGTTGCAAATCATTAAAACAAAAGTTGGAAATTTTCACAGATATTAAAAACCAATGCAAAACAATTTAAAATGTTGTTTGGTTAAGCCGCAGTGAACTTTTTAGATTCTTATATTCAATGTTTAAAATTTATGATTATAATTTTTAATTGATATTGCAGGTTACCATGGCCTCGTTGTCATGAATGTGTTGAAGATTGTCGATCTTGTACTTACCTTCAGTTCTCTCAAGTATTATGATAAATGAGATGTGATGAATGAGAAAAGGTGCTCTGAAAAGCAGATGATCGGTTTAAACGGACGGACAGACAGAGGGACTACAGTATTCATATGGTCCCCTAACCGGCAAAAAAGATGTAAAGGCTACATTTGAGATTTTAAGGTTTTAAAAAGAATCGATCATTTATGACTGTTTTCACCAAAACCTTAAATCGAGAGATCGGTCTATATGGCAGCTATATTCAAATCTGGACTGATCTGGGCCATATTGCAGAAGGAAGTCGAAGGGTGTAACCTAACTCACTATCCCAAATTTTGACAAAATCGGACAATAAATGAGCCTTTAATGGGCACAAGATCTTAAATCGAGATATCGGTCTACATGGCAGCTATATCCAAATCTAGATCGATCTGGGCCAAATTTAAGAAGGATCTCGAAGGGCCTAACGCAACTCACTGTCCCATATTATAACAAAATCGGACAATAAATGCGCCTTTTATGGGCCAAAAACCTTATATCGAAAAATCGGTCTATATGGCAACTATATCCAAATCTGGACCAATCTAGGCCATATTGCAGAAGCATGTCGAGGGACGTAACTTAACTCACTGTCCCAAATTTCAGCAAAATCGGATAATAAATGTGGCTTTTATGGGCCTTAGACACAAAATCGGAGGATCGGTCTATATGGCAGCTATATTCAAATCTGAACCGATCTGGGCCAAATTGACGAAGGGTGTCGAAGGGCCTCACACAACTCACTGTCTCAAATTTCGGAGAAATCGGACAGTAAATGCGCCTTGTACCGGCCCAAAACCTTAAATCAAGAAATCGGTCTATATGGCAGCTATATCCAAATCTGGACCGATTTGGGCCAATTTTCAGAAAAATGTCGAAGGGCCTCACACAACTCACTGTCCCAAATTTCAGCAAAATCGGATAATAAATGTGGCTTTTATGGACGCAAGACCCTAAATTGAGAGATCGGTCTATATGGCAGCTATATTCAAATCTGGACTGATATGGGCCATATTGCAGAAGGAAGTCGAAGGGCGTTACCTAACTCACTGACCCAAATTTCAGCAAAATCGGATAATAAATATGGCCCAAATCGAGAGACCCAAAATCGAGATATTGGTCTATATGGCAGCTATATCCAAATTTCGACCGATCTGGGGCAAATTAAAAACAGATATCGAAGGGCCTAACACAACTCACTGTCCCAAATTTCAGCAAAATCGGATAAAAAATGTGACTTTTATGGGCCTAAGACCCTAAATCGAGATATCGGTCTATATGACAGCTATATCTAAATCTAGACCGATCTGAGGAAGGGTGTCGAAGGGCCTATTGCAACTCACTGCCCCAAATTTCGGCGAAATCGGACAATAAATGCGCCTTTTATGGGCGCAAGACCTTAAATCAAGAGATCGGTCTATATGGCAGCTATATTTAAATCTGAACCAATCTGGGCCAAATTGAAGAAGGCTATCGAAGGGCCTAACGCAACTTACTGCCCCAAATTTTAGCAAACTCGGACAATAAATGTGGCTTTTATGGGTCTTAGACCCTAAATCGAGAAATCGGTCTATATAGCAGCTATATTCAAATCTGGACTGATCTGGGCCATATTGCAGAAGGAAGTCGAAGGGCGTAACCTAACTCACTGTCCCAAATTTCAGCAAAATCGGCCAATAAATGTGGTTTTTATGGGCCTAAGACCCTAAATCGGCGGATCGGTCTATATGGCGGATCGGACAGCCGGCTTGCAGTGGCTCAAGAAGTCAAATCGGGAGATTGGTTTATATGGGAGCTATATCAGGTTATAGACCGATTTCGACCGTAGCTGACACAGTTATTGGAAGTCATAACGAACACTACATGCAAAATTTCCACCAAATCTGACAAAAATTGCGGCTTGTAAGGGCTCAAGAAGCTAAATCGTGAGATCGGTTTATATGGGAGCTATATTATGTTATAGAACGATTCGGACCGTACCTGACGCAGTTGTTTGAAATGATAACAGAGCGCCACGTGTGACATTTCAGCCAAATCGGACAAAAATTGGCGTTTCCATGGGTTCAAGAAGTCAAGTTAGGAGATCAGTTTATATGGCAGCTATCTCAGGTTATAGACCGTTTTGAACCATTCTTAATACAGTTGTTGGAAGTCATAACAAAACACCTCATGCAAAATTTCAACTTAATCGGTTAACAATTGTGCCCTTTAGTAGCTCAAGAAGTCAAGACCCCAGATCGGTTAACATGGCAGCTATATCAGGTTATAGACCGATTTTAACCATTCTTAATACAGTTGATGAAAGTCATAACAAAACAACTCATGCAAAATTTTAGCTAAATCGGATAATAATTGCGCTCTCTATTGGCTCAAGAGGCCAAAACCCCAGATCGGTATATATGGCAGCCATATCAGGTTATAGACCGATTTGAACCTTTCTTAATAAAGTTGTTGAAAGTCATAACAAATCACGTGGTGCAAAATTTCGGCCAAATCGGATAGGAATTGCGCACTCTAGACGCTCAAGAAGTCAAGACCCCAGATAGGTTTATATGACAGTTATATCAGGTTATGAACCGATTTCAACCATACTCGGCACAGTTGTTGGAAGTCATAATAAAACACATCATGCTAAATTTCAGCCAAATGGGATAAGAATTGTAGCCTCTAGAGGCGTAAAAAGTCAAGATCCCAGATCGGTTTATATGGCAGCTATATCAAAACGTGGACCGATATAGCCCATTTACAATCCCAACTGACCTACACCAACAAGAAGTATTTGTGTAAAATTTCAAGCTGCTACCTTAAGTCCTTTGAAAGTTGTCGGGCTTTCGACAGACGGACCGACGGACAGACGGACGGTCGGACGGACAGATGGACGGACATGGCTAGATCGACTTAAAATGTCATGACGATTAAGAATATATATACCTTATGGGGTCTTAGTCGAATATTTTGAGGAGTTACAAACAGAATGACGAAATGAGTATGCCCCCATCCTATGGTGGAGGGTATAAAAATCACTCAAGAAATAATTTTTAATTGTTAAAATTTACTGCAACATGTTAACAATTCTTATTAATTACAATTATTTGGCCTCTTGACAGTCCGAGGGTCCATCGATTAAAAAACAATTGAATAGAATTGACTTTGATTTCCCCACTTTTAACATCTTGCCCCATCTTGTCTGGCCTGTCTCTACTCAAGCCATGGCCGGTTTGGTTTGTCTGTCCATCTATCTGGCCATTGTCAATTGTCACAGTGGGCCATTGACGCTGGTGCCGCAATCTATCTCTCTCTCAATATCTCTAACGCGAGAATGGTTGTCAAGTCGAAATATGGCGGTGACACTGATGCTGGTGGCACAATTTTCTATCAACCATAAATTAATGATTGTTTCGAGCAATAAATCTTTAAATTTTTAGGAAAACAAAAAAAACAACAACGAAACAAAAACATTGACTCACAATCATTCTGAGAATGAGAATGGTAATTTTCCGTCGAACTATTATTAAAATGGCTAACTAAACGTTCACTAGTTCTATGATTTATCGCAAAATCTCAGTGTTTGCCATATTTCAATTTGAGAAAATTGCCGACAGTTTTATCTGAACATTCATGGCTGTGGTCCCTGATCATTTCATTGTTTCATTTTGTAATGGAGACATTAAACTTGAGTATTTTTCCAAGAATTTTAAAAGCTCAAGACATTCAAGACTAAAGATATAATTAAATGCAAATGAGATGTTATTCCTGGGACAAGATTTATTAGCTTTTAATAAATCGGTAATGAGGTATTTTAATAGATTAGGCATTGATAAAAAGGGGATTTTGGCCGCATTCAGAGGAAATGTCAAAGCAAGGTAAAGTACAGAATGATAATTGCAAACAGAAACTAAGGGGGATTTTCTTAAGAAGACACCAGAGCGGATGAAAACGAAAACCTGATTTATTGTAATATTGTGAAATATTTTTAAAAACATTTTTAAAATAAAGGTTGGCTAGTTCGAATCCTACAACTATTGGCTTCACTGAACATTTTATTGTAGAAAGTAATTAAGAATGCTCTTCATTCGAACACATTTTTATACCCTCCACCATAGGATGGGGGTCATTCGTCATTCTGTTTGTAACTCCTCGAAATATTCGACTAAGACCCCATAAAGTATATATACTCTTGTACGTCGTGACATTTTAAGTCGATTTAACCATGTCCGTTCGTCTGTCCATCCGTCCGTCTGTCCGTCCGTCTCTCTCTCTCGAAAACACGCTAACTTTCGAAGGAGTAAAGCCAGCCGCTTGAAATTTTACATAAATTATTCTTATTTGTGTAGGTCAGTTGGGATTGTAAATGGGCTATATCGGTCCATGTTTTGGTATAGCTGCCATATAAACCGATCTGGGGTCTTGACTTCTTGAGCCTCTAGAGGGCACAATTCTTATCCAATTTGGATGAAATTTTGCATGAAGTGTTTTATTATGACTTCCAACAACTGTGCTGACTATGGTTGAAAACAGTCCATAACCTGATATAGTTGCCATATAAACCGATCTTGGGTCTTGACTTCTTGGGCCTCTAAAGGGCCCAATTCTTATCCCTTTTGGCTGAAATTTTGCATGACGATTCTTTTTATGACTTACAACAACTGTGCTGAGTATGGTTGAAATCAGTACATAACCTGACATAGCTGCCATATAAACCGATCTCGGGTCTTGACTTCTTGAACCTCTAGAGGGCACAATTCTTATCCGATTTAGCTGAAGTTTTGTACAACGGCTTCTCTCATGACCTTTAACATATGTGTCGAAAATGGCATGAATCGGTTTATAGCCTAATACTGCTTCCCTATAAATCGATCTCCCTGTTTGACTTCTTGAGCCCCTAAAGTGCGCAATTCTTACTAGATTTGGCTGAAATGTTACACAATAACTTTTACTATGGTCTCCAACATTCAGTTCAATTATGGTCCAAAGTGAACCATGTTGAACTTGATATTGTTTCTGCTTTCACCTATGAATACTTCACATAATTAATTTTATTTATTATGTTTATGCAATTATTGCTAAATTAATAAATAATTTTTTTTTTTTTTTCAAACACATATCGAAAAACTGACAACGCCCATTAAAGGAAATGCCAATGCTTAGAAATTCCAACTATGATGATTATGTCAAAATGGACAAATTGACATTTAAATGCTAGCTGATAATGAAAAAATAAACAAAAAATCAACATGACACAAAAACATGGCCTGCAATGAAAATATGCACAGAAATGAAGTAAAAACCAACAAAACACAGCTCGATTTGGTTTTTGTAACTACTGCCATGATAATTATTATACAACATGGATAAGATTAACATATACATATTGCATATTAAATATTAACAGAGAAAGAGAGAGAGAAAAAAGGCCCAGAAATGAAAATGCAAACCAAACCGAACCAACTAAATAAATAATCAAAAAACTAAAAAAAAGAAAAAAAAAATACTGTAATCACCATCATCATTATCAACGGCGTCAGCATTAGCATAGGAATCGGCATGGCAACATCATGGTGATTGTTGTCAGCAAACATTAAAATAAACAGCATCCATTCACATGGCATCCCCCAAACCAAAGCCCAGCCCTCCTCATCCACATCTCTTTCATTCCCATCCATAGTCATCATCATCATCATCATCATTATGCGCAGACAGCCCAACAAGCAATCGTCCATAGTCATCAGTTTTCAAAGCTCCACCATCATCATCAGCCAAAAAAAAAAAAAAATCATACAATTTTTTGTTAACCATCAGCGCGTCATTGTTGTCGTCGAAAAATACGTTAAACATTTCAAAAAAAAAGCTAAATTTAATAACCTTAACGTAATTTTGTTCAAAAACCGCATGACTAATTTGGATTCCAAAAACAAAACAAACTTAGGCCACAAAACTTAAAAATATCTTTCGTTTAATAATTGTAGAATAATTTATGCAGCAACAGCAACTTCATAAATTAAGAGAAATATTTAAGCAAAGTCATACCCGGTCGGTCAGCCCCCAATAGTTAGCCAAACTGATGGTCGGGCTAAATGGCTAAGTGAGTGTGACTGACAGTCAAGCCCACATTAAGTGAGATTATTTGTTCTGTCTGCTTGTCCGTCCGTCTGTCACTAATTATGCTTGCTTAACTGCTACACAAACGGCAAAACACCTTCTTATGGAGATGAGAAGACAGGGTTTGACCCACCACAGCCACAACTTGGGAAATATAGAGATGAGCTGGTTGGGGTATATGTCTCACCATCATGGTGATAAGCAAAATAACTAAAATTGATCCGATAAGAGTTAAAGTAAGTGAAAATATGGCTAAGAAATAAAAAAATAAAAATTAAAAATTATTTTCCAATTTCCATTTTTAAGAAAATTAAAAAAAAAATTGAAAATTTTTTAAACAAATTTAAAAAAATTGTAAAAATTTAAGAAAATATTCATAAAAACATTCAAGAAAATTGTCATTAAACCATTTAGGAAAATTTTCATTAAAAAATAAGAAAATGTTCATTAAGAAATATAAGAAAATTTTCATAAAATAATTTAAGAAAATGTTCATAAAAAAATTTTAAAAAATTTTCATAAAAATATTTAAAAAAATTTTTAAGAACAAAATTTTAAAAAGGAAAACTTATGAAAGCTTTAATTTTAAAAAGGAAAATTATAAAAATTTAAGAAAATATTCATAAAAAAATTTAAGAAAATGTTCCTTAAAACCATTTAGGAAAATTTTCATAAAAAACAAGTAAGAGGGTGCTAAGTTCGGCTGGGACGAATCTTAGCGCAGTATATCTTTTTAGGCAAACAAAGAATATTGAAAAAGAACTGTTGTGCTATTGGAACTATATCAAGTGCAAAAAATAATTTAAGAAAATTTTCATAAAAATATTTACAAAAATTTTTTAAAACAAAATTTTAAATTATGAAAGCTTTAATTTAAAAAAAGAAATATTAAAAGGAAAATTATAAAAAGTTAAGAAAATATTCATTAAAAAAAATTAAGAAAATGTTCATTAAAACCATTTAGGAAAATTTTCATAAAAAACAAGTAAGAGCGTGCTAAGTTCGGCTGGGACGAATCTTAGCGCAGTATCTCTTTTTAGGCAAACAAAGAATATTGAAAAAGAACTCTTGTGCTATTGGAACGATATCAAGCGCATAAAATAATTTAAGAAAATTTTCATAAAAATATTTACAAAAATTTTTAAGAACAAAATTTTGAATAGGAAAACTTACGCAAGCTTTAATTTAATAAAGGAAAAATTAAAAAAATTTAAGAAAATATTCATAAAAAAATTTTAGAAAATGTTCATTAAACCATTTAGGAAAATTTTCATTAAAGACAAGTAAGAGCGCATAAGATTCGTCCCAGTTCGGCTGGGACGAATCTTATGCGCAGTACCTCTTTTTAGGAAAACAAAGAATATTGAATAAGAACTGTTGTGCTATTGGAACGATATCAATTTCATAAAATAATTTAAGAAAATTTTCATAACAAAATTTAAAAAAAAAAAATTTAAATAAAAATATTTACAAAAAATTTTAAAAACAAAATTTTAAAAAGGAAAACTTATGAAAGCTTTAATTTAAAAAAGAAATATTAAAAGGAAAATTATAAAAAATTAAAGAAAATATTCATAAAAAAATTTAAGAAAATGATCATTAAAACCATTTAGGAAAATTTTCATTAAAGACAAGTAAGAGCGTGCTAAGTTCGGCTGGGACGAATCTTATGCGCAGTATCTCTTTTTAGGCAAACAAAGAATATTGAATAAGAACTGTTGTGCTATTGGAACGATATCAAGTTCATAAAATAATTTAAGAAAATTTTCATAAAAATATTTACAAAATTTTAAAAAGGAAAACTTATGAAAGCTTTAATTTAAAAAAGAAATATTAAAAGAAAAATCATAAAAATTTAAGAAAATATTCATAAAAAAAATTTAAGAAAATGAAGAAAATGTTCATTAAAACCATTTAGGAAAATTTTCATTAAAGACAAGTAAGAGCGTGCTAAGTTCGGCTGGGACGAATCTTATGCGCAGTATCTCTTTTTAGGCAAACAAAGAATATTGAATAAGAACTGTTGTGCTATTGGAACGATATCAAGTTATGGTTCATTTCGGACCATAATTGAATTGAATATTGGAGACCATAGTAGAAGTCATTGTGTAAAATTTCAGCCAAATCTAGTTGGAATTGCGCACTTTAGGGGCTGAAGAAGTAACATAGGGAAATCGGTTTATAGGGGAACTGCATTAGGCTATAAACTGATTGATGCCATTTTCGACACGTATGTTAAAGGTCATGAGAGAAGCCGTTGTAAAAAATTTCTGCCAAATTGGATGAGAATTGCGCCCTCTAGAGGCTGAAGAAGTCAATTTCCCAGATCGGTTTATATGGCAGCTATATCAAGTTATGAACTGATTTGCGCCATACTTAGCACAGTTATTGGAAGTCATAACAAAATACATCATGCAAAATTTCAGCCAAATCGGATAAGAATTGCGCGCTCTATTGGCTCAAGAAGTCAAGATCCAAGATCGGTTTATGTGCCAGCTATATCAAAACATGGACCGATTTGAACCATACCTAGCACAGTTGTTGGAAGCCATAACAAAACGCCACATGCAAAATTTCAGCCAACTCGGATAATAATTGCGCCCTCTAGAGGCCCAAGAAGTCAAGACCCCAGATCGGTTTATATGGCAGCTATATCAGGTTGTGGACCGATTTGAACCATATTCAGCAAAGTTTTTGGAAGATATAATAATTGCGCCCTCTAGAGGCCCAAGAAGTCAAGACCCCAGATCGGTTTATATGGCAGCTATATCAGGTTGTGGACCGATTTGAACCATATTCAGCAAAGTTGTTGGAAGATATAATAAAACACCAAATACTAAATTTCAGCCAAATCGGATAAGAATTGCGTCCTCTAGCGGCTCAAGAAGTCAAGACCCAAGATCGGTTTATATGGCAGCTATATCAGATAATGGTCCGATTTGAATCATACTCATCATAGTTGTTGGAAGTCATAATAAAACACCTCATGCAAAATTTCAGCCAAATCGGATAAGAACTGTGCCCTCTAATGGGTCAAGAAGTCAAGACCCAAGATCGGTTTATATGGCAGTTATATCAAAACATGGACCGATTTGAACCTCACTTAGCACAGTTGTTGGAAGCCATAACAAAACGCCACATGCAAAATTTCAGCCAAATCGGATAAGAATTGCGCCCTCTAGTGGCTCAAGAGGTCAAGACCCCAGATCGGTTTATATGGCAGCTATATCAGGTTATGCACCGATTTTAACCATATTCAGCAAAGTTGTTGGTAGATATAATAAATCACCTAATGCTAAATTTCAGCCAAATCGCATAAGAATTTTGCCCTCTAGCGGCTCAAGAAGTCAAGACCCCAGATCGGTTTATATGGCAGCTATATCAGATAATGGACCGATTTGAATCATACTTAGCATAGTTGTTGGAAGTCATAATAAAACACCTCATGCAAAATTTCAGCGAAATCGGATAAGAACTGTGCCCTCTAATGGGTCAAGAAGTCATGATACCAGATCGGTTTATACGCAACTATATCAAAACATGGACCGATTTGGCCCATTTACAATCCCAACTGACCTACACAAATAAAAAGTATTTGTGCAAAATTTCAAGCGGTTAGCTTAACTCCTTCGAAAGTTAGCATGCTTTCCACAGATAGACGGACGGACGGACGGACAGACAGACGGACGGATAGACGGACGGACAGACAGACGGACGGACGGACAGACGAACAGACGGACAGTCGGATGCACATGGTTATTTCGACTTAGAATATCAGGACGATCAAGAATATATATACTCTATGGGGTCTTTGACGAATATTTCGAGGAGTTACAAACAGAATGACGAAATTAGTATACCCCTATCCTATGGTGTTGGGTATAAAAACTCAGTTAGATTTTCAATCTGTTCACGATTACCAGAATTTTCCTTACTACAAATCAAAACTTCCCCACACACCAATGCTTTTTGTCACCCTCACTTCCATCCTCATCCCCATTCTCATCATAATGAAAATCATTTCATGACGATATAGTAGACGAGGTTAACCATTGCCAAGCATTGCAATCGATTGATCGGCATCTAGACAGGTCTGGTCAATAAGCAAAGAAGTGTGTGAGCAACTATTCCACTTCCACAAGTGGAGCAACAGCATTGTGTCTTAATTTATGACGACCGCGACCACCGCATACCTCTTCTTCTGAAGCTGTTATGACTAATATTTTTTTTCAGTTTTTTTTTTATAAATTTTCAAATTGATTTGGGTTATTAACGGCTGACGCCGTTGCTTTTTTTGGGTTTGCTCGTTGGCTTGTTCGTTTTTTTTTTCTTTTTGAATTTTAATGTTTTGCTGCTTTGTAGTGGGGCTATAATGAAACAATTTGTAGGCGAATTTTTGGCTCATTTACTTTTTATAGAAATTAACCGAAATAACTTAAATTTATGTGAAAAAATAATTAAAATTAATGTGAATGACATACAAAACATACACGCATATGTGAGCTAACGTGTGTGTGTGTGTGTATGTGTGACATGTTAACTTTAAAAATGGCTTGTATTTGAAGAGAAAAACAACTTTTTCTTATAAGCAATGCTGAATAAATTAATGATTTACAAGTTAACATTTAAGCAAATGCCCATTTTGATCATTTTAATTGAATTGTTAGTAAAAAGTTTGGTGTTTCACTTAGCTGTGACAGGTTACGAATTTATGTTACCTAATGTTACCACATGTTTATACTCTACCCACTACTTTGGTATGGGGTACAATAACTTTGAGTTTTTGTGTGCAACTCTAAGAAAGAGACAAGCTAGACTCCTGGTACAGCATAGCGACGGACTAAGCATTGCCTACTGAAGCGATTTTACCATTGCCGACTGTCTTTCTGTCTGTTCTGCCTGTCTGACCGTCTGTCTCTCCGTTTTTCTATTATCCTGTGTCCTAAAGCTATGATAAGCTTTCGTGATGAAACAATCTTTCCCATACGATAATGTCGCACTCTAGTACATCTGTTACACTCATATGGCAGTTTTGTTGATATTTATTCAATACTCTTCTATTTTATAGCGTCGAATAGATTTTTGAGTGAAACAAGGAACGACCCGAAAAATGGAAATTGGATACTTGCCCATGAACACTCCATTAGGGAACAGGGCCCAACTTCTCACATATCAATGACACGGCACCTCCTTTTAAGAGTCGATTCCGAACGACGTGCCGATGTGACAAGAAATTTTTACATGACATAGTAGCTCACAAAAGTCGCCAGCAAATTTTCTCTGATGCTCTCTCTAGGTGGTCCCCGTAGTGCAGAGTTTAGCATGTCCGCTTATGACGCTGAATGCCTGGGTTCGAATCCTGGCGAGATAATAACACCTCAGCTCTAGCCATTCAAAATTGCAAAGAGTTATCTCTATCAGAGTTATCTATCAGTTCAGGGCAGATTTTTTACTAGTTGTTCTTCGTTACTATCCCACTGTGCGTTGTAATGAATGTAAGGCATGCATTCAAAGCACTGAAGCTTAATATCGAAAAAAAGTAGTAAAATGTATGCCATTTAAGAACGGATATCGATAACTTTTTTCAAATTGGAAATGGTTAGAACTGAGGTATAATTGAGCAAAATCTCAAGGCCTCTTGGTGGTCCGTTCTACTCTCGGCAAGGCCTTAAAGTTGGTCACCTCGTTACCTAGTAGTCCGATTTCCAAAATGTTTTTTTTTTTGGTTTGTTTAGGCCCAGATTGGCATTTGGTATTTTGCCATTTAAGAGGAAATTTGTGCTGCGGTTTTCATTTTGGTGCATGATTCGGATTGGTGACAAAATTAACAATGGATTTGCTGCGTTATGCGTTAACATCCCATAATTCAATTGTCAGTTATACAGTTCGGAAGTTAAACAAGTAAAAGCATGCTAAGGCCGAATCTGATATATTGGGTTGCCCAAAAAGTAATTGCGGATTTTTTAAAAGAAAGTAAATGCATTTTTAATAAAACTTAGAATGAACTTTCATCAAATATACTTTTTTTACACTTTTTTTCTAAAGCAAGCTAAAAGTAACACCTGATAACTGACAGAAGAAAGAATGCAATTACAGAGTCACAAGCTGTGAAAAAATTTGTCTACGCCGACTATATGAAAAATCCGCAATTACTTTTTGGGCAACCCAATACCTTCCACCATGGGGCACATTTGCCAACTTCTTTGCCCGATATCTGTTTAAGTGCAAACAAAGGATAATGGATAAGAATTAGTATGCTATTTGAGCTGTATCAGGTTATAGACCAATGGGGCATATTTGGATTGAATGTTGGAAACCAGAGTAGAAGTCATTGTAGAAAATTTCGGCCAAATCGTATAACAAATGCTACCTCTAGGGACTAAAAAAGTGCAATCGGGAGATCAGTTTATATGGGATCTATACCAGGTTTTGAACCGATTCAGGCCGTATATGGGAGGTCATAGGAGAAAGTACCGTGCATTGTGCCCTATAGAGGCTCATAAGGTCAAATCGGGAGGTCGGTTTATATGGGACCTATATCAGGTTATGAACCGATTTGGACCATACTTTACATAAATATTGAAAATCAAAACAAACGATTATCGGTAGATTGGTCTATATGACAGTTATATCTAAATATAGTCCGATCAGAACCATATTTAGGCAGGATGTTGGGAGGTCTTAAAATATTCACTGTTTCAAATTTTAGCGAAATCGGTTAAAAAATAAATTTTTTATGGTCTTCAGACCCTTTATGGGAAGATCGGTCTATATGGCAGCTACACTAAATTTAGTCCGATCTGAACCATATTTAGGTCGGGTGTCAGGAGGCTAAATATAACTCACTGTTTCAAATTTTAGCGAAATCGCTTAAAAAATAAAGGTCTTATGGCCTTCAGACCCTTTATCGAGAAATCAGTCTATATGGCAGCTATATGTAAATATAGTCCGATCAGAACCATATTTAATTAGGATGTTGGGAGGTCTTAAAATATTAACTGTTTCAAATTTTAGCGAAATCGGTTAAAAAATAAATTTTTTATGGTCTTCAGACCCTTTATGGGAAGATCGGTCTATGTGGTAGCTATATCTAAATATAGTTCGATCTCAACCATATTAAGGTCAGATATCGGGAAGCCTTAAACTACTAACTGTTTCAAATTTCAGCATATTTGGGTGAAAAATAAAGTTTCTATGGGCATTAGACTCATTAAAGGAAAATCGGTCTATATAGCAGCTATATCCAAATATGGTCCGATTTGGTCCGTTCAAGAATTTAACCAGAGTGAATCAAAAAGACGCATCTGAGTCAAATTTTAGCTCAATATCTCAATGACCATTTGCACGACGTGTTTTGTTATGATATCCAATAACTTTGCTAAGTAGGGTTCAAATCGGATGATAACCTGATATAGCTGCCATATAAACCGATCTTGGGTCTTGACTTCTTCAACCACGGGAGGGCGCAATTCTTATCCGATGTGAATAAAATTTTGCACGAAGTATTGTATTATGATATCCAATAACTGTGCCAAGTATGATTTAAATCGGTCAATAACCTGATATAGCTGTTATATAAACCGATCTGGGGTCTTGACTTCTTGAGCCTCTAGAGTGCGCAATTATTATCCGATTGAAATGAAATTTTGCAAGACGTGTTTCGCTATGACTTTCAACAATTGTGCCAAATTCGGTTCACATCGGACCACAACCTGATATAGCTGCCATATAAACCGATCTTGGGTCTTGATTTCTTTAGCCTCTAGAGGGCGCAGTTCTTATCCGAATTGGCTGAAATTTTGCATGACTTATTTTATTCTTACTTTCAACAACTGTGTCCAATAAGGTTCAAATTGGTTCATAACCTGATATAGCTGCCATATAAACCGATCTGGGATTTTGAATTCTTGAGCCTCTGGAGGTCGCAATTATTATCCGATTTGCCTGAAATTTTGTACGACAGATCCTCTCATGAGCATCAACATACGTTTTTGCATTATGGTGTGAATCGGTCTATAGCCCAATACAGCTCCCATATAAATCGATCTCTCTATTTTACTTCTTGGGCCCCCAAAGGGTGCAATTTTTATTCGAATTGGCTCACATTTTACACAGGTCTCCAACATATAATTTAATTTTGGTCCAAACCCGACATATCTTGATATCGCTCTAATAGCAGAGCAAATCTTTTCTTGTATCCTTTTTTGCCTAAGAAAAGATGCCGGGAAAAGAACTCGACAATGCGATCCATGGTGGAGGGTATATAAGAAGCAAACCGGCCGAACTTTAGCGCGCTCTTACTTGTTTTTTCTTAATTTTTTCTGGAAATTTAAACAATTTTTCTTTCATATTTTAATTTTTATTCATTCATTTAATATTAAGAATATAATTTTCATTCCAAGTTATTTGTATGATCTTCTTAACTACCATCTAGAATATTTCTCACGTTAATGAGTTTCACAATAAACCTCTTTAATATCACCGTCATTTGAATCTATTTGAAATTTCTATGGAAAAGCCAAACAATAAAACCCTTTGTTGTCGTCTTTAACTAGTTCTCCCAGTTTTATTACATCAAAATATTACAAATCAAATGTCTAACTAATGACTGGCTTTGGAACAAATACCCGGAAATGATGTGAACTACACACTTAAGGCAAAATATCCGATTACTTAATACCTCAAACAGAAAGCCATGAGCGCCAACGCCAACTTGAACTACAAACGGATGGGTAAAGTTCCATTGAAAAACCATGGGGGGGGGGTCCCCATTGATTTCTTGACTCGTAGCAGTGTGGTGTGGTGCTTGATGTTTTTAACGAATAATAACTTCAATAATCCTCTGTATATGTATTTAAGTTATTTAATTAAATGAATCAATTTTATTTAAAATTTAAGCCCCCTGTTTGCCTTAGGTGAGTGTGCATACACAGAGAGAAAAATTTGTAAATTTTTTCAGCCTGAAGAAGGAAAAAAATTAATGAAAACTAGAAGTGAAATATAATTTTTTTTTTTGGAATTATGATATTTTACACTAGAAAGACCAAAAGGGTCAAAGAAGATCGATTAGAGCTATTTGTCCCCAAAATTGGTTATAAAATTAGTTTTCTAATTTCAAATACCTTTCATTTGACCCACATATTGCCATGGTCGGTAAATGTATACCCTTTACGGTGTTTTGGGGGGTAGGGTGACCCCCTATACTTCGATTTGATTTTTTATGCCAGATTCGTAATCTACTCCCGAATACCTTTCATTTGAGCCCCATATTGACATGAACATCAAATATGTCTGTTTGGGCGAATTTCGGGGTTGGGACGGCCCAATAGGTACTTTGACACAAATTTGTATACCATATTCGAATTCTACTCTCTAATACCTTTCATTTGATACCCATATTGTCCCGATCGGTCCACTTTTGATTTTAGGTAGTGTTTTTGGATATGGGGGGAGGGTCCACCCCCTCCCGAAATTGAAAAAAATTATAAATCCTATTTTTTCTTCCTAACCATATTCGTAATCTACTCCCATATACCTATCATTTGAGTCCCATATTGTCATGATCGTCAAATAAACCTTTTTTATGGGTTTTGGGGCCGGAGCGGCCCGCCAGGTACTTGGACCCAACTTTTATTATGAAATTCGTACTGTACTCATAAATACCTTTCATTTGAATCCCATATTGTCCCCATCGATTCACTTTTATTTTTGGGTAGTACTTTAGTGGTAAGGGGGGAGGGTCCGCCCCCCTTACGATATCAAAAAATTATATAGCCTATGTTTCCTTTCAGACCAACCTACATAATCTGTGAAAATGTCAAGTTAATCGGTTCAGCCCTTTTTGAGTCTATACGGAACAAACAAACAAACTCAAATTAAAGTTTTGAACCCCATATCGCCGTTGGCCTCAAATTGGATATCAAATTCGATTTCCAATCTCAAGTACCTTCCATTTAATCCCCTTATTGTAAAAGTCAGGAAAAATGTCCGGTTTGGGGTATGGGCCCAAAAACCTATCAATATAGAGCTCAACTCTCCTTAAGACCCACATTGTCATGGTGAGCAAATACGTCCAAATACCTTTAATTTGAGCCCCATATTCCCATAGTCAACAAACATGACCGGTTTGGGGGTCGTTTTGGGGGATGGTGCGGCCACTCCTTGACTTGGTCCTGAAAATATATACCAGATTCGAGTTCTACTCTAAAGTACCTCTTATTTGAGTCCCATATTGCAACAGTCAGCAAATACGTCCTATTTGAGTGCTCTTATGGGGGTGGGGTGGCCCCACAGACACTTTGTCCCGGAAATTGATATCAGAATCGTGCTTTAGTCCGTCAGGTCATTTTAAGTCAATCTAGCCATGTCCTTCCGTCTGTTCGTCCGTCCGTCATTCCGTCTGTCTGTCGAAAGCACGCTAACTTTCGAAAGAGTAAAGGAAGGCGCTGGAACTTTTGAACAAATACTTCTCATTAGTGTAGGTCAGTTGGGATTGTAATTGGCCAAATCGGTCCATGTTTTGATATAGCTGCCATATAAACCGATCTGGGATCTTGATATCTTGAGCCGTAAGAGGGCACAATTCTTATCCGGTATGGTTTAAATCGGTTCATAACCTGATATAGCTGTCATTAAAACCTATCTGGGGTCTTGACTACTTCAGCCACTAGAGGGCGCAATTATTATCCGATTTGGCTGAAATTTTGCATGAGGTGTTTTATTATGACTTCCAACAACTGCGCTGAGTATGGTTGAAATCGGTCCATAACCTGATATTGCTATCATATAAACCTATCTGGGGTCTTGACTTCTTCAGCCACTAGAGGGCGCAATTATATTCCGATTTGGCTGAAATTTTGCATAACGTTTTTTGTTATGACTTTCAACAACTGTGCTAATTATGGTTCAAATCGGTTCATAACCTGATATAGCTGCCATATAAACCGATCTGGGGTGTTGACTTCCTGAGCCAATAGAGGGCAAAATTATTATTCGATTTGGCTGAAATTGTGCATGAATTGTTTTGTTATGACTTTCAAGAACAGTGCTAAGAATAGTTGAAATCGGTCCATAACCTGATTTAGCTGCCATATAAACCAATCTTGAATCTTGACTTCTTGAGCCTCTAGAGGGTGCTATTCTTATCCGATTTGGCTGAAATTTAGCATTAGGTGTTTTATTATGACTTCCAATAGCTGTGCCAAGTATGGTTCAAATCGGTCTATAACCTGATATAGCTGCCATCTAAACCGATCTGGGGTCTTGACTTCTTGAGCTACTAGAGGGCGCAATTCTTATCCGATTTGAATGAAATTTTGCAAGAGGTATTTTGTTATGATATCTAACAACTGTGCCAAGTATGGTTCAAATCGGTCCATAACCTGATATAGCTGTCATAAAAACCTATCTGGGGTCTTGACTTCTTGAGCCTCTAGAGGGCGCTATTCTTATCCGATTGAAATGAAATTTTGCACGACTGTTTTTGTTATGACTTTCAACAATTGTTTCAAGTATGGTTCAAATCGGTCCATAACCTGATATAGCTGTCATATAAACCGATCTCGGGTCTTGATTTCTTGAGCCTCTAGGGGCCGCAATTCCTATCCGATTTAGCTAAAATTTTGCATGAGGTGTTTTATTTATGATTTTCAACAACTGTGCTTAGAATAGTTCAAATCGGTCCATAACCTGATATGGCTGCCATATAATCCGATCTTGAAACTTGACTTCGTGAGCCTCTAGAGGGCGCAATTCTTATCCGCTTTGAATGAAATTTTGCAAGAGGTATTTTGTTATGATATCTAACAACTTTTCTAAGTATGGTTCAAATCGGTCAATAACCTGATATAGCTGCCATATGAACCTATCCGAGGTCTTGACTTCTTGAGCCTCTAGAGGGCGCAGTTCTTATCCGATTGGAATGAAATTTAGCACGACTTTTTTTGTTATGATATCTAACAACTGTGCCAAGTATGGTTCAAATCGGTCCATAACCTGATATAGCTGCCATATAAACCGATCTTGGGTCTTGACTTCTTGAGCCTCTAGAGGGCGCAATTCCTATCCGATTTGGCTGAAATTTTGCATGGCGTATTTTATTATGACTTTCATTATTTTATTTCATTATTTATTTCATTTTGTTTTATTATGAAACTTTGCCAAATAAGGGTCAAATTGGTCCATAAACTGATATAGCTGTCATATCAACCGATGTATGGACTTGACTTCTTGAGCCTATAGAGGTCACAATTATTATCCGATTTGCTTGAAATTTTGTACGAAGGATTCTCTCATGAGCATCAACATACGTGTTTATTATGGTATGGATCGGTCTATAGCCGGATACAGCTCCCATATAAACCGATCTCCTGATTTTGCTTCTTAAGCCCCTACAAGGCGCAATTCTTATTCGAATTGGCTGACATTTTACACAGATCTTCAACATATAATTTAATTGTGGTCCAAACCGGACCATATCTTGATATCGCTCTAATAGCAGAGCATATCTTTTCTTTTAGCCTTTTTTTGCCTAAGAAGATATGCCGGGAAAAGAACTCGACAAATGCGATCCATGGTGGAGGGTATATAAGATTCGGCCCGGCCGAACTTAGCACGCTTTAACTTGTTTTTTATTAACCAGGTTATTTTTTTTTAATTTTTTTCGCATGTACACCAATGCAAGTAGCCTCTGTAAGTGAATATCCAATTGATTTCCAATTCAAATCGAAGGGGAATAAAAAGCACCTAACTCACCAACTCGGGGTCGACTATCTGGAAATTCGATATATTTTTAATGGAATTTTTAATTCAATTAAATACCTTGTTATCTATGCCATAATGAATGAGCAAGCCAACGATCGAATGAATCGGGGCAAGGAACCAAACCAAAAAAGAAAAAAAAACAGAATTAATAAAAACCTAATAAATAAACAAGCATTAATATCATATCGTAAATATTCATATATGGTAGATACATTTCAAATCCATTGGGTATAGAAGGTGGGGCAGGCAGGGTGGCACAGCTGAATCTCATTTTCCGCCAAAACATTTGTTTCAACCAAACAAACAAACACAAAAAAAACCTGAACATGATATAGTTTTGTAAATATGAAATTAATATTTGAAATTATCATTTGACATAGCCTTGTTTGTGGACTTGTAGATATACTTGTTAAGCGATTTCACCCAAACCATTTGGCTTTTATGTTATTTGTGTGCGTGTGTGTGTGTGTGTGTGTATTGACATGAAACCATTATCTCATGGGTCATGAATGCAGCATTTATAATTTTTCTCTTTAAATATGTTTGCCAATTTCCTCCAGCATAAATCATAGAGCTTATCTGTTTTTTTTTTCTCTGTCAAACTTTATGCAGCCAATGCCATGAGCTGAAAATTTAAAAAATGAGATCTATAAAAAAACATAACACAAAAGAAAACATCTAATTAATAATAAATATATACACTATAGTGTATAAACACTCGAACCTGCAGCAGTAGCGGAAGGCTATGGAAAAATTTCCCATTATCATGGAAAAAAACTTGAAGCCGACAAAGTTTTAAATGAATTCTATACGTATACAAATTTGCAGATGAAATTGATAACCCATATTTAAGCAAATAAAACGATATAGAATAATTGCTTTTATATAACATGAATTGAGTTCGAGAGAGAGAGAGAGAGAGAGAGAGAGAGAGGACAGAAGACTAGGGAAGCGGCAAAGCATAAAACTGGGTTTTGGAAAGGAGGAAGTTAAAAATATGAACATTAAAATTGGAGTACAGAAGAAAACCAGTAAGGAAAAGCAAAATTCGGGCGGGGCCGACTATATAATCCCCTACACCACTAGATACGCCCACAACTACTTTCAAATAAAAACAAGTAAAAGTGTGCTAAGTTCGGCCGGGTCTAATTTTATATACCCTCCACCATAGATCGCATTTGTCGAGTTATTTTCCCGATATCTCATTTTAGGCAAACACAGGATAAAAGAAAATAAATGCTTTAATTCGGACCATAACCAAACTGAATGTTGGAGACCATAGTCGAATTTTAGCCAATTCGAGTAAGAATTTTAAATTTGAGGATCTCAAGAAGTAGTATAAAGACCGGTTTATAAGGGAGCTGTCTCAGGCTATAGACCGATTCAGACCATATTTGACACGCATGTTGAAGGTCATAGAAGAAGCTGTTGTACAAAATTTCAGCTAAATCGGATAATTATTACGCCCTCTAAAGGCTCGAGAAGTCAAGATCCCAAAGCGGTTTATATGGCAGCTATATCAGGTTATGAACCAATTTCAACCATATTTGACACAGTTATTCCAAGTCATAACAAAACACTTTATGCGAAATTTCAGTCAAATCAGATAAGAACTGCGCCCTCTAGTGGGTCAAGAAGTCAAGATCCCAGATCGGTTTATATGGCAGCTATATCAGGTTATGAATCGATTTGAAGCATACTTAGCACAGTTGTTGAAAATCATAACGAAACACTTCATGTAAAATTTCAGCCAAATCAGATAAGAATTGCGCCCTCCAGTGGCTCAAGAAGTCAAGACCCAAGATCGGTTTATATGGCAGCTATATCAGGTTATGAATCGATTTGAAGCATACTTAGCACAGTTGTTGAAAATCATAACGAAACACTTCATGCAAAATTTAAGCCAAATCAGATAAGAATTGCGCCCTCCAGTGGCTCAAGAAGCCAAGACCCAAGATCGGTTTATATGGCAGCTATATCAGGTTATGATCCGATTTGATCCATATTTGACACTGTTATTTGAAGTCATAACAAAATACCTCATGCGAAATTTCAGCCAAATTGGATAAGAATAGCGCCCTCTAGTGGCTCAAGAAGTCAAGATACGAAATCGGTTTATATGGCAGCTATATAGAGTTATGGACCGATTTAGACCATACTTAGCACAGTTGTTGGAAGTCATAACGAAACACCTCATGCAAAATTTCAGCCAAATCAGATACGAATTGCGCCCTCTAGTGGCTAAAGAAGTCAAGACCCCAGATCGGTTTATATGACAGCTATATCAGGTTATGAATCGATTTGAACCATGCTTAGCACAGTTGTAGAAAGTCATAACAAAACACTTCATGCGAAATTTCAGCCAAATCGGATAAAAACTACGCCCTCTAGAGGCTCAAGAAGTCAAGATCCGAGATCGGTTTATATGGCAGCTATATAAGGTTATAGACCGATTTAGACCATACTTAGCACAGTTGTTGGAAGTCATAACGAAACACCTCATGCAAAATTTCAGCCAAATCAGATAAGAACTGCGCCCTCTAGTGGGTCAAGAAGTCAAGACCCCAGATCGGTTTATATGGCAGATATATCAGGTTATGAATCGATTTGAACCATACTTAGCACAGTTGTAGAAAGTCATAACAAAACACTTCATGTGAAATTTCAGCCAAATCGGATAAAAACTACGCCCTCTAGAGGCTCAAGAAGTCAAGATCCGAGATCGGTTTATATGGCAGTTATATAAGGTTATAGACTGATTTAGACCATACTTAGCACAGTTGTTGGAAGTCATAACGAAACACCTCATGCAAAATTTCAGCCAAATCAGATAAGAATTGCGCCCTCTAGACGCTCAAGAAGTCACGTCCCCAGATCGGATTATATAGCAGCTATATCAGGTTATGATCCGATTTGATCCATATTTGACGCTGTTATTTGAAGTCATAACAAAATACCTCATGCGAAATTTCAGCCAAATTGGATAAGAATAGCGCCCTCTAGTGGCTCAAGAAGTCAAGACCCCAGATCGGTTTATATGACAGCTATATCAGGTTATGAATCGATTTGAACCATACTTAGCACAGTTGTAGAAAGTTATGACGAAACACTTCATGCAAAATTTCAGCCAAATTGGATAAGAACTGCGCTCTCTAGACGCTCAAGAAGTCAAGACCCCAGATCGGTTTATATGACAGCTACATCAGGTTATGAAGCGATTTGAGCCACACTTAGCATAACTATTGGAAGTCATAACAAAACACGTCATGCAAAATTTCATCCCAATCGGATAAGAATTGCGCACTCTAGAGGCTCAAGAAGTCAAGACCCAAGATCGGTTTATATGGCAGCTATATCAAAACATGGACCGATATGGCCGATATGGGTCTTAGACGCATATTTCGAGGCGTTACAAACAGAATGACGAAATTAGTATACCCCCATCCTATGGTGGAGGGTATAAAAACAGTCGGATTTACCGTTTTTCTAGTCGTGATGATACCGTCGTCGGCTTGTGTGTCTATTTCCAAGGGAATTCACCGTGTGGTTTGCAGAACTAGGTCCGTCTTGTGTGTGGCCAACTCTAGTTCGAGTTCGTGTTGCCAGTTCCTCCTAGAATAGGGCATCTTTATAACCACCACCTTAGGATGGGGGTATACTAATCTAGTCATTGCGTTGGTAACACCTCGAAATATTCATCTAAGACCACAGAAAGTGAATATATTCATGATCGTCTCGACATTCTGAGTCGATCTAGCCAAGTCTGCCACCGTGGCGAAGAGGTTAGCATGTCCGCCTATGACGCCGAACGCCTGGTTTCCAATCCCGGCGTAAAAAAAAGAAATTTTTTTAGTGGTGGTTAAATTTGTTAAAACTTCTCTATTGCCTCGCTATGCGGCCCGCCGTTCGGAGTCGGACTCGGTATAAAAAAGAGGCCCCTTATCATTGAGCTTAAACTTTAATCGGACTGCACTCATTGATATGAGAGAAATATCCCATGTTCCTTAGTGGAATGTTCATGGGAAATTTAGTTGTTGTTGTGGTTCCGGTCAACAGGACCGATCGCCGCGGGAACAATATGGCCATTGGTTATTTAAAGGCGCCAATATCTCGCCTTGTCGTATCGAGCATCATCGGCAATCGGTATTTGTGCAAGATTATTGGAAGTCATAACTTCTGATAAAAACTGAGTTAATTGGTATCAATTTTTTAGCAATTGATGGTGGGTACTCTAGATTCGGCGTAGCAGAACTTTGCTAAATTTTACTTCGTTTTTTTGCTAATGTGGTAATTGATGTTACTTTACAAGGACTCTTATATCATTCCTCGTAATGAAAAGCGTACTTGATCCAATTTTGTTTACTAATAATGATTTTGTTTGCAACAAATCATATTGAATTGCAAAATCTTCTCCAACTTCAATTTATTTTCAAATAACAAACAATTAGCTGGAAATAGAAATCCGGGCTAGCGCCCATAACTGTAAGTAATGATTGGATATCTGCATGCTTATATCAAATGGCCGAGTTCTAGGTTCATTTATAGAATTACAATGAACTTTGTTTGTTTGAGGGTTTAAGATTCGTTTTCTGTATTTCTATTTTTGTCGAAATTATCATTTGAGCATATTCTATTTGAATATTTTTGGGGGCAAATTTCTCAGGGTTCGGTTAGTATGAACATTAGAGGGCGCAATTTGACGATTCTGCACGTAATGTTTTGGCATCGCTTCCAACAACAGTGCTAAGTATGGTTTAAGTCGGTTCATAACCTGATATAGCTGTCTTATAAACCCATCTTGGGTCTTGACTTCTTAAGCTTTTAGAGGGCGCAATTCTTATTCGATTTGGATGTAATTTTGCACGTAGCGTTTTGGTATCACTTCCAACAACTGTGCTAAGTATGGTTCAAATCGCTGCATAACTTGGTATAGCTGCCATATAAACCGATCTAGGATCTTGATTTCTTGAACCGCTAGAGGGCGCAATTCTCATCCGATTTCGCTGAAATTTTGCATTCGATTTTTAATTATGACTTTCAACAACTGTGCTTAGTGCAAATCGGTTTACAACCTGATATAGCTGCCATATAAACCGATCTGAGATCTTGATTTCTTGAGCCTCTAGAGGGCGCAATTCTCATCCGATTTGGCAGAAATTTTGTACAACGGCTCCTCACATAACCTTCAACATACGTGTCAAATAAGGTCTGCATCGATCTATAGCTTGTTATAGCTCCTATATAAATCGATTTCCCGATTTTGCTTTTTGACCCCCTACAAGGCGGAATTCTTTACCGAATGGACTGAAATATTAGACAATGACTTCTGCGATGTTCAGCATTCAATTCATTTATGGTCCGAATCGGACTATAAATTGTTTCAATTTGGCTTAGATCGATTCAGATTTGGATATAGCTGCCATATAGTCCGATCTCTCGATTAAAGGTCTTGGGCCCCTAAAAGGCGCATTTATTTCCTGATTTCGCTGAAATTTGGTATAGCGAGTTGTTAGTTGTTAGTCCCTGTTCAAAAAGGCCCAGATCGGTCTAGATTAGTTAATAGCTGTCATTTATACCAATCTCTAAAAGGTGCATCCGATTTCGTTGAAATTTGACACAGTGACTTATTTTAGGCTTCTCGACTTCCGTGTCCTATATGGTTCAGATCGGTCGATATTTGGTTATAACAGCCCAAAAAAAAAAAACAATATTGAGCCAAAATTGATCAGTGACTAGTATTTGCTAGACCACTCAATGTACAAAGGCCACCGTAGCGCAGAGGTTAGCATGTCCACCTAGGACGCTGAACACCTGAGTTCGAATCCTGGCGAGACCATTAAAAAAAATTTTCAGCGATGGTTTTCCCCTCCTAAAGCTGGCGACTTTTGTGAGGTACTATGCCACGCAAAACTTCTCTCCAAAGAGGTGTAGCACTGCGGCTCGGCGCTCGGACTCGGCTATAAATTGGAGGCCCCTAATCATTGAGCTTAAACTTGAATCGGACTGCGCTCATTGATATGTGAGAAGTTTGCCCCTGATCCTTAGTGGAATGTTCATGGGCAAAAATGTGCAATTTACTCATTGTCCGTGCCGAATTTGATCGAAATCAGAACATATATCGATATAGCTGCTATGGGAGCATAAATAGAGCATTTTTCTCTGAATTATGACGAAAGAGGGTTTACATATATACCCGTGGTGTAGGTATCCAGAGCTCGGTCCGGCCGAACATAATGCCTTTTTATACCCATCCCCATTGGATAGGGGGCATACTAATGCAGTCATTCCGTTTGTAATACCTCGAAATATTGATCGTCTCGATATCTTGAAACGGTCTAGCCATGTCCGTTCGTCCTTCTGTCGAATTGACGATAGCGGTCGAACGCGTAAAGCTATCCGCTTGAAATTTTGCACAGACACTAAATATTGATGTAGGTCATTGGGGATTACAAATGGACCATATCGCTTCAGATTTGAATATATCTTCCTTATAAACCGATCTCCCGATTGGACTTCTTGAGCCCCTGGAAGCCGCAATTTTTGTCCGATTTGGCTGCAATTTTGCATATCGTCTTCTGTTACAACTTCCAACAACTGTGCAAATTACAGTACAAATCGGTCAAGAACCTGATATAGCTCCTATATAAACCGATCTCCCGATTTGACTTCTTGAGACCTTACAAGCCTCAATTTTCTTCGGATTTAGCTGAAATTTGGCACATGGTGTTCTGCTACAACTTCCAACAACTGTGCCTAGTACTGTCCACATCGGTGAAGAACCTGATATAGCTCCCACATAAACCGATCTCCCGATAGGCCTTCTTGAGTCCCTGGAAGATGAAATTTTTGTCCGATTTAGCTGAAATTTCGCATATTGTGTTCTGGTAAGACTTCCAACAACTGTGCAAATTATGGTCCAAATCGGTCAAGAACCTGATATAGTTCCCATATAAACCGATCTCCCGATTTGACTTCTTGAGCCCTTACAAGCCTCAATTTTCTTCGGATTTAGCTGAAATTTGGCACATGGTGTTATGTTATGACTTCCAACAACTGTGTCAATTACGGTCTAAATCGATCTATAACCTGATATAGCTTCCATATAAACCGATCTCCCGATTGGACTTCTTGAGCCCCTGGAAGCCTCAATTATTGTCCGATTTGACTGCAATTTTGCATATCGTGTTCTGTTACGACTTCCAACAACTGTGCCAAGTACGGTCTAAATCGGTCAAGAACCTGATATAGCTCCCATATAAACCGATGTCCCGATATGACTTCTTGAGCCCTTACAAGCCTCAATTTTTGCCTGATTTAGCTGATCTTTTGCACATAGTGTTGTGTTATGATTTCCAACAACTTTGCCAAGTACGGTCCAAACCGGTCTACAAGCAGATATAGCTCCCATTTAAACCGGTCTCTCCATCATCCTTGTACTTGTTAACTTGTTCTTCTTTAACCGGTGACTATGAAAATGGTCCTTTTGGGTAAGCTATACCCAAATGCATGTAAATTCTCTTTTAATTGAAATATAATATTCATTAATTTTAATTACCGAATGCGGGCCATACTGGTTAAATGTCAGTCAGTTTGTCGGTCTGTCTGTCAGTCGATCATATTGTGGCTACAACATTTGTTTGATAGTTAATGCACTGCAATATGAGACTTTTGCAATAGAAGTTTCACAACCCTGTTTTAAATTGCCCTTGTGTGTATGTGGCCCATAGATTAGAGAAATTTTCTATGGCTTTTTGTGGATTTTTATCGAAAAGAGATTTTTAATATTGAATTATTTAAGCCCAAAGGGGTTTTTATGGAATTTTCTAATCCATTGGCCATTGGCCATTGACATGCTATGAGTTAGTTATTCGGTTTGCCAGAGTGGATTTGAATTAAAATTGGTTTATGATAAGACCCAAGGGCTAAATGCATCATTTTTCATGTTGTTTGCCTTGATGTGGGAGATAATAGGCAGTACAGACTTGCTGGATGATATGGGAAAATTATTTTCATTTTTATTTCTAGGGAAAACGTAATGGCATTTTCACTAAATGCTTATTTGTTTGGCATTATCAATATTTTTGTAATACGCCTACAATATAACCTTCTGAGAAAAATCATTTGGAATGATGATGATTGTGATGATATGTATATCAACCAGCTCCGCCCCCCCACCACATCATAGACCGATAAGCATGGAAGTGACACATGATGAATGGCATTTTTAAACTAATCGAAATAAAATGATGATGCTTTTGTTGTGTGCTGACGCAGACATTTATAATTATACACAAATTACTCGGTGGACAGAAATACTTAAAATAAAATTAAACACTGAAACCGCAATTTTTTTATTTTTTTTTTTTATTTTTAGCTGATATGAATTTCATAGTTCAACTATTGTACACGTGGTGGCTGATAAAGGCAAAGTTATTTTAAATTTTAATAAACAAAATTTGGTTTGAGATTTCATATCTTGCAAATCACACAATTTCAATGGTATGCAAAAAAAAAAAATCTGCCTACAATTCCTCTCCATCCGCATGAGACCATACTTCAACCTTTTAAAGCAAAATGCAAAACCTCTCAAAAATATGCATAATTTAATTTTTTTTGTGAGCGCCCTGCATTTTATGAAAATCATTGAAAAACAGGGAATTAAAATTAAATAAAAATTGTTTACATTTCATGCGATACAAAGGCTAACGAGATTTCCCCTGCCTTGGCTACCATGCTGCTGGGGATTGTTGGAATTTAATTAATATTGCCATTCATTTCATTTCATATATTTTTGATGGCTTTGGTTTCTAAAAACTTTGATGAGCATTTATATTTTTAGGAATTCGATTTTAATTGATTTTTATGTTGTTGCTCTTGCACGAGGGGGAATTATTAAAATTCTTTGGCATACACAAAAACAAGTTTAATTAATATTTTTTAATTTTTTTTTTTTTAATTTTTATGGGTTTATTGTCTTTAATTCATTTTTGTTTCAGGAATTATAAACAGTCGATTGGGAAATAAAATCGTAAAATTATATGGACAAAGTGTCATTAGAACTCAATTGTTCTCTGTTGATATTTTGTTTCAACAGTTGTACGAGTATTTATTCCACAAATATTAAATTACCTTGAATAATCAAAAAACAGAACAGGGCTTATGGAATCTAGGGGTGAAAGACATAAACGTTCTTAATCTAATGGTGGCACTCAAAATAATAAACAAAAAATAGGTTTAATTGTTCATCATTTTATTTTTATAGAATTTTTTTGTATGACAAATATTTTGGCAAAATTTCATCATCAATGTTTACAAAACTTAAAGTGAGACGAATTTGTTTACTCATGGACTATGTCACAATAAATGATTATAAATTAAGTTTTGTTTGCTCAAAAAAAGTGATCAATGCAAACGGCGTTCACTTCAAATCCATTCCAAATATAGAAGGTCTAACAGCACTTTGTTTAACTCATTATCTAGAATTTCATCGCCATCAGGGGAACAATAATACTACCTCTTTGCTTAACATATAAACATGTAAAAGTTTGAACGGCCCGAATCTTGGGAACCCACCACTATGCATACTGCCAAAATATGGGAGCTATATCTGGCTATAGACCGATTTTGGACCATACTTGACACTGTTATAAAAAGTCATAACAGAACAATACATGAAAAATTTCAGCCAAATCCGACAAAATTTGGGGCTTGTAACGACTCAAGAAGACAAATCGGGAGATCGGATTATATGGGAGCTATATCTGGTTATAGACCGATTTGGACCGTACTTGGCAAAGTTGTTGTAAGTCATAACAAAACACCATATGCAAAATTTCAGCCAAATCGGATGAAAACTAAGGCCTCCAGGGGCTCAAAAAGTCAAATCGGGAGATCGGTATATATGGGAGCTATATCAGGTTATAGACCGATTTGAACCGGTTGTAAGTCAAAGTTGTTGTAAGTCATAACAAAACACCATATGCAGAATTTCAGCCAATTCGGATGAAAACTAAGGCTTCCAGGGGCTCAAGAAGTCAAATCGGGAGATCGGTATATATGGGAGCTATATCAGATTATAGACAGATTTGGACCGTACTTGGCAAAGTTGTTTTAAGTCATAACAAAACACCATATGCAAAATTTCAGCCAATTCGGATGAAAACTAAAGCTTCCAGGGGCTCAAGAAGTCAAATCGGGAGATCGGTATATATGGGAGCTATATCTGGTTATAGACCGATTTGGACCGTACTTGGAAAAGTTGTTGTTAGTCATAACAAAACACCATATGCAAAATTTCAGCCAAATCGGATGAAAACTGCAGCTTCTATGGGCTCAAGAAGTCAAATCGGGAGATCGGTATATATCGGAGCTATATCTGGTTATACACCGATTTGGACCGTACTTGGCAAAGTTGTTGTAAGTCATAACAAAAAACCATATGCAAAATTTCTGCCACATCAGATGAAAAGTGGGGCTTCCATGGGCTCAAGAAGTCAAATCGGGAGATCAGTTTATATGGGAGCTATATCAGGTTCCGGACCGATTTAGACCGTACTTGGTACAGTTGTTGTAAGTCATAATAAAACACAATGTGCTAAAGTTCAGCCAATTCGTATGAAAATGGCGGCGTCTAGGGGCTCAAGAAATCAAATTAGGGAGATCGCGCTATATCAAGTTCTTGATTGATTTCAACCGTACTTGGCACTATTGATAACTTGGCACTGAAGATAACAGAATTCTGAGCCGACTGGGACCGTACTTGAACCAGTTGTTGGAAGTCATAACAGAACCCAATGTTCAAAATTTCAAATAAATCTGACAGAAACTGCGGCTTCCTGTGGCTCAAGATCGGGAGATCGGTTTATATGGGAGCTATATCCAGATTTGAACCGATATGGTCCATTTGCGATCCCCAATGACCTACAGCAATATTAAATATCTGTGCACAATTTCAAGCGGGTAGCTTTGCGATCCAACGCTATCGAGATTTCGACAGACGAACGGACATAGCTAGATCTGCCCAAAATGTCAAGACGATCTGTATGGTGTCCTTGATCAATATTTCGAGGTATTACAAACGGAATGACTAGATTAATATATATAGTACCTCACAATTCTTGCCAGCATTAGGTGGGGAAAGCCACCGCTGAAAATTTTTTTCTGCTGTTTTCGCCAGGATTCGAACCCAGACATTCAGCGTCATAGACGGACACGCTAACCTCTGCGCTACGGTGGACACTATGGTGGTGGGTATAAAAATGAAAGTGTCGCGCTTCGTGCGTTAGTTTATTCCGTAAAGACTCAAAAACGGCTTAACCGATTAGCATGATATCCGCGAGGGGGAAGGACCCTCCCCCTTACCACAAATTTAATGAACGGCAGATTTTGGAGATTGTTTCTTCGATTTAAGCAGAATTTCGCATGCCCTCTTATGCGAGTAACCAAAAAGTTATAAAACTAAACAAATAACCGAGGGGGAAGCCCCATCCCAAAACCCACCAAACGGACGGATTGCGGCAATATAGATATCAAATGAAAGGTATTTAAATGTAGAGTACGAATTTGATATAACAATTTGACCACATGCGTTGAGGGCCACCCCACCCCCCCAAAAACCGCCCAAAAATTACATGTTTACCGATTGGGGCAGTATGGGCATTAAATAAAAGGTAATTAGAAGTAGAATACAAAAATGTCGGTCAAGTCCAAGGCCCCACCCCAAAAACCACTCCACAAACGTACATGTAGAACGATTGGGACAGTACGGGTTTGGAACGAAAGATACTGAAGAGTAGAATATGCAACTTATCTAAAAATTTGGGGTCAATTTCCAAGCAGGTCGTCCCACCCCAAAATTATGCAGCCAAATGGATATGTATACCAAACAGGACAATATAGGTTCTAATGAAAGGTATTTGAGAGTTAAATACAACAACACTTAAGGGCATAGCGAAGCACACCCGACCATCTAGTTAAGTATAATTTAAACATCGAAATCCATAAACTAATTGTTATATTTCTAAACATGAGATTATATACATATGATAGACCTAGGGCATTAAAAATGGTAAAATATTTTCTAACATACCATTACAAAAGGGAGTCCGTCCAACATGAAAATTATAACATCATACTAGACGTGAGGCATAGAAGAAACCCAAATGAAACAAAAAAAAATCACAAATCACACAACCTCAACTCATGCTGCTTTCAAAAACACCGCTGCCACCCTTCACATGAATTTTGTGTGCCCTCAGGTCAGCGGACTTATGGTCATATTTTGTTTTCGGTGTTTTGTATGTTTGCTAAATGCTTTAATAAATCATTTTTAAGACTTTTGAAAAAAAAAACCAAAGTGAATCAAAAGAAGAAGAAAAAAAAACAGAACCAGGCATGAGCATTGAGAATGGTGGCGGTAGGTAGACCTTTTGGCAATGCCACAAAGGAAAATCTTCAACATAAAGGCCCATTGGAAGATTTAAGGCTCTTACTTTAATTTTTTCCTCTTGTTCCTCATGACACATAAGCCCATTGAAGCTTTGCAGTTTAACTATTTAAGTCTATAGCATAACATGGACAGTGCCCTACTGCCCACACCCCGTCTCCTTGGCTTCGCATTGTAGGGCTTTTAATTTCATGGTTTTTAATTAATTTTCAAACTGACACAATGTGAATGCGAAGAAGTGACTAAGAGAAGGCTTAAGGTAAGGCGAAAACAACATTGTGATACCCTACAAACATGTGCAACAACAATTCCAACATGATGGAAGTTGAAGGGAATTAGTTTCCTTCCTTCCCCATGAAAATTCATGGTTCTAAACCTATCAGCTGGCAATCACTTCTGCTTCTGGGTGTTCCCCTTTGCCAAAAAAAAACAAAAAAAATGTTTACCTTATAATACCCTCTGTCATATAGCAGTGGTGTAGGGTAAACAAAAATATGAAGAAAAAAAGACTACAAACGATGTGAAATGACAGAAGCAACAACAACAACCACCACTAACAATAGCCCACAAACTGTCTATGAAAATGAAGTCAAAAACAAAAGAGGAACATAAATTTAATGCAAAATAGCTACTTGAATTTCGGAATACATTAACGCTAATAAAAAAAATGTTAAAACGGCCCCAAAACAAGCAACATTGATGAGTTCAACTCATTATAATACAATTTTTATGATGTTTTTTTTTATTTTTTTTCTATTTTAGTTTTTTTTTTCTTATGATTTGTTTGTGCTATAAAAGAGGAGGAAAAAAAAAACGAAATACCACCATAGATCTTTCCTTGAAAATAGACAAAAAAAAAAAGTTATACAAAATTTCCAACTGTGCCATTAGACGCACACGCACCTACGGCCTTATGCACTGTGGGAGCTTCCCCCCCATGAGATATGTAGATGGGTGAAGGTGCAGCTCATATGGGAAATATTATTCGGTGAACATAATAGAAATTTGATACCACCAAAGAGAAAAAAAAAAATTATGCTAATATTATATTTATTTAAATTTTAGTTGGAATTCCATAGTAGAATTTTTTTTTAAAACAAAAATAATCGCGTAATAGAGAAAAGGGTTTTAAGAATGTGAAACCAGCTCAGAGTTGGGTGTAAGAGTCATCACAGCAATTCTTTTTATTCCTATTATTAATTGGATGATTTTCAAGGGAAACAATGACAATGCTTAATTATCAAGTAGTCTTAACCGCCAAATTGTAGGCCACCGTGGTGCAGAGGTTAGCATGTCCGCCTATGATGCCGTACGACTGGGTTCAAATTCTGCCGTGAGCATCAGAAACAAATTTCAGCAGTGGTTATACCCCTTACTAATGCTGGCTGATTTGTGAGATATGCTGCCATGTTAGAACTTCTATACCAATTGGTGTCGCTATGCGGCACTCCGTTCGGACTCGGCATAAAAACCGATGCCCATTATCATTGAGCTCAAATTTGAATCGCACTGCACTCATGGATATGAGAGAAGTATCCCCTGTTCTTTATTAAAATGTTCATTCATATGGGGTGGCCGTTCAGTGACTGGGCCCTGAAAATATATATCAGATTCGGATTCTACTCTAAAATACTTCTTATTACAGCCCCATATTGGAATGGCCAGCAAATATGTCTTATATGGATGGTGTTATGGATTCATGCTTTACTCCCAACTACCTTTCATTTGATCCCAATATTGCTATAGTAGCAAATTTGTCCTCTTTGGGGGTTGTTTTTGGAAGTCCCATATTTGGGACCCATATTGCCATGATCAGTAAATAAGTCCTGTTGGGGGGATGTTTTGCGGAAGGGGTGCACCCCCAGAAACTTGGTCTCACTTTTGGAGATCCACTTCCTTTAAGACTCAAAATTGTCATGGTGAGCAAAAACGTCCCATTTGGGCGTTGTTATGCGGATGGGACGTCCTCTAGGCAGTTGGTCCCGAATGTTGATGTCAGATTCGTGGTCTACTCTCAAATAACTTTCATTTGAGCCCCATACTTCCATAGTCTCGGGTATTTCGGGGGTGTTTTTGGAGGATGGGGTGGCTGTTCTGTGACTTGGCTCTGAAAATATATATCAGATTCATATTCTACTCGCAAATACCTCTCATTTGAGTCACATATTGTCAAGGTTGGTAAATATGTCCGATTAAGGGGTGTTTTGGGGGTTGGGGTGGTCCCCCAAACACTTAGTCCGACAATACGTTTTCACATACGTTTTCTACTCTTAAATACCTTTCATTTGAGTCCCATATTGCCATGATTGGTCTATATATATCTTTGGTAGGTTTTGGGGTGGGACTGCCCCACCCTAGATACCCCATCCTATATTTGAATACCATATTTTTATTTTTAGATTACTTTACGAGAGCACACAAAATTTCGCTTAAATCGCACCACCCATCACCGAGATCTGGCTTTTCTGAAAATTTGAGTAAGGGGGAGGGTCCACCTCCCCTTCAGATATCAAAAAATGTAGTACCCTATTTTCACCACGGGACCTTTATGCACCATCTGTGAAAATTTCAAGAAAATCGGTTTAGCCGTTTTTGAGTCTATAAGGAACACACAAACAAACACATATTGATTTTTATATATAAGAAGAAGGCTATACACAGATCTAAACCGTACTTGGCAAAGGTCTTGAAAGTCTAAATAGAACACCATGTGCAAAATTTCAGACAAATCGGACAAAAATTGCGTCTTTCAGGGGCTCAGGAATTCCAATCAGTGGGTCGGTTTATATGGGAGCTAAATCAAGTTCTTGACCGATTTCGACAGTACTTGGCACAGTTGTTGGGGGTCATAACAGAACACCATGCACAAAATTTCAGCCAAATCGGACAAAAAATGCGGCTTCCAGTGGCTCAACAAACCAAATCGGGAGATTGGTTTATATGGGATCTATATCAGGTTCTTGACCGATTTGGACTGTACTTGGTGCAGTTGTTAGAAGTTATAACAGAACACACTGTGCAAAATTTTAGTCAAATCGGATGAAAATTGAAGCTTCCAGGGGCTCAAGAAATCAAATCGGAAGATCGGTTTATATGTGAGCTATATCAGGTTATTGACCTATTTGGACCGTATGTGGTACAGTTGTGGGAAATTGTAACAGAATACTACACGCAAAATTTCAGCCAAATCGGACAACAATTGCGGTTTCCAAGGGCTCAAGATATCAAAGTGGGAAATTGGTCTCTATGGGAGCTATATCAGGTTGTAGACCGATTTGGACCGTACCAGGCACAGTTGTTTCTAAGTAATAACCGAACACAACGTGCAAAATTTCAGCCAAATCGGACACAAATTGAGGCTTCTAAGGGCTCGTGAAGTCAAATCGGATCAAAACAGATCACTATATGCTAGATTTAAGCTCGCTCGTACAAAATTGGGGCTTCCAGGGACTCAAGAAGAAAATTCCGGAGAACGGTTTATATGGCAGCTATATCAGATTATATACCGGTTTAGACCTTACTTGGCGCAGTGTTTGGAAACCATAAAATTTTAGCCAAATTGAACAAAAGTTGCGGCTTTCAGGGGCTCAAGAAGCAATTCGGGAAACCGGTTTATATGGGAGCTATATCCAAAATCCTGTAAGGCACTAATGTCGGCCTGGTCGGGACAACATTTTAAACTTCCATCTCTTGTTAAACCCATTCCCCAATCATGCCTTCGATTTCCTCACTGAAGCTCATTGCCATGGAATATTGTGCCACTTGAACAACTTCTGTGAAAGACATAGAGGAACATTTTAAATCAAAAAAAATGTTATAAATTTCAATGATTTGCCTGCTTTCATAGCACTCGATTAAATAACACTTTGATGTGTTCAATTATATTAAAAATGTAATAAAACAAAGAAAACAAAATTGTTTCAAAGAAAAACGACTTAAAACAAATCTTTCCTTCTCTCACTTTGTGCTTTCAATTTGGGTGCGTGTGATTTTTTTCAATTTTTTTTTTTTTTTTGTCATTTTTATTGCTCGTTTATGATCCGAGAAGAACAGAAAGCGTGGGCCAACAGCATGTAGAAGGAAATTTATGAATGATTTTTGTTAAGTGATTAAAAAAGCAACAAATCAAGCATTAAGCAAAAAAATAATGAGAAAAAAAAATGCCGTGCACAGTGTTACGAAAGGGGTAAAATGGCATTCCTAAACATGGGGAGATATTTGGCAGAATGTAAACTTTGTTTAGAAACCCAAAGATGGAAAGGCTCAGCAGGATGTGTGAAGAATTAGTCAATAGCTTGAAGAAGTTGTTTAAAACAAAATATTTTATTGTTAGATTTCTTTATCCAGCTGAAACCAATAGGCTTTGATTTTTCTTCCCTTTAGAATAGAAAGCAAACACAAACCGTCTTTTGAAAAGTTTAGGCAATGAGGTGTGCTATCAACGCTTTGGGCAGGCTACGGAGATCGCGATTTGGAAGCTGTCCAAAGTTTCGTCATCAAACCGAAAAGCCCCAAACTGATTACATCTACTCATTTGTTACAAAGAAAAACAAAAATCGCCAACAATTTGTCAATTAAAAACTTAATTGACTCAATTATTTTTTAATTGAATATGATTCCTTTCAACTACAGTCGTGATTGAAAGTTTTGGCATCTTTCCCTTAAAAACTAATTGTTTCAACTAGTTTTTTAATTAAATCTGAATTATCAATCTCAACCATGATTGAAAATTTTGTAATTTTCAATCAAAAACGTAATTGATTCAATAATTTTTTTTAATCAAATCTAAAAAAATTTTCAAATATGGTGCTTAAGTAAAGACAACTAAAGGCTATTGTGTCCCCTTTAATATAAAGAGAAGGAGATTTCAAAGACCACTGCGAACCACTTTCGACAAATCTATTGCAATACCATGGCAGCCGGTTCAACGTGTCGAATTTACCCGATGTAATCCTTCAGCGACCAATCGCTGTCGCCTCATTGAAGAACACCCACGGTGTAGTTTTTATACCTATCACCATAGGATGGTAAAATTGCAAATTTTGCCCAAGAACATTCCACTAAGGAACAGGGGCAAACTTCTTATATTTCAATGAGTGCAGTCTAATTCAAGTTTCAAGCTTATTCAAATTCAATTAAAGTTTCAAACTTCAAACAAACAATTCAAACAAACTAATTCAAAGTTTAAAACTTCTCACATATCAATGAGTGCAGTCCGATTCAAGTCTAAGCTCAATGATAACGGGCCTCCTTTTTATAGCCGAGCCCGAACGGCGTGCAGCAGTGCGACACCTCTTTGGAGAGAAGTTTTACATGGCATAGTACCTCACAAATGCTGCCAGCATTAGGAGGGGAAAACCACCAATATTGCATGCGCATTCGTCGCCCACTACCTTAACTCGGACTGCGTCGACCCGAAAGTCTTCGGGTAAACAAAGTTTATTGACGGAAGTCCTCTGGCCTTCACCGCCAAATCGTCTGGCCCTTCATTTCCCCTTACTCCGTTATGGCCCGGCACCCAAACGATGCGGATTTTGCCATGCTCAAAGAAGACGTCAATCTTCTTCTTACACTGCAAGACTGTTCGTGACCTTACCGTCCTGGTTGTTATTGCCCTTATGGCAATTTTACTGTCGGTAAAGATGTTCACACTTGACTTCCTTGCGTTAGCACCACACCACTTCATGCATTCCGTGATCGCCCGGATCTCCGCCTGCAGGACCGTTTAATCGTCAGGCAGTCTCAAGACTGATTTCAGTTCCTGGGTTCTCAATGTAAACCCCCAGGCCCACTCTGTCCTCTAGCTTTGATCCATCTGTGTAACATGATCTTCCAGATGACAATACTAGGGTTCCCTCAATCCCAGACTGTGCCGATGGCAGCAGTACCTCGCACTCGACTTCAAGGTTCATCTCAGTTATCCGATGGGAAATCTCTTCCCTTCCTTCCAGATTTCCTATCGTCACCTCGATTATTCCGCGATGGTATGCGCTGCTCCCATTCTCAATCCATTCTCCCATCGCCTTAAGTCTCATAGCCGCAGTGGCTGCCTCACACTTAATCAGTATGTCAATGGGTCGGATATCTAGAGTAGCCTCCAGTACCCTAGTGGGCGTGGTCCTCATCATTCCGCCTATGTCATGAAATAGTTCTCATATAAACCGATCTCAATATGTGCGTATTGCAGCATATACATTTATCGGCGTGCTGATCGTTCATTCATCTGTTTTTGCCCCTCGTTCTATTTTGGTTGTTGCATTTTGTTGTTGAATTTCTTTGTCCATCTGAAACCAATAGGCTTTGATTTTTCTTCTTTTTCGAATAGAAATCAAAATGAAACCCTTTTGAAAAAGTTAAGGTAATGTGATGTGCTATAAACGCATTGGGCATCATTGGCAACAACAAAATTAAACACCCAAAATAAAAAAGAGCGCAAAAAAATGTGAAAAAATACTTTCCTGGAAAAAGATTTGGGGCCTACTAAATTTGACAGCTTCTGCACTGCTGCCAAGGGTGTCAAAGACCCCAGAAGAGAAACCCGACTTAACTGGTGAATGTATTAAATGAGCTGTCTCTCTAATGAACGCCCTACGTTGAACAATTCGGCCTTTATGAGAGCTGGCTGAAAAGAACATCCAACTTACTGTCCTATTGCTTTGCTACTTATCCACCAAAGATCACCTAGTCCAGATTATGGTAAGTTGTGCTTAACTAATCTCCCAAACACTCATATCCTCCCCCGTAGATTTCCTTGGAAACACTGTGCCTTCTCAACCCTGATGAGGGCCTGGCGCAACAAAAACTCATTAAATATCGTTTTGTAGTGATTTTATGAAATTTGACAGTTTCCAAAAACAAAAACAAAGTGAACTCGAAAAAAACGATTTAAGTTTTTTTTTTTTTTTTGTTTTGTTAATTTTCATAAAAAAGACACCCATAATTTCAAGATAGATGAAGGAGGATTAAAACAACAGAACAAAAACGCATTCAGGGGGCTTATGGTAGATGCTATGACTGTTGTTGTTGCTGTTGCTTTTCGATATGGTTATCGATGCTGGCTGTGCTGGCATTTTGCTTAATTTATAAATCATTATTTAAACAAAAAAAAAACATCAAAAAAATTGGGGAGTAACCTAAAGACACTCCAATGCTGCTGCTGACTGACTGACTGACCCGGTCGCTCCTTCCTCTTCTCTTTAGCTTGAAAAACTACGTGAAAGATGAAACACGATTCTTCAGATTTGTTTCGTATATTTTTTCGGGATTCATTAATGATTCTGTTGATGATGGTTGTTGCGATGAATGCATGACGCGTTCATGTCGCTGTTGTTGTTGTTGTTTTTTCTTATGCTTTTTGGGAAATTACCATAAAATATCATTGCTAAGACATTGTGAGGTACGTACGTACTCGAATGTACCCTCATAAATGTTTTGTACAAATGTACTTTCAAATATAGCACAGAGGGACATTGAGATAGACAGACAGACAGACAGACCGACAAAGATATGCTAAGGAAGATGCCACAGTATCAGGACTAGAGATTATGACGATTTAATGCAAACGCTTTAATTTTCTCTGAAGAAGAATTTTGCAAAAAAAAATCAATTTTTAAACATTATGCTCGGCATCTTATCGCCGACGCAATTTGTATACCCTCCACCATAGGATGGAGGTTCTTAAGTAAATATTATTATTAAAGGCAAGACAACCCCTACAGCATAGAGGAGAAAGGAGATTTCAAAGACCCATACGTTCGAAATTTCGACAAACCTATAGCAATACCATGTCAGCCGTTTCTACGTGACGGATTAACCCGCTGTTGTCCTTCATCGATCAAGCGCTGCCGCCTCAGTGAAGAAATTGGCAATATCAGCATATGGACATATTCAGACCATATTTGGCACGTAGGTTGAAGTTTATGGACAAGAACTGCCCCCTCTAGGTGCTTAAGCAGTGAAATCGGGAGATCCGTTTCTATGAGAGCTATATCAGGTATAAGACCGTTTGGGGCCATACTTAGCAAATTGATTGGAGGTATAAGAAGAAGTCAATGTGCAGACTTGCAGGCAAATAGGATAAGAATTGCACCATATAGAGACTTAAGGAGTTAAATCAAGAGCTGGGTTTCCAAGGAAGCTATATCAGCTTCTAAACTAACACAAACCATATCTGGCTCGTATGTTTTAGGTCTTAGGAGAAGTCGCTGCACAAAATTTCAGCCAAATTGGATAACAATTGAACCCTCTAGCGGCTCCAGAAATATAAACGGGAGATTGGTTTATATGGGAGCTTTCATAAAAAAACACCTTGTAGAAAATTTCAAACAAATCCGATAAGAATTGCGTCCTCTTGAGGAGGAGAACAAGTCATTGTTCAATTTTGAAGAACAAAGTATTGGTCATTTTTGTAGCCATATCCAAATATGGACCGATCTGAACCATATACGATACGGATGTCGAAAAGCCTAACATAAGTCACCATGTCAAATTTCAGCGAAATCGGATTACCAATGTGCCTTTTATGGGCCCAAGACTTAAAATCGAGATATCGGTCTATATGGCAGCTATATCCAAATCTGGACCGATCCGGGCCAAATTGAAGAAGGATATCGATAAGACTAAAACAACTCTCTGTCTCAAATTTTGGTAAAATTGGGCAATAAATGCGCCTTTTACGGGCCCAAGACCCCAAATCGAGAGATCGGTCTATATGGCAACTATAACCAAATCTAAACCGATTTGAGCCAAATTGAAGAAGGCTATCGAAGGGCCTAACACAACTCACTGTCCCAAATTTCGTCGAAATTGGACAATAAATGCGCCTTTTACGGGCCCAAGACCCCAAATCGAGAGATCGGTCTATATGGCAGCTATATCCAAATCTGAACCGATCTGGGCCAAATTGAACAAGGATGTCGAATGGCCTAACACTACACACTGTCCCAAATTTCAGCAAAATCGGATAATAAATGTGGCTTTTATGGGCCTTAAACCCCAAATCGAGAGATCGGTCTACATGGCAACTATATCCAAATCTGAACCGATCTGGGCCTAATTGAAGAAGGTTGTCGAAGGGCCTAACACAACTCACTGTCCCAAATTTCGTCGAAATTGGACAATAAATGCGTATTTTATGGGCCCAAGACCCCAAATCGAGAGATCGGTCTATATGGCAACTATATCCAAATCTTAACCGATCTGGGCCAAATTGAACAAGGATGTCGAATGGCCTAACACTACACACTGTCCCAAATTTCAGCAAAATCGGAGAATAAATGTGGCTTTTATGGGCCTTAAACCCCAAATCGGAGGATCGGTCTATAAGGCAGCTATATCCAAATCTGGACCGATCGGAGCCAAATTGAAGAAGAATATCGAAGAGCCTAACACAACTCTCTTTCTCAAATTTTGGCAAAATCGGGCAATAAATGTGCCTTTTACGGGCCCAAGACCCCAAATGGAGAGATCGGTCTATATGGCAGCTATATCCAAATCTTAACCGATCTGGGCCAAATTGAACAAGGATGTCGAATGGCCTAACACTACACACTGTCCCAAATTTCAGCAAAATCGGAGAATAAATGTGGCTTTTATGGGCCTTAAACCCCAAATCGGAGGATCGGTCTATAAGGCAGCTATATCCAAATCTGGACCGATCTGGGCCAAATTGAAGAAGAATGTCGAAAAGCCTATCACAACTTACTGTCCCAAATTTCAGCAAAATCGGATGGAAAATTTTGCTTTTATGAACCTAAGACCTTAAAACGTCGGATTGGTCTATATGGCAGCTATATCCAAATCTGAACCGATCTGCGCCAAATTGTGAATCGATCTTAACTGTACTTAGCAAAAAATATTGGATTGCACTACGTGCAAAATTTAAGCCAAATCGTATGACAATGGCGCCCCCCAGAGGGTGAAGAAGTCAAGACCCATGATTGGTCTGTATGGCAGCTATATCAAAACATGGACCGATTTGGCCCATGTACAACTCTAACTGAGCTACACTGATTAGAAATATTCGTGCAAAATTTCAAACGCCTTGCTTTACTCCTTCGAAAGTTAGCTTGCCTTCAACAAAGGACGGACGGACATGGCTAAGATCGATTTAAAATGTCATGACGAGTCATGTCATGACATACTTTATAGGGTCTTAGACGCATATTTCCAGGTGTTATAAACGGAATGACGGGATTAGTATACCCCTATCCTATGGTGGTGGGTATAAAAGCTTTACAAAAATACCTGTGACCATCAAAGGAAATTAGCTATGAAAATCCATCGACAGCATATTCTCATATTCTTCAGCTGTTGACCTAATACTGTCTTCCGATTTAAGCACATGTCCGTCCTTCGGTGCTAGGGGTTTTTGGGCGACCGACAGACAGCTCATGTGTGTGCACTTACCCTCATGTACTGGGTAGCGTTTTTTTTTTTGCTTTTGTTTTTGTTTTTCCTCATTGGGTTTATTGTGAAAGATATGAAATCTTAAATCTGTTGGATACATGCCGAGTGTGTCTGTGCACACTCACATTGAAATCGAAAGCAACCTTACAAAGAGAACCCAACATAAATATAACGAAACATAACAACAGCAACAACAACAAAAACAAGGCAACTAAACAACAAAAATCTATGAGTAATGAGTGTTTGTTCGGTGTACGAAAAATGGTTGGGGGTTGGCAATCTGTTTGAAAGGAATTATCATTAGAGGCGTCACTTTAATGCTCAAATGTTAATGTGT